>NW_024070213.1:90511195-90564667 GCF_014754425.2 Oryx dammah | reverse complement strand
GGAAGATCCCCTGGAGAAGGGAATGGCTACTCACTCCAGTATTCTTGCTTGGAGAATTCCATGGACAGAGGAGCGTGGCGGGCTACAGTCCATGGGGTCACAAAGAGTCGGACATGGCTGAGCAACTAACACTTTCATTTTTCACTTTCACCTTCTCACCAGCTCTGTGAGTGTCTGTTTCTTCCAACTTGTCAAACCTGAAAAACTCAACATCTTACTACTGCGATGTCTGCAGTGGTCTGACCCTACTGCCTCTCTGCTCTCCTCTCATACTGCTCACCCCTTGCTCTCTGCTCTTCAGGCCCTAGGCCTCTTTCTTCCCTGCAGAAAATCTTGGTTCCTTTTGCAGGAGGGCTTTTGCACTCACTTGCTGCCCCTGCAGCCTGGAATGCTCTCATTTCTCTCCACTTTGCCTTCTTAACTCCTGCTCATTCATCAGCTCTCAGCTCCAAGATCACTTCTTCAGGGAAGCCTCCTTGATACTCTAGTCAGGTAAACTCCGTTGTTGTAGCCACGAGTAGATCCTTGCCTTTCCTGTAGCATATCTATCTCAGCTTATAATCATGCATGAATGAGTAATTACTTTATGTTAGCTTCCTGCATTCAATTGTAAGCTTCTTGAAAGGAAGGGCACTTCACAGTTAACAGTTCACACAGTGCCTGGTACATAGGAGGGTATCAATGAATGAACTGTTAAATAACTACATGAATGAATGAATGAGCAAATGGAGGAATAGAGCATGGTGGTTCTGGAGTTAGTCAGACAGACCTGGATTCAGATTGTAACTTTGACACTTAGGTGTGACCTTGAATAAGTTAACCCCTTGGATCATCAGTTTCCTCATTTGTAAAACAGTGGCAATGGTACCTACCTCATAGGGTTGTGATGAGATAATTGCGTATCTGTCACATAATAAGCACTTATATGCTACCATGTAGTAGTATCATGATTCTCATTTATATTAAGAACTATTACTGTTAGATTCAGGTGATTCCCAGTATTCTTCGGCTTCCCTTGTGGCTCAGCTGGTAAAGAATCCGCCTGCAATGCAGGAGACCTGGGTTCGGTCTCTGGCTTGGGAAGATCCCTGGAGAAGGGAAAGGCTACCCACTCCAGTATTCTGGCCTGGAGAATGCCATGAACTGTATAGTCTGTGGGGTCGCAAAGAGTTGGACGCAACTAAACGACTTTCACTCAGGATGATTTTTAATCTCCCTGCAGGACCCTTATAGATTGCCAATATCCTCCATACCTCTCTTCACTTAGCTGCTAGTTGGGAAATTCTTCCTCAAATTGAAACTCAGATTTCTTTTTTTTTTTTGACTGCACTGTGCGGCTTGCGGGATTTTAATTATTTTATTTATTTTTGGTTGTGGTGGGGCTTCCTTACTGCATGGGTTTTTCTTTGGTTGTGGGGGCTTGTGTGGGGGCTGCTGTAGGCTTCTCATTGCAGTGACGTCTCTTATTGCAGAGCACAGGCTGTAGGGGTCCCAGGCTTCAGTAACTGCAGCACAGGGGCTCAGTGGTTGAGATTCCCAGGCTCTAAGCACAGGCTCAGTAGTTGTCGTTCCTGGGCTTAGTTGCTCTGCAGCATGTGGGATCTTCCTGGACCAGGGATCGAACCCGTGTCTCCTGCATTAGCAGGCAGATTCTTTGACACTGAGCCACCAGGGAAGCCTAGCTTGCAGGATTTTAGTTCTCTGATCAGGAATCAAACCCATGCCCCCTGCGGTAGAAGTACAGAGTCCTAACCACAGGACCACCAGGAATTCCCTAAACTCAGATTATTTAAAAAGCATTTAAATAATGCTTTTAGAGCTCATATTGCTCATTCATTAAGTCTTAAATGATTTACCATGCTTCTGTCATTCATTCATTCAACAAATACTTCTCAAGCTAGCCGGGTACTGGGGACAGAGTGAAAACACAGAAGAAAAAATCCTTACCTTCATAGAGGTAATATCTTGGTGGTAGAGGCAGAATATAAATACATATATAATAACATTATTATATAAATGATGAAATTGCTACTATTATTATTATGGCTACTATGTAATAAAAGAACAAAATAGAGCTGGTTAAAGTGAAGCAGGGAACCCAGTTAGGAGGTTGCTGCTGTGGTCCAAGGGAGAATGGTTGTAGCCTGGATGGAAGTGGTAGAGATGATCAGCAGGGTCAGACTCTGGGTGGTGGTGGTGGTATAGTCGCTAAGTCGTGTCCAACTCTTGTGACCCCATGGACTGTAGCCCGCCAGGCCCCTCTGTCCATGGGATTCTCCAGGCAAATACTGGAGTGGGTTGCCATTTCCTTCTCCAGGGGATCTTCCCGACTCAGAAATCAAACCTGGATCTCCTGCATTGCAGGCAGATTCTTTAGTAACTGAGCTACAAGGAAAGCCCCCAGACTTGGGGTATTTTTTTAAAATTGAAGTATAGTTGACTTAGTGGGTTCTTTTTTTTTTTTTTAAGGTAGAACTTAGCAGGCTTGGACTGGAGGTGGAGGTGAAAGGAATAGAGAAGTCAAGAATAAACCCAAGAATATTGAGTGGGAAATAATGGTTTCATTTTCTGAGATGCAGATGGGGGAGGCGCAGACGTACGTATTTTTGGACAAGGTTAAGTTTCGGAAGCCTATCAGATATCCAAGTGGAAAGGTCAAGAAGGCAGTTTGGTGCTCAGGAAGAGGTCTTATCTGAAGAGAAAACAATCCAGAGTTAGTGGGATATCTAAAGGAGCTAATAAGGTTGGCGAGGGGGCACGGGTAGCCAGAGTAGGAAAAAATGCCCAGAACTTGAACTCCTGCCAGTATTTAGAAGCTGGCAAGAAAAGTGAGCAGAGGATACAGAAAGGATAGATTCTCCCCTTCTCCAGTGAGTAAGTGGGAAATCTGAGGAAAGGTATGAAGAAAGGATTCAAGGAAGAAGCTATCAAATGTTTAAATGCTGTTGATAAATTGTGTAGGAGGCAGACTGAGATCTGGCCGTTGGATTTTGAAGAATAGTGAACTTTTTTAAGAGTGGTTTAATTACATTCTAGGGATGAAATTTTGTGTGCCACAATTTGAGGAGAGAATGATATGTGAGAAGGTGGAGGCAGCGAATAAAAGTGATTCTTCCAAGCAGTGTTAGTAAGCAAGGAAGCAGAGAAATGGAGCAGTAATCATAAGAGGATAGGGGGAAAAGAAGAGGACGGGCAGTCTGGGAAGGACTTTTTAAGATGGGAGAATTTAAAGCATGTTTTTAAACTGATGGGACTCATCCAGTAGAGAGAAAAATGGAAGGGATAACTGAAGGAGCAAAGTTCCTAAGTGACCAGGAAGAAAGGGGTTCAAGTTTACAGGAGAAAACATTGACCCTAGATAGGACAGTTCACTTAATACAATGTAGTGGTTGAAAGAATGACCCTTGTGTGTGTGTGTGTGTGTGTGTGTGTGTGTGTGTGTATGGTGTAAGGATGTGTTCTGACTTCATTGATTTACATTGATTTACATGCAGATGTCCAACTTTTCCAACACCACTTGCTGAAGAGACTTTTTCCCATTGTAGTGTATTTCCTTTTTTAAATTTGATTAAGTTTATTTATTATGGGGTGTGCTGGCTCCTCGTTGCTGCGCGTGGGCTTTCTCAAGTCGTGGCGAGCAGCAGCTCTTCTCTACTTGAGGTTCTCGGCCTTCTCATTGCAGTGGCTTCTCTTGCTGTGGAGCACAGGGTCTAGGATGCATGGTCTCCGGTAGTTGTGGCACACAGGCCTAGTTGCTCTGCGGCACGTGGGACCGTCCCAGATCAGGGATCAAAACCTGCCTTGGCAGGCGGGTGCTTAACCGCTAGACCACCAGGGAAGTACCAAGAACGAGCTCTTGTTACCTGAAAACTGGGTTCACCTCTTGGTAGGTGTCAAGCCAAAGGAGACAACCAAGCCGAAGAAAGAAGGATTTATTGCCTGCAGCAAGTAAGAAGAATGCTGGGAATCTGTCCCAAAGTAATGTTTCCCTGAACAGCAAAACTGGGGCAGTTATAAGCTAATAGTACATGCATATTCATGAAGGGGTGTGAACAGAGGAGAGTTCACCATAGAAGTGGGGCAAAGGTTGACAGACAAGCTTTAGTTGGTTGAAGTCATAATTGTCAGAAAAGGTCAACATCATTAGTCCATTCTCCACCTTGGTGGGAGCCGGCAGAACTCAAAGCTGTGTATCAGATTGTTATGTATGCCCCTTGACGAGGAACTGGGACTCTCTTTTATCCCTGGATCATTGTTTCTTTTTTTTTTTTTTTAATATTTATTCATTTGGCTGCACCAGTTCTTAATCATGGCATGTGGGATCTAGTTCCCTGACCAGGGATTGAATCCAGGCCCCCTGCATTAGGAATACAGAGTCTTAGCCACTGGACTACCAGGGTACATACACCCTGAACTATTGTTTCTTGACTGCTTTTCTTTCATTCCTACATTCCCTCACTTCCCTTAAGAGAATTGAATACTGAGACCTGTTCAAGGACAAGCACTGTGGCCAAGGTTAGATCACAAAATGGCTTAGGCTAAAAAGGACTTCTCTTGTGTCAGGAAAGTCATGCTTGGTTCTCTTTCTCCAGGGATCCCCCTACCCTATCTGCTTATACTCTGAATCCAGAATACTTTCTTTGTAACCTTGGACAAGGTAATTCAAAAGAAATTTCCCTGTTTCAGTTCCCATCTCTAAAGTGAAGGATAATAATACTTAATTCATAGTGAGGATTAAGTGACTTAATATACGCAGGACTCTGAACACTGCTGAACATATAGTAAGCCCTAGACTACATGTGTTAGCTGACTATTGTTATAGGAGGGAAATCCGAGTCCACAGATCTAGATGTAAATACATTGGTAGATTTGGTAAGGGGGAAAATGTGACTCTGCTGCTTGCTCCTGATCTTTTTTTTCTTCAGGGAAATAAGCAAGATTATCAGTTGAGAGTGAGTTGGAGGAAGAAGGTCAGAAAGAGTGATCTCATAAAGTGTGCAAATGAATTAACTAGGGTACTGTATTAGGATTGTCGGTCAGTATGGAGGGCTGACTTGAAGTCTATGGGCCACATGTAAAGTGAGACCGGTCAGCACAGGTGGTAGCTTCTTCCAGTTAAACACCAATGTTTGGGTACAGCTGTGAAATAGGAAGAGAACTGGATTTAACTTGGGATGGGGTTTGCCTGCAAAATATAAGAGAAATGGAAAGAGGGGCAAGACTGTTGAGAGTGTAGCGATTATGATGAAAGACCATGGAAGATAAACTGAACAAAGAAGAAAAAACATAAGATATGAGATGAATAGTGAAAAAGTGACAGGGTGAATGGATTGGATGTACCAATAGAGGCTTTCTAGAGTAACTGAGCTGAAAAGGCAGGAGTTGGTACCCAAAGAATGGAATGCTTGAAACAGATTTGGTGGCTAAGGTGGTAAAGGAAAATCTTGTTGGAAGGAAAAAGGTCAAGATGAAAGGATTAAGTAGATTATCTACATAATGACTTAAGTCACTAAGAATGATGATAAAAGTAATGATGAAAAGAAAAAGACTGAGCAAATACTAAAATATTCAACAAATAGACGAGTGACCAGGAGGTCTGCAAATAACCACAACAAGGTAAAGTAGCAGATCATGTGGTCTGACGGCATGCATTTCAGAGAAGCTTGGATTTTTAAGGAGAAAGAGAAATGGTCTAGAAGCAGCAACAGAGAGCAAGGAAGATATCCACCTTCCTCCAGTGTATGTGAAAGAAAAAACAGTTGACACTCCAGGAAAAGCAAGGTTCATTTTAACGGGTGGGGGAGAGAAAAGGACATTCAGAGAAGGGGTTGAAGATATAGAATATTTGTAGTTGTTTTCCTAGACCTGAGGAAGGCACTGTTGCTGCTGCTGCTGCTAAGTCGCTTCAGTCGTGTCCGACTCTGTGCGACACCATAGACAGCCCACCAGGCTCCCCCATCCCTGGGATTCTCCAGGCAAGAACACTGGAGCGGGTTGCCATTTCCTTCTCCAATGCATGAAAGTGAAAAGCGAAAGTGAAGTCGCTCAGTTGTGTCCAACTCTTAGCGACCCCATGGACTGTAGCCTACCAGGCTCCTCCGTCCATGGGATTTTCCAGGCAAGAGTACTGGAGTGGGGTGCCATCGCCTTCTCTGGAGGAAGGCACTGTAGAGATATAAAGCAGCAGGAGACATCTGTTGCTCGCTCTCTAAGAACTATAGGTAGGCAGGCCTATGGCAGTATGTGAAGGCATTAAACCATGGCACAGGACAAAAGAAGAAAAGGTGGCTAGGGCCAGGGGACTTCCCTGTGGGTCTAGTAAAAACTGTTTCCAGAGCAGGGGGCATGGGTTCAATCCCTGGTGAGGGAACTAAGATCCTGCTTGCTAAAAAGGGAAAAGTGGGGGAAAAAAGGAGAAATGGCATATTGCAGATTCCACCCTAGTTAGTGGCAGATCCAGGTTAGGAACTCAGGACCCAGGCTGTGTCCTGAGTCTGAACTGGGTGCTATAACAAAACCAGAAAGAATATAAACTCTGCTCCTCCATGCTCTCCATGCTTCCCATTACAGACTAGGTGAGAATATGATGGTGACAAATGAAACAACTTCAGCAAACAGTGTGTCAATAAGCACAAAATATGCTGCCAGTCATGTCCATTAGTGCCAAAGGAGGGCGCTATAAGTGACCTGTAGTTTCTTTTTTCCCCTAAGAATTTTTTCTGGTGATAGCATATTCATTTACATATTTTTCCTAGATCCTGTAAGGAATTCATAAGACTTAAAGAAAACTTGGAAAACACAGAAAAGTAGAAAGAAAAAGAAGACTACTTTTGAGGTCCCATCACCAAACAGAATCACTAATTATTATTTTGGAATATTTCCATCCAGTCTTTTTTTTTTGCTAGGCATAGACATTTTAAATTAGTAAGAAGTAAATAAACAAGTAAGGTAGTAAGTAAACATGTAATTTTAATGTACAAAATATGCAAAAAAATTTCAAAATTCAAGAGGTTAAAAAAAGATAGTAAAAATTAGTCTTTTTCTATCGTTCACAGCCCCTGTCTTCAGCCACACGGCTTCCCTCCCATGAGCCATCCTATTCATAGATTTCTGCTTCTAAGTTTATAAGAAGTGTATTTATTTGTATACTGCATCTCCATGAGTGTGGAATCACTAATCGTGGCAATGCCATACTAGTTATATACTGCATTTGGTGAAGTAATCTTTAAAACTGGGACTTCAATATTTTATCATAGAATCGTGGAATTATAGGGTTAGAAATTACTTAAGAGAATCATTCATTCAACTTCCTGAGAAAATTAAATAAATAAACTCTTTCAAGAGTTAAGAGTTAGAAGAGCCAAGATTATAATCTAGATTTTCTGAATTTTCTGTTAGTGATCCCTCCAGTGCCACATATTACAGCACATCCACTCAAGAATCTTGCAAGCAAACATTGCAATGCTTACGACAACCTCCCCTTGTTTTTTTTATATTTATGGCCTCTCCACAGTTTTGAAGCAAGTCACAGTTTTTGATTTTTTTAAATAAGCTTTATTTTCTCAGAACAGCTTTAGAGTTACAGAAAAACTGAGAAGGTAATACAGAGTTTTCATATTCACCATACCCTGTTCCCCTATTGATAACTCTTGCATTAGTATGGTACATTTGTTACCCAAATAAGCCAATACTGATTCATGATTATTAACTCCATACTTTATTCATATTTCCTTGGTTTTTACCCAATGTCCTTTTTTCTATTCCAGGATTTTATCCAAAAGGTCACGTGTCTCCTTAGGCTCCTCTTGGTTGTGCCAGTTTCTCAGACTTTGTTTTTGATAATCTTGACAGTTTTGGTTGGGTATTTTGAAAAAAATTGGTATTTTTTTGCTTTTCTTGTGATCATAGGTTTATCTTTGTTTTAACATGACCCTAGGCTTGTCAACATATGTTCATATAATATTATCTGTTTCTAATTACTTGTGGTGTTTCCATAAACTTTACTTTTTTATTATTTTAATTGGAGGCTAATTACTTTACAATATTGTGGTGGTTTTTGCCATACATTCACATGAATCATGGGTGTACACGTGTTCCCCATCCTGAACCTCCCTCCCACCTCCCTCCCCATCCCATCCCTCAGGGTCATCCCAGTGCACCAGCCCGGAGCACCCTGTCTCATGCATCAAACCTGGACTGGCGATCTGTTTCACATATGATCATATACATGTTTCAACGCTATTCTCTCAAATCATCCCACCCTTGCCTTCTCCCACAGAGTCCAAAAGTCTGTTCTTTATATCTGTGTCTCTTTCGCTGTCTCACATATAGTATCATCGTTACCATCTTTCTATATTCCATATATATGCATTAATATAGTATATTGCTGTTTTTCTTTCTGACTTACTTCACTCTGTATAATAGGCTCCAGTTTCATCTACCTCATTAGAACTGATTCAAATGCATTCTTTTTAATAGCTGAGTAATATTTCATTGTGTATATGTACCACAGCTTTCTTATGCATTTATCTGCCGATGGGCATCTAGGTTGCTTCCATGTCCTGGCTATTGTAAACAGTGCTGCGATGAACATTGGGGTACACGTGTCTCTTTCAGTTCTGGTTTCCTCGGTGTGTATGCCCAGCAGTGGGATTGCTGGGTCGTATGGCAGTTCTATTTCCAGCATAAACTTCACTTTTAATGGCTGAAAATCCCTTCTTTGTTATTTAAAGTCTGTATGACCTTGGACACATTCTAAACTTCTCTGAGCCCTTGGTTTCCTCCTCTGTAAATAGTGTTCACAGCATTGTCATGAAAAAGCCAAGTGGACTGTTGAGCAGAGGCAAGACAGAATGAAACTTATGTTTAAATATTATTCAAGGAGTGCTGTTGAAACTAAATTATGGGGAAAATAGGTGGCCACCAGGGAAATCCTATATACAGAGTACACCATGTGAAATGCCAAGCTGGATGAATCACAAGCTGGAATCAAGATTGCTGGGAGAAATATCAGCAGCCTCAAATATGGAGATGATATCACTCTAATGGCAGAAAAGTGAAGAGGAACTAAAGAGCCTCTGATGAAGGGTGAAAGAGGAGAACGAAAGCTGGCTTAAAACTCAGTATTCAAAAAACTGAGATTATGGCATCTCGTCCCATCACTTCATGGCAAATTGAAGGGGAAAAAATGGAAGCAGTGATAGATTTTCTTCTCTTAGGCTCCAAAATCACTGCAGATGGTGACTGCAGCCATGAAATTAAAAGATGCTTGCTCCTTACAAGGAAAGCTATGACAAGCCTAGACAACATATTAAAAACCAGAGACATCTCTTTGCTGACAAAAGTCCATATCATCAAAGCTACGGTTAGTTGGACACAACTCAGTGACTTCACTTTCACTTTTCACTTTCATGCATTGGAGAAGAAAATGGCTGCCCACTCCAGTGTTCTTGCCTGGGGAATCCCAGGGACGGGGGAGCCTGGTGGGCTGCCGTCTATGGGGTCGCACAGAGTCGGACACGACTGAAGTGACTTAGCAGCAGCATGTATGGATGTGAGAGTTGGATCATAAAGAAGGCTGAGCAAGAAGAATTGATGCTTTTGAACTGTGGTGCTGGAGAAGATTCTTGAGAATACCTTGGACTGCAAGGAGATCCAACCAGTCAATCCTAAAGGAAATCAGTCCTGAATATTCATTGGAAGGACTGATGCTGAAGCTGAAGCTTCAGTACTTTGGCCATCTGATGCAAAGAGCCAACTCACTGGAAAAGACCTTGATGCTGGGAAAAATTGAAGGCAAAAGCAGAAGGGGGCAGCAGAGAATGAGATGGTTAGATAGCATCACCGACTCAATGGATGTGAATTTGAGCAAACTCCAGGATATAGTCGGAGAAGGCAATGGCACCCCACTCCAGTACTCTTGCCTGGAAAATCCCATGGATGGAGGAGCCTGGTAGGCTGCAGTCCATGGGGTCACTAAGAGTCGGGCACAACTAAGCGACTTCACTTTCACTTCTTACTTTCATGCACTGGAGAAGGAAATGGCAACCCACTCCAGTGTTCTTGCCTGGAGAATCCCAGGGATGGGGGAGCCTAGTGGGCTGCTGTCTATGGGCACAGAGTTGGACACGACTGAAGTGACTTAGCAGCAGCAGCAGCAGGATATAGTGGAGGACAGAGGAGCCTGGCATGCTGCAGTCCATGGAGTCGCAGAGAGTCAGACACAATCTAGCGACTGAACAACAACAAACACAGGTTCTACATAAATGCATATTTACACAGAAGTCCAGGTAGGTTGAGGATTTCTGGAAAAAGGGCCTTGCCGAACCATGAAGTGGCAGGCACTCAGCTGCAGCCTACTGGGGAGAATGGCAGACGGGAGGAGTGGAGAGATGGTCTTCCAGGCAGCAAGGTGAGCAGTCCTGCGCACAGCCCTCAGGGAAGGGGTGGGCCTCCTCAGGAGAGGCCAGGGCAGCCAGGCGCTGCTGTACACACTCAGCTGTTAGCCGCGCTTCAGGGTCTGCATCCCAGCAGTCCTCCAGGAGCTCTCTCAGGCCTCCAGGGTCCTGGGAAGAATGACCGGGAGGCAGGCTTTACTTCAGGACCCTGAGTGGCCCCAGCTTTAAAAGGCATCCTTGATGGCCCAGGTCTCAACACTCCTCTACTGTTCCTTCCTGGAGCCTCCTTCCTCCCCTTCACCCAAATCACGCCTTTCATTTCCTCTCTTAGGAGGAAAGTTCTCTCCAAAGAGTCCACCTTTTCCTCTGAGATGCTAGTTCAGACTCATTAATGGTTTAACTGCTCCTTTCTCTCAGGCAACCAGGGTCTTCTGCAAATAATACCCGGGCCTTTGTTACCAAACCCAACAGACACTTGTGCAGTGGAAACCAGATCAGGTAGCAGGGGAAGGGGCCTCCTGTAAGGAAACTGTTTTCCGCAGAAACCCTGAAATTTCACTATTCAGGCACTGCTTTAACCCTTATCCCTAGTTCTGGCTTTAATTGGGTCATGACAGAAACACAGAGGTGTAAGACAGAATGAGGAAATTATTGGATTAAATATTGGGCTTCAGGGGACTTCCCTGGTGGTCCGGTGGTTCAGAATCTGCCTTGCTATTAAAGGGACATAGGTTCAGTTCCTGGTGGGGGAATTAAGATGCTACATGCCTGAGAATCTAAGCCCAGAAGCCACATCTACTAAGCCTGTGTGCTCCGGAGCCCAAGGAACACAGCTACAGAGTCTGTGTGCCCCAGTGAAAGATCTTGCATGACACAACAGAGATCCCATGTGCCACAACTAAGACCCGATGCAGCCAAATAAATAATAAATGTTTTTTAATCTATTCTTCCCTGGTGGTACAGTGGTTAAGAATCCACCTGCCAATGCAAGGGACACAGGTTTGATCCCTGCTCCAGGAAGATTCTACATGGCATGGAGCAAATAAGCCCATGCATCACAACTAGGGAAGTCCGCGGGCCCAGAGCCCGTGTTCCTCAACAAGAGAAGCCACCGCAACGAGCAGCCCACGCACCACAACTAGAGAAAGCCCAAGCGCCCCAGTGAAGACCCAGCATACACAAAAATAACAAATAAATACTTTTTAAAAAATGTTGAAAAACAAATATTGGGCTCCAGTGTACCAGGAAAGCAGCCATCTTGGGGGCAGAGCTCAGACCAGAAGCAAAGCCAAAGAGGGCTTCCTGGAGGAAGGAACTGAGGAACAGGGCAAACTGATGATGGAGAGAAGAGGGATGGACAAGGCAAACCTGAGCGAGAGGAAGGTGTGTGTCTCAGGAACGGGCTATGTGAGGCTTACAGTGGAGACGGAAGAACTGGAGTATAGAGCAAGTTTGCCCAGCTCCAGCTGGACATGAGCCAGGAGCGGTGGGAGACGAGAAGGGACAGGAACAGGTAGGCTGTCCTGGTGCATAAGTCCCTGAAGCCCGTGTCGAGACTACCCAGGTCCCCAGCCCACCAGCCCACGCCCTCTTACTGTGGTAAAGCAGCACCAGGTAGGTGGAACGTGAGGGCGCCTCCTCTCCTCCACTGCCAAGGTCCACAGCTCACAGGTGGTGGGGGCGCTGCCCAGTTCTGCCTCATAGGCCAGTCGGAAGGGTGGTGGTCTGCTATCTGGGAAAAGGCACATGAGGCTAGGCGTCAGGTAGCCCAAGGGGTGCCTTCTTGTAGAAAGATCAAGAGGGAGAAGGGTAGAGCTTCCTGGCTCAGGAGGTAGGTAAGTATAGAATGGGCAGGTGGGGCACAGAGGTGGGGGGCGGGGAGGGGGCCGCTGTCACACCCAGCCTCACCAGGTCGCAAATCTGGGCAGCGACTCATAATCTCCCACAAGAGCAGAGCCAGAGAGTAGACATCAGCTCGCCGCAGGGCCGTGCCCCAGTCCTGAAGGTCCAGAGTCTTGTCCAAGAGCTCCGGTGCCATGTACCGCTGGGTGCCAGCCTGGACGGCAGGGATCATCTCCATGGCAACCCTCACCGCAACACTGGTCCGCGCAAGCCCCCGACTAGCCTCAGCAGCACCCCGTACACTACCGGTGCTGCTGCACTGTCGCTGCTTCGTCATCAGCACCACCACCACCATCCTGGGTCTCACCCTCCTCCAGAGCACTGACCTCCATGATGGCAGCCGGGCCTCGGGGTTGACTAGGGGCCCAGGTTGGGGGCTGGGCGAGGCCAGGGAGCACCAAGGCGAGGCCCAGATCTCCAATGGCGCATGATCCATCATCCCGAATGAGCACATTCTGGCTGCTCAGATCTCGGTGGGCGATACCTGGTTTATACTGGCCTGTGGGAGAAGCCAGGCTGAAGGGGCACAGATCTTCCTGTCTTTTTGACCCAATCCTTCCCCTCCAAGCTAAGGGAAAATCAGAAACAGCAGCATGGCTCCTGACTCCCATGGCTTCCAGCCCCCAGCTCACCCACCATCCTGCCAACGTTCCTCATGGAGAAACGCCAGGCCCTGCGCCAGGGACAGTGCCATCCGCAGGGAACTGCCCCAGTCACTGGTGTGCTGGGTCAAGTAGTGGCACAGGGAGCCCTGGGGAGAAGCAGAGAGAAGAGGGGGACACAAAGCTGGAGGAGGCTGATTCACCCCAGGGAGCAGAGATCAATTGTCAGACTTCCCTCTGCGTCTCCCAGCAGACTTACGACACAACCAGAGCAAGGCAGTAGGCAATGCAGGAGTGAGGGTGTACATCACTCAGATTGACAGGAAAAAATAGTAGCTCTAGTTTAAGTGTCCTGAGCACTTGGCACGTGCCAGGCCTCCTGCAACCCTCACTACAACCCTGGGAGGTGGATACTCCTGTCATTCCTGTTTTATGGATGAGGAGCTTGCTGGAAATCCCTGGGCGAGAGAGTCGTACAACCTGACACCCCAGCAGTCTGACTGCCAACATCACTCACCTTTAACCACCTTATACTGCCTCACAGGACTTGGGATAAAGACAGAAGAGGCCAAGTAGGCTAGGTAGGGGCACCCGCATGAGTCACCTGGCCTGGGGTGTCACCCCGTAGCAGGGCGCGGATGGGGAGAGCTGTTGGGTAGGGGAGCAGCCGGGAGGAAAGGAGCAGTGGAGTCCCTCATTCTACAGACATTATTGAGCGCCTTCAGTGTGCCCGGAAAGTTAAACAAAACCAAACAAGCTGGGCTGTGAGGTATATGGTCAAAGAAGAGACTTCTCAGTACTCAAGATTTCAGAGGTGGAGGAACTGTAGGTGATGATATCCCAAGTCCTTAGAGGCCTACAAGGCCGGTGCCGTCTGGCCCCTGCCTATCTGTTTCTCTTCATCCTTTTCGCTCATGATCCTCCCTTTGAGTTACGCCTCCTCAGTCTTTTCTTATAGGACCTTTTCAGCACTTAATTCACTTGACTCTTTACATTTGTTTTTGTGTTTGCTTGATCCCCTTCTGTCTCCCCTACCACTCTGTAAAATCTGGGAAGGGTAGGGGCTGGGTGTGTTTTTTCCAGCAACATATTGTTCATAAATATTAGTTGAATGGATAGATGAATGAATTTGGAAGTCTATGCCCAGAGATCTGTCTTTAACATTGGTTTTCCTTAAGGTTGGGAATATGAATTGTTTTGACTTCTCCCTTTCCTTGTCTATATATTGTAAGTCAAAAATATTAGCAAGTACTGCTTATAATAATAAGAAAAAAATTAAAAAGCATATTTAATGTTCTAGAGAAAAGGCAATCTACAGCAAAGGAACAAGCCTGAACAGGGCCTAGCTGCCACCACTCCCCGTCCCACCTTCCCACACACATACATTCCTCAGTCCTCACCTTGGGGAGCAGCTCTAGTACCAGCAGGGGCCCACAGGGCAGGGGGCCGGGGCTGCCCCTGCTGGCGGTGATAAAGCGGACAATGTGGTCATGCTGTAGGCCGGGCAGCTCGTACAACGCTCTCTCAGCTTGGAACTGGGCCACAGCCCTCAGAGGGAAGGCCTTGACGGCTACCAGCTTGCCTTGCAGCTGCCCAGCCCACACCACTGCGTGACCTCCTTCCCGTATGACCTGGTGGGGACACAGTGCTGGGTTTGGATCTCACCGAGTTCGCAGGGGCCGGGCTTCCTCTCCAGCACACTCTCTGGGAGGGCCCAGAGGCCCCCGCCCCACCATCCCTGGGCACCTGGGAGAAGTGTAGCTCAGGCAGCTCCGGCAGCTCAGCACTCCAGTCCCTGCCTGAATCTGAATCTGACTCTGGCACTGGCTCTGGCCCACCTCGCACTCGGCAGGCCTTCCATTGCAGCAGGGCTGGAGCAGAGAACAGCCTTAGGGTCAGGGTCATGCCTCCAGTGGGAAGTGATGGGGGTCAGGGGAGCCTGGAGCGGGGTCAGAGCGCTGGGGCAGTACCTTGGGGGGGATCACTAGGGGGGGTGGGGCAGAGCAGTACCCGAGATGATGCTGCTCAGCAGTAGCAGCAGCAGAAGCAGTCCCAGCAGCAGCAGCGCTATCCAGGTGGACTCCCCTGGAGGTTAGAGCAAGAAAGACTGGGTGAGCCCTGCCCCAAACCTTGCTCTCTGCTTCTCTCACTCTCCTCAGAGAATTGCTTCCCTACCCACCCCCACCCTGGTCACAAGCCCCCTTATCTCCCAGTCACCAGGGCAACCAGCTTCTCAAGGCCAGGAGGAGGGAAGCTTAGGACAGCTGTAGGGTGAGAATTGGCCCTGGTTCTAACCTCTCATCTAACCTGGGCCCCAGCCCCCACCTGGCTCCAGCACCTTGGGTGGCTACCTGGGATGGCCTGGGGGCCCTCCAAACCAGGTGTCCCAGGGCTCCCCAGAGGAGGCAGATGGCTGTAATTGGCATTGCAGAAGTCAGCGCCACAGGAGCAGGTGAAGAGAGTAGAGCTGGGGCGAAGATGGGCTCGGGGACTTGGGTCACAGCGGGGGGACTCACAGCCTGGCTCATCGCTGTCTCGGCATCCTGACACAGAGGGGTTGGGAGGAGAGAAAGGGAGGGACAGAGTGTGTACGGTCTGGGAACACAGAGGGCATCCCTCCCATCTCTCACAGCCTTTTCTTTCCCTCCACACATTCCATTGCTCCTGCCCTCCTCAGCGGCCACCTCCACCCAGGATGAGCCTCTCTCCCACCCGGGTATGCCTGGCAGATGCTGCGCCATTCACCTTGCATCTCCACCTGTGCCTGGTCTTGGGTCAGGTTCCAGATTCCAAAGCAGCAGTGGCTGTAGAGGCAGTGGATAACCCTGGGGGGGCCCGGCCCTGCATCCAGCAGCTTCCCCAGGTTCTGTGTGCTTCCCCGCACTCCAGGGGCCTCGAAGAACACACAGGTCCGCCTGCTCGGGGGTGCTGCAGGCCACGGTAAGGGGAGGGGAGGGGTCAAGATGGGAGTGAATGCAGGGGCAGACAGAAGCCGGGAGAGAGACAAAACATGTTTCGTATTGCAGAGCTAGCCTGGTAAAGCCACAGGAGGAAACAGGGTCAGCAGAGGCCTGGAACGTGACCCCCACCAAGGGAACACCTGGCTGTACCCTTCATCCTCACTCACCCACTCCACTCATCACTCTTCAAGTGCTCCCTCCCATGATGGGTGGCTGGAAAGACCCTGCTTCTCCCTGTAGACACTTACCTTGCACAGCTGTAGGAAGCAGTGCCCAGAGCCCCAGGACCCCCAGCATCATGCTGGAGGGGGCAGCAGGAGCCAGCACAGCTCTCCCTGGCCAGAGCTTCCTTCAGACACAGGGCACGGTGGGGCTTCTGATCCTTCAGCCCCCAACTCCACCCCCCTCCCTCTTCCCTGTCTCTGTGGGGGAGACGGCTGCTGTGGGGGAGAGGATGGGTGTGGGGAAAAGCAGGGAGAGAGAGGGAGGAGCAGAGAACCAGTCTCGTATCTTCCTCTGTTCAGCCACCTCCTCTTTTCTCTGTAAAGTGGGAGGAGGGGGCCTTAGAGTTCCCACTGAGAACAGAGGGATCCAAACCTCTGTCCTTTGCTGACCCTAGGAAAAAGTGCTGGCTGCTGTCAGCTCTTCCCAGGCTGGAAACCCAAGTGAGGTTAAGTGCTCAGAGCCATTCACCTGTTCCCAAAAGCCCTTCTAGCTCTTATTTTCTGGGCTCAGATCTGCAGTTCCCTGGGCACAGACAGGCTTCACAGCCTAGACTTCGAGTTGACCTCATTTTCTAAACTCAAGGGTCAGGAAAGAAGCTGATGAGTTTTTTAAAAATCACATGGAAAATAGGTGTATGAAGGTAGATTTGATGTTATCAAAATTTTTTAAAAATCACATTGATCACCATTATAGAAAAGGTAACAAACTTTATTGAGCACCTATGTGCTAGGGCACAACTAGGGCTATGAATTTTACAATCATCACATCTAATTCTCCCACTGAGTTATTATTATCTTCACTTTATAGGTAAGAAAGCTGAATTTAGGTAACTTGACCAAGGTCACTCTGTCAGGAAATAGCAGTTAGGATTGGACCTAGTAAGTCTGATTCTAAAGCCCAAGCCGTTTTGTTTTGTTTTGTTTTTGCATTTATGGCTATGATGCCTGAAAGAAAATACAAAATTCAGCAGTAAAAAATATTTTCTTTCAACACAGTATTTGAATATGGACTGAGAAAATGTGTACCAATACTTGTCAGCCGACCACTATAAAAAGATAGTACAGTTCAAACTATCACCACCAGAGGCCAGCAAACATAGGAGAAACTCAGGACAGTGAGGGGTCAGAAAGGGCCTCCTGGAGTGACTCATACCCACAGTGCGTCTCCTGTGTCTTTGAAGCTGCAGGAACTGCAGACTGTGACGGGAGGGCTCAGAGTGTGTAGAGGGAACATCAGCGTGCAGATAGAAGGAGAGCGATGTAGAGCTCATGCCACAATCGAGAGACAGGAGTCCAGCTCCATCAGGTTACTGCCCAGAAGAAACTAGAACTGGCTCTCATGAGAATTAGAGCCAGAGACTGGTTCCCTGTTTTCCTAGCCTTCTGTTCTGCTGGTGCCTACCTGGAAACCCTTTCTAGGGATGATCTGGCTTAGATGCAGGATGATTCTGGAGTCTGTCTTCTGAGGAGCTTGCATGAGGGTGTCAAAGCCCCAGTAGTGTGAAGCAGCAGCTAGAGGCATGACCAGGGCTTTGAGGCTGATGGACAGCTGCCCATTCCTCCTTGGGCTCTTCTAGGAGTCCAGGCAGGTGGAATGTTGCACTCAGTTACAACTATCTTCCTTTGCCAGATCGAAGTCTGGGACTGAGAAATATCAATAACCTCAGATATGCAGATGACACCACCCTTATGGCAGAAAGTGAAGAGGAACTAAAAAGCCTCTTGATGAAAGTGAAAGAGGAGAGTGAAAAAGTTGGCTTAAAGCTCAACATTCAGAAAACTAAGATCATGGCATCTGGTCCATCACTTCATGGCAAATAGATGGGGAAACAGTGGAAATGGTGGCTGACTTTATTTTGGGGGGCTCCAAAATCACTGCAGATGGTGACTGCAGCCATGAAATTAAAAGACACATACATTATTTTGTTAAAAAGGTCTGTCTAGTCAAGGCTATGGTTTTTCCAGTAGTCATGTATGGATGTGAGAGTTGGACTATAAAGAAAGCTGAGCACTGAAGAATTGATGCTTTTGAACTGTGGTGTTGGAGAAGACTCTTGAGAGCCCCTAGGACTGCAAGGAGATCCAACCAGTCCATCCTAAAGGAGATCAGTCCTGGGTGTTCATTGGAAGGACTGGTGTTGAAGCTGAAACTCCAATACTTTGGCCACCTGATGTGAAGAGCTGACTCATTGGAGAAGACCCTGATGCTGGGAAAGATTGAGGACAGAAGGGGATGACAGAGGATGAGATGGCTGGACGGCATCACCAACTCAATGGACATGAGTTTGGGTAGGCTCCAGGAGTTGGTGATGGGACAGGGAGGCCTGGCGTGCTACAGTTCATGGGGTCACAAAGAGTCAGACACGACTGAGTGACTGAAGAAGTCTGGGACTGAGGGGGGATTTGAAGGTAAAAGAGCTTCTTGCATCAGGAGTTATCAGAGGAGAGCAAGGTAAGGAGCAGGCAGGAAGGCAGTCTCCTCACCCACAGCCTTGAATAACTACTCTCAAGACAAAAATATTGTCTCTCAATATAGAAACGTTCCAGTCAGGTTTATGGGAACTCTACATGCTCTGGGCAGAGTTCAGAATTGAGATGATGAGGAAAGGGGTAAGGATCTGAGAGCTGGGGGATCAGGAAGGTCCTGAGAAAGAACTTCAGCAAAGGAAGGAAGGCTTCCTGGATTCCATACACAAAGCTCTTCATTAGGATCCCCTGATTAAAGTCTGTAGCAGCCCAATAATTTACTTTTGGCCCCAATGATGACAGAGCAAAAGTGAGTTTATTCATTCAACTAAAAAAATTTTAGATCCTAGTCTTTAAAAAGGTATTTCATTAAATGCTGAACCTACAAAATACATGTGATTCTTGCCCTCCCGGAACTCAGTCTAGAAAAGCAGGAGAAAATACCAGTAAGCAACCGGAAAATTGTGTCTAGCTAGAGGGTATGAACAAGGAGCTACACAACCAGAAAGATCAAATAAGCTAAAACTGTGTTCAGGGCAGAGAAGACATGGGAAGAAAGGTGTCCAAAGGTTTCACAGAGAAAGGAATATGTAAATTGTCTCAAGGTAATCACAATGAAAACAAATAAAAGGAGGGTGATTATTGTAGCCAAGGAACAGCAAGAATAAAGGCAGCAAGAATATAGGTATAAACACAAAAAGTGTGTTGAGGCCAGGCCATGGGGGACGGGCAGAGACTGAGCAGGAGAAAGGGGTAGGAGACAGGAAGCTGAAAATCACTAGAGATAAACTGGGACCAGACTGGAAAGGTTAGACTTTTCCTAAAAGCAAAGGATTTTAGGCAGGGGTCTGGTGGCAACGTGGAAGACGGACGACTGATGCTCAGGGAGATCAGTTACAAGACCTAAGCAGTAGCGAGGCTGAGTGCAAGGACAGTGGAAATAAATAGGGAGGGAATTCCCTGGTGGTCCAGTGGTTAGAACTCCAAGCTTTCACTGCTATGGGCCTGGGCTCAACCCCTCGTCGAGAAATGAAGATCCTCCAAGCCATACCCCAGAGGCCAAAAAACCAAACCCAAAAGAAGGAAAAAAATGGAGATACACTCTATTAATATTGACAGGATTAGAAATCAAATGAATGTTGATAGATGAAAGAGAATTAAAAGATGATTCTGAAATTTCAAGTATACATGATCAAGAGTAGCAATAATGTCGTGAGGTAAGGAACACAAAAGATTATTTTTCTTCCTTACATGTTGAGTGAGTTGTCTGTGGGATATTCAGATAAAAATGACCACAAAGCAGGCTGCCAGGTTGAGAAAAAAGTGAGGGATTTTAATTTAGGTGTCACCAACATGTATGTAATAGCTAAAGAGGGAATGCAACTTGTTCAGAGGTGAAAGAGTAAGGAAAGGACCCAGGATGGGGAATGCCAGTATTTCAGGGACAGAGGAAGAAGTGGCTATGAAGGAGACTAAAAATATAAAGGTTGAAGGAAAACCGGAAGTGCCTCAGTTTCACACTTCATGGGAAGAAAGCAGCAAGACACACACTGCTGGAAAGAGGTCAAAGAGGCTAAGGACTGGAAGACCATTGGAGCAGGCAACCAGCGTGCTGCTATTGATAAGTGACTTGGTAAACAATGGCCAGACAGGTGGAGAAGAGAACAATTACACTACTCTAACTTTGGAAATGGAAAGAATTAGGTTAGCAGCTTGAAGCAGCAGCAGAAATGGGAAACGTGGGCAGAAAGGCAGATTTTAAGATGGTTAAAAAGTGTAAGTGTCAGTTGTTCAGTCATGTCCAAGTCTTTGGGACCCCATGGACCATAGCCCATCAGGCTCCTCTGTCCATGGAATTCTCTGGACAAGAAAACTGGAGTAGGTGGCCATTCCCTTCTCCAGGGGATCTTCCCAACCAGGGACTGAACCCGGGTCTCCCACATTGCAGACTCCTTACCTTCTGAGCCACCATTATAGGCTGACAAAAGGTCTCTCTAGGAGAGACTTAAGATAAAAGGAGAAAGTACTACTGAAACAAAGAACAAAAAGAAGTCAAAGAAAATGAGGTTGAGAGCACTAGTGGCAGGGTTAGCCTTGCAAAGGAAAAATACTTCTCTTCTTAGGAAAAGGGGGTAAATTGGTATTGGTGAACACATAGATGTTAGAAGAGAGGGAAGTCTGAGGAAATCTGATGGGAAATTGGAGGGAAGTTTGAAGAAGTTTGACACTTGTGTTTTCTCTGTGAAATAAGAAGCAAATTATCTGCTGAAAAATGGGGGTCAAGACTGGGAAACTTGCAGTTCTACATTACTATGCCAGACTATTAAGTATTTGATAGCAAGGTCTGTCTTACTTCATTTTTTATCCTCAACCTAGCACATAGTAAGGGCTCAATAAATGTTTGCTGACTGAATAGCTAACAGAACTATTTAAAGGCCTACGTAAGACTCCAAAGCCAAAAAACATACAGCCCCTCCTCATAAAAACCCCTCCAATAAAGCCAAACATTAAAATGTTATATTTCAAATAGCTACATTAAGAAAATCAAATGGCTGAGTGATTTGATGAAGTGGACGTAACGGGTCAAATGAGCAAAAATAATCAAGAATGCTGGTAGTTACAGTATAAACCATCAATCAAGGATTCTTAGATAGGTATGAAGGCAAGTAAAAGCATAGGCTGACTGACGGTAAATGGAAAAGGCTGTCAGCGTAACTTCACTTTCAGTTTCAAGGGGCCATAATCCAGATTCAGTCATTTTAGACACAGGTTGGTATTAACTGAATGTAAAATATGTTGGAGCTAGATCTTGGCTTCTAACTACCATTCTCCAATAAAAAGAACAAAGGCTCCTTGGAGAAATGGCCAATCTAGGGCTGGGGCAGGGAAAATACAGTATGAGCCTGAAAAAGTGCTCAAGGAAAAAAAAAAAAAGAGGATGTAGACATATCAAAGGGACACAGAAGTCAAAAGCACTTCCAATGTTCAAAGCTGGGACAATGTGAACAACAAAAATATTGTATAATTGGATTATAACCACCCACTTATAATAAAATAAGTATACATGAGTACTTGCTAGTTTAAATTAATAAAGAGGAGGCAGTTTCTTCACAGAAGCTTAATTCCCACCAACTCCATTAAGGGTGGGCTAGACTCACTTCCAAAGAATAGGGAAAGTGAAGAAACCAGGCAAACACTACCTTAACCAGGTGAGAAAGGGTTTATCATCCATAATGTCACATGGCTACCACACACCCCTTGATAGGATGTGATGAGGGCATTTCACCTATGTAGTGCTTTTTTCTCCCCCCAAAACCTGTAAGCTCAGTCTAATAATGAGAAAAAAATCAGACAAATTCAGATTGGGGGATATTCTACAGAACATGGCCAGTACTCTCAAAGACTGTCAAAGTCACCAATAAGAAAAGACTTAAACCTGTCGCAGAGGAGACTAGGGAGACATACGGACTAAATGCAATGTGGTATCCTGCAACAGATCCTGGAACAGAAAGAGGACATCAACGGAAAAAGCCCACAAAGCCTAGGATTCAGCTAATGTGATGTACCAATGTCAGTTTCTTAATTTTGACATTATATCCTGATAATGTTAACAACGGAGAAAATTGGGAAAGGGGAATATAGAAACCCTCTGCACTATCTTTGTAACTTTCCTTTCAATTTAAAAATATTTCAAAATAGAAGCTAATTTAGAAAAAAAAGTTGGCACTGTCCCTGTTCCTCTGGATCTGCTGCATTTCTGTGTAGTCTTGGCACACTGATCTGGTCATCAATTGTTTTCCTGGGAGTTAAGTGTAGGACAACTGCACTAATTAACATGTAGTAACAGTGTAGCTAGAAAACTTAATTTGGGGTTTAATATATGAAGTTATAACCATATTCTCCCCAATCCCAACCCTCTCAACACACCAGAGACATGGCTTTTTATTAAAAAAACTTTTTTTTTAATTGGTTTACAAAGGAGCTACAGACTACATTGAACTAATCTTTGTACAAAAAGGCAAAAAAAAAAAAAAAAAAAAAAAAAGCCCCAAAACACCCAGAGACAAAAGGCAGGGGAGAGACAAGAAAGTAAGATACAAAAGAGCAGGAAGAAACTAAGACAAGAGATTAGCATCATACATACACAAGATCAAAGGGGGAAAAGAGCAAGAAAGATGAGAGAGCATTTAAAAGTATTTCCCCACAGCCCAGGTGATAATCGGATTGAAACCAATGACACACACAGCACGAGATTATTAAGAAGTTTAAAAAGGCAACAGTGGTATGGAGACTGGTTACTGCCAGTGTTGAGAGAGAGAAATAAACTTGTTTTAGGCACCAGAGACCGGAGCACTGCCCCTTCCTCCCAGAGGAGGACAGACTCTGGAAGAGGAAGCAGGCCCTAGGGCAGCTGCCATTGGTATGTGTAGAAGGAGTTTCCTCAGACCAATCTCAGCATATTTTCCCCAACTTTCCCCAAAATCTTTGCGCCTTAGATTCCAAGTGAGAGCTATGGGATGCCACTGGGAGAAAGGCGTGATCAGAAATATGAATACTTGCCCTTGTGCACACTGTTCAAGAGCAGCTGCTAGGAAAACGGGGGGCTGGGTAGAGAATCCCATTCCTCTGTAGAGAAGGCACAGTGTAATTCCTGAAGGTGAGGAAAAGAAAACACTCCCCCCAGGAGAGGTATCAACAAGGTCCTCACCACCCACAGCAGCCTCACTTTAGCCCTATTTATGTTGTTATTGTTGCTGTTTTGGATATTAAAGGGAATTGAGGGATGGATCATGCCTCTTCTTGCTCAGCAGGGACAAGGCAGGCTGGAGTTGCGATAATGAGGAAGGGAGAAAATGGGACAAGATATTCGTTTCCCTCATATGAACATTGTGGAGGCAATCTTTCTGGGTTTGGGGAAATCAAACTGGAGAAGACCTAGGAGGTGAATGAAACCAGGGACTCCCATTTTTTTCCCCCTTTCCCAGACTCCGATCTAAGGCAAGTGAGCTAAATTGGCAAGAGGGAGTAGGAATTTAAGCTTAAGGCTGCTTAATGTCCTCCTGGGAGCTGGTGTTTAGGGAAGACAGACAAAGAAAAGAAACAGGTCAACCTCAAAGCTGGTCTCCTCATCCTCCTAGATGAGGTCTGTACCCCAGGAGTAGAGCCAAGAGAGGCACCGCAGAGCACACAGGCTCCTAACAAAAGTAATAACCTACCCACAGTTTATCAGCAGTTTTCAAAAGCAATGTTTTCCGGGGTTGGAGAAGTGCCATATCCTCCTCCCTTTCCCCAAAGCTACTGCTGCCACCTTTCATCCTTGCACAATAAGTTACTGGCTCTCTTCTAAGGGAGATGAAACTCTGAGATTTCACATTCCTCCTCCCAACTCCAAGAGGGTACTTGAATAGGGGGAAGGAGAGCTATGCAAAGGGCCCCTCACTTGAGGCAGCTAGACTATCCTCATTTTCCTTGGTACCTGGATCAGAACTCCTTTGATCTGATCCCAAGGTCCAAAAGGCATCAGGGTACTTAAAACTGAATGAAAACTTTAGCACCAGAGCTCCCCCAAAGCAAAACAGGGGCCTGATTAATACCCCCAGAAGAACCCCTCAAAAAGTGTATAAATTTATTGCATCCTAGCAAAGATCTGCAGCTTCCAGTATTCACACAATGTGAAGATATTAACAATACAAAATATATTCTGAAAGTCAAACATCTGCAGTTCATAGTGCTTCCTCAGATTTGTTAAAAAAAAATACAATGCTTAGTTTCCTATATAGGATATACAAAAGCAAAAATATATATATGTATATAGTAGAAATCAACCAATCAGCCATAGTAATTTACAGCCTTTGTCTCTAATCCTCCCCCAGTCATAATCTTTACCCAACACTTCAGTCTATACATTCTGGGATCAAGAGTTCTATTCTGAATTCTTAGAAATGTCTGTTAAACTGCATTCTACATGGCACCCATAAACAGGGTGCCCGCTGAGAAGTCCCTGAAGGAAGACGATGTGGGTTGTTACTGCTCTGGGTAAAAAGTGAGACAATCAAATGATAAGCAGATACATGTGAATGGGCAACCTGAAAGGACAAGGAAATAATATATCACTTCTCTGGGCACCCCCAACCCCACAAGGTTTGGTCATTAGAAAGTTACATAAAGGAGCAACTTGTGAAAAAAAAAAATTAGAATCAATATGCCTGTCAGTTACACTAATTTCTTCCGGCAAAAAGTTCAGGAAAAGGGACTTTCAGCAATAAGCTCCTGACTCAAGGAATGTGGAAAAGACTGAGTGACTTACTGCTGCTGGGAGACAAAAGCAGTAGTGGCTTTCGTTTTAGGGCCAAACAAGATACTGAATCTTGAGCTTCCTTGGTGAGAAGGAACTAGGACAAGTGGAAAGAACTGGATATAAATTTGCTTGTGCCAAGAGCTGGGGGTAAACCAGCGTTCCATCCCAGAGAAAACCATCATCAAATAACCTGAAAGTGTATAAGCTTCAGCATCATTAAGCTAGATTACATCTAGTAATTTCATTCTGGGGAAGATTCCATTCCTTGAAATGTTCTATCAAAACACTGCACACTCCAGTGAGTTATCTTGCCCCTTTCCTCCAGAAGATGCCTATGTACATGATTACAGATATAAAATAACATGTTCAGAGTTCTGCCTTTCAGTGGGAACAAAGGGTGTGATAAGTGACTGGGCAGATAACTTTTACTTCAGTATTAATGCAATTTGATAAGGGGAAAGTTCCTTGCAATAGCTTCTGTGTCAAAAACACTATTAAGTCTGCAGAGAAAGGACCAAATGGAGTGAGCTTTTGTTTAGAATATTAACAGTTATTGTATTTCAGGTTAAACAACACCACAAACTTACCCAAACCCTAATTTGGACAGATTTTATATAAAATATATAGTAGAATCATGGCATCATCTATTTATAGTCAAGGTAAATAGAATTATGAGAGGAATTAGGACTCTGCTATAGATCTGGATGTTGGTTTCACTTTCAAACACAAAAATAGTTTCTTCTTTTAAAAGTGCAGTAGAATATCCCCCATTCATAATTGTAACTAGTTTAGCAAAAGCAAAGCAATGACCTCAGGAACATACCCAGGTTTTAAGATAGATTTCTAGGTAATGGGCCTGAAAGGCATTTTGATCTGAATTTGATTTATTTTCCAACAATTTCAAATATAATTTCTCATCTGTGTGTAGATATATACAAGCACGAACACACATTCACACACGGTCATACACAAACACTTCACTTTCTATCAGATTAGGGTAATTTTTTATTGCAGGTCTCTTATAGTATTGGCTAACAGAAAACCTATCCCCAATCTAACAGATTACACACATACACACAGCCATTTCCACACTTCCTCACAGTGAAAAGCTCTCTGACGAGGTACCAGAAAGTCAAGAGAGACAATGTTTTAATGGCTGGGCCTTGAGGACAACTCTGGTTGCATTTAAATCTCAGTGCCAAATGCACTAAGAGTTCCCTGCCGCTGTAATTTTTGGATCAGTCTCTTCAGGAATCAGGCCATGGAGAAAAGCAGGATGGTTTTCCCTGGTCTCCCCTATAAGCCACAGTGGTAAGACAAGATTTCTTTTTGTTCTGGGCTACCATTCCCATGATCATGAGTGCTTCCTTTCCCCTCAGGAGCCACCCTAGGAAGAGCTAAGGGGAAAGATCAAAGAACCACTGCCTTGCCACTGATCCATGCTCTGGAGTTCTGCAGAATGGAAATCCAGAACAGTCACTGGCTGACGCTCCATAATAACATAATGGGAAATCAACTACTGGAGATGTTCAAAAGAGGAAGTGTATTTCCTTTCAGAACGTGAACTCAGAAGCCCACACATCAAAGCTTAGAGCTACCTTGGAAGACAGTTGCACAAAGGTCCAAATACTCCACTAACTCCTGAACTGAACTACTTGAGTCACTTCCACTTCTGAGCACATCATTTTCCTATTGAAAGCTCCTACCTATTATTTGACCATCTTTTCACAGTTTGGACAAACTGATCCCAGACTATAACTTTCAAAGGTCTCTTGTACAATTCCATAGAAAGACTTCTGATTCCTGATGCTTAGAGCAGCTAATGAAGAGAGAGGTGCCTTTGACTCTCCAGCACCAAAAGGGTGCCTGCGTCAGTAGTATTTTGAACACTCTCTTCACAGCTACCTCAAGCATTCGCCTGAGCTTCAAGGCTTCTCCATTCTGCTGCTGGGACTAAGGACTTTATTAAAAAATGACAGAAGTGCCTCATCCAGGGACCACTACCAAAAACAAAACATGAAGTGATCAGGTGAGAGAAGGGGAGACAGAAAGGGTTAAGTCAGGGAAAGAGTGCAAGAAGCTGATCCCAAATTAAAAGACAAAATTAAGAAAGGAAAACATTATGTATGTATGTATATATAAACTAAAAGCAGAGCATATAAATGCTTAATCTGGTGGGAAGCCAAGACAACATCTATAGAAAATCTTGATGTGTCACAACAAGGCTCAGCCATAAGGAAATAAGGCAATATAAAAAAATGACCAAGGTATTTTGGTCACAGAATGGTCTCCTTCCTCCTCCCAGCCAACCCCTGCAAATGCATCTCTATATATCTTTTATATATATATATATAATATAGAATCTGTTTTTGTTAAAAAGTATTTCAATGATCATATATATTTATCAAGGCATGATGGCTTTAGGAAAGGGGGGGATCCATCATGGGGGAGCTGAGAAGGGAATGCAGGAAGGGGAGGCTGGGGTAAGAAGTGTTAAGAAACTGTTTGGGGTCAAACAAATGCTCATCAAAGGTGGCACCAACAGAATTTTCACTATGTTTCCCACTTGAAGAAGGTACTGATGATACAGGTGGGTGCCAGGACCCCATCTCTTCTTTTGTATCCCACCCCCAATTCCTCCCACCACCATGCATTTTTAATGCCTCATGGCTCACTCTCCCACACATCTCTTGGACCCATGCTACCTTGCATCCCAGGGTTGATGGGTATGGCCCATATGTCTCTGGCCCCAGGTGCCTGATCTCAGAAGCCATTGCCACTGATATTAATGGACTGCAGATCTGCCACCTGCATGACATTGATGCCACTGTTGGCAAGACGGGCAATACCCTCCGGACAAATGGCCTCCATGGCTACCATGTTGGTGGTAATAAGGGCTGAAGGGGTGGCAGTACCACTGCCTTCTGAACCTGCCCCGCTGTCCAGGGGCAAAGTGCCCACACTCAGGGCTACACCCGGGCCTCCCTTCTTATTCTGGTGGGTCTTGATATGCTTTGACAGGTGGTCACTCCTCATGAAGCGCTTGGGACACTCAGGGCAGGCAAATTTCTTCTCACCTAGGTAAAGGAAGAGTAAGAAGATGAGACAATCACATCTTAGGAAGTAGGGGTACCTTGTTCAGTTCATTAGCTTCAAACTATATAAGGCAGAATAAGACTAATCTTAAAAGGTGATTAAAAACAAGAAAATTCTGGTGATTATCTGTTGTCTTTTGGGGGGAAAAAAAAGTAAAGATTAGAGAGTCCTCAGAAAGGATAGCAGAAAAGTAAGATAGGACCTTCAGAACCCTTATTTCTTATGGATTTCAGATTAACTCCAATGCCATTTATGATCCATACATTCAATTTCAAACATAAGTTGCTTAGAAATTTTAGTTACTTCCAAGGTATATTTTGTCTTTTCATTCTGGCCCATTACTACCTCTCCCTTCCTAAGTTCCCGCTCACCTGTGTGTGTGCGTTTGTGCCTCTGTAACTCATCTGAACGTGTGAAGCGTTTCCCACAGAATGACCAGGTACACATGAAAGGCCTCTCGCCTGTATGCCAGCGCAAGTGTGCCCGTAGGTGTGAGGTCTTGCCATATACTTTGCCACAGCCTTGCATGTGACAAATGTGCTGTTTCTTCTTGCCAGGATCCCCAGAGCCCCTGGAAGTGAAAACACAATTATTCTTTGTTCATTTTAGAGACAAAATTAGAGTCATAAAGTATCCATAGTAATTACTGGACCCACTCAAAACTAATCCAAGTTTTTATTAAAAAAAAAAAAAAAAGGAATCTGCCTGTCAACCTAGGAGACATAGGTTCGATACCAGTTCAGGGAAGATCCCACATGCCACGGAGCAACTAAGTCCACGTGCCACAACTACTGAGCCTGTGCTCTAGAGCCCAGGGGCTGCAACTGTTGAAGCCTGCGGGCCCTACAGCCCGTGCAATGCAACAAGAGAAGCCACTGCAAGGAGAAGCCGGTGCACCACAGCAAAGAGTAGCCCCCAATCACAACAAAAGAAAGCCCACAGGGCAACAAAGACCTAGTGTAGCTATAAATAAATAAATAAACATCAAAATGTGCACTTAGATATGTACACTTTACAAAAAGGAAAAAGACTTCTCAACACACACACACACACAAATGCCTGCATTTTATTTTTTTAAATTTGTTTATGGCATGCAGGATCTTAGTCCCTGGATCAGGAACCAAACTTGTGCCCCCTGCAGTGAACGTCCAGAGTCTTAACTACTGGACCACAAGGGAATTCCCAAAAGCCTTCACTTTTAATATCAACAGCTAAATCTTTATAGTCAATTCCAATGCGTGATGTCATTTTCAAGGTGACTTGCGAAATCTATGAGGCATTTTCCTGTATTTTTCTGGACGTTAAGTCTCAATACACGCATTTTCCATGGGAGCCACTGTGAATATGGTGATGTGATATTTTTGACTGGGAACTTATTAGTGAACGAAAGGTCTCTCCATTAAGCATTTGGTGGAGAACTTTAAAGGTCAAGAGCCAAAAGGCAAAGATTAAAAGCTGAAAAGATAAGAGTACTATGAGAGACATCAGTGGAAGAAGATGGGATGGAAAAAAATTAAAAAGGGGAAAAAAGGACCGTAACTAATTCAAGGTATGTTAAAAAAAAAAAAAAAAGATTTCCCTATATGGAGCAAATCCTAAGCTCCTCTCAGGAAATCAGTTCTGAAATGTTTTTGCCAAACCAATTTGTACCATGTGTGATCCATTAGTGGGCACTATGGAGATTTCCAAAAGAGATTTGCCTTGGGTTTTAACAGCACACATTAGCAGAGGAGCAGGAAAAAAAAAAAAAAAACATAACAGAAATGAAATCACACTTAGGTAGAAATCACAGAATTTCTTTCAAAAACTTAAATCCACTTGAAGCTTTGTGAGAGGGAAACTCTACTGTACTCAAGAGCTTTTTTCCCCTTTTAATTAATTTTTTGGGGGTGCTATGCAGCATGTAGGGTCTTAGTTCCCCGACCAGGGATCGAACCCATGCTCCCTACAGTGTAAGTGTGGAATCTTAACCACTGGACCACCTGGGAAGTCCATGTACTCAAGTGTTTTTGATTCAGGTTTTTCCCATAATGTAGGGTAACCTACAAAGAATTCAAATTGTTTTTTGTTTTGGTACATTTCTTATTTTTGTGCTTATTTTTTTAAGTTCTTTTTAAAAACAATGTAATTTCTTTACTTTGGCTGTGCTGGCTCTTCGCTGCTGTGGGGAGGTTCTAGCTGCAATGCGCAGGGGCTTCTCCCCAGCTGCAGTGGCTTTTCGTATTCCAGGGCCCGGGGCTCAAGGGCACAGGCTCAACAGCTGTGGCACCCAAGCTTAGCTGCTCTGCAGCATATGGGATCCGCCGAGATCAAGGACTGAACCTGTGTCTCCTGCCTTTACCACTGAGCCACCAGGGAAACTCTGTGCATATTATTATTATTATTATTATTATTATTTTAGTATTTATTTATTTACTCAGCTGTGTCAGGTCTTAGCTGCAGCACGTAGGATCTTTCATTGCGACATATGGACTCTCTAGCTGTAGCGTGTAAGCACAGTTGCTTGGCAGCATGTGGGACCTTAGTTACCTGACCAGGAATCAAGCTGAGTCCCCTGCACTGCAAGGCAGTTTCTTAACCACTGGATCACCAGGGAAGTCCCCTGTGCTTATTTTTAATGGGGCAAAACTTTAACAGACTTTTTTCAAAGGCAATTAAAAACCTATACGACTTTCTATTCTCTTTCAAAGTCAGTGACTTGAAGAAAAAGGAAATAACCTGGAACTCTTCAGAGATAATATTGTATAGCCAGTACACTAATGTGAAAATCTATCAGAAGTCTGTTTTGTAGGAGATATTAGATTATTTGATTGAAGAATTTTCTACCCAGAATAAGTAGTTTTTATCTATTTTGAGGGGGAAAAAAAAACAAACTCATGATTTTCACACAGTCACTATAAAATAATCATTACAGTAGGTATGTTTTCGTTTCTTTGCCAGGCTGTTTTATAAGCTATCTTGTTAAAACCATCTCACCAATAGAATTTTTTTAAAGAGTAAAAACAAACATCTCAAAACAGACATAAAGCAACACTCATTTGACCATCTGGCTCCATGTGACTTCCTTGTTTCTAACAGAAAGCAGGCATCTCTGAAGGTCCAAGGTCTAAGAGTTGATGAAGGGACCAGAGTTGGAACCAAGACCACATGTGGCCTAACCAAATGCACTATACTATCTCTGATCCCTGTGTAACCCTGCCAAGTCTTAAAGTTAAAACAAAACCAACAAAAAACCCCACTTATTTTTCCCTCCTAATCTACTAATTTTTTATCCTTACACTCTTAAAGAGACCAGCTGAATCAACTTACCTTCCTTCACTATCTTTACAGTAGGGGCAGGTGCATGCTTCCCGCCGGGTCCTCCGACCAGCTTGGGGTTGGGGATCTGGACTGTTCTCTCCTTCCTCTCCACCTGTTGGGTCATCATGTATTCCATCACCACCAGCCCCATGGAGGCCAAGCTGAGCTCCATGATCACCTGAAATTAAGAGAGTACAAGGGTCAAGGTGGGAAGGTCATCATAGCCACAGGTATCATCACAGCCACAGTGACCCTTGACTTTTACAGCACCATTTCTTCAAAACTTTGAAGTCACCTTCACTGATATTGCCTGTACTTGAAATCTCAAAAATCAGCACTGCAGAGACAAAGAAACAATAAGTCTATGAAAACATGCTCAGTCTCAAATTTTAAAACACAATTCTATTTGACTTTTATGACTGTTCTAACCTACCAGGTTAAAAAGTTAAGACTCTAACAATGCACAGTGCCAGCAAAGATACAGGGCTTCCCAGATGGCTCAGTGGCAGGTGGTGAGAAATCAGCACAAGCTTTTTTTGGGGGGGAGGGTACACCTGAGCTGTGTAGCTTGCGGGACCTTAGTTTCCCAACCAGGGACTGAACCTGCGCCCTTGGCAGTGAAAGTGCAGAGTCCTAAGCACTGGACTGCCAGGGAACTCCCTGTATGATCTTTTGAAGGCCAATGTGGCAATATCATTAAAAATTTAAGTGCACATCTTCAAAGAAATTTCACTTTCAATCACAGTGTCCTATGGATATATCCATGAGAACACAAACATACGTGACAGTAACATTTTCTGCAGCCTTATAACAAAAAACTGGAAAAAAATCAAAATGTACACCACTGCTGAACTAGTTAAGTAAATTACAATAAACTTATGTGGACTACTATATGTGCATTAAAAAGAATGAGATAAAGTTACACACTGTTATAGAAAGAGGTTACAACAAATCTCTTACTCACTCCCAGAGCTAATGTATTATGGAACCAACAAAATGGAAGTGACTAAAAATAAGACTTTACGGGACTCTAAACCAGAAACTATTCAAAACCAGAAAGGGGAAACTTCCTGAAATGAGCAAAAAACTGTTCTGAATATTCAGCAGGAAACAGTACGTGCATATTATAAATTTTGACATACAGAGAAAATGAAAGAGCTGAGGTGAAAGTTAATCCTTTTTTTTTTTGGCCATGCGGAGCAGCATGTGGGATCTTAGTTCCCTAGCCGGGGATCAAACCCAAGCCCCCTGCAGCGGAAATACAGAGTCTTGACCACCAGGCAAGTCCTCGAAGTTAATTCTGCGTAGCTAGCTATATACATGCCAGGAAGGTTTTGGTTTGGGATTAGATGCTTTTCAGAATGCTACAAAAAAGAAGAAAACACCATACATACATTCTGTTAGTTGATGTCATTTCCTTTTAAAGATAAATTTGTCTTAAATTCACTATAATTTCTCTCCTGGTAAAATTAAAATAGATAAATTCTACAAAGTTCCAGGACAGTGTTTTTCAAGCTTTTCAAACTTGCACCATACAATAAAAATATATATATTTGACAATGTAATCTAGTACATATATATATAATTGAAACAGTAGTTTCACGAAAGTGTCTATCCTTATGTTAAGCAGTGTATTCTAAAATTTTCTAGACTCTATTTTTTTTTTTCCTTAATGCTGGTCATGACCCAGTATATTGATTTTATGAGTTACTAATGGGTCGCATTTGACATTTCAAACACTGCTCTAGGCCAATAGACAGAAACAATGGTTTAAAGGAATAGCTAACATTCTTCTCCAGCTTTCAAATCTACTATCTATAAGCATTCACCTATGAAAGCATTTTGCAAATAAGTTAAAAACTCTATATCCATACTTAAGATTCTAATAAATGGAGAGTGTTGAACTGGCCTGCTTTATCTATTTTATAAAGAAGGAAACTAAATAAATGGGGTAGAAACTAAATAAACATCTAGAAACCTAGGCTCTTGACTTGTGTACCTCACTGCAACTCTTTTCAGCTAATCACCATGATTCTGAGTCACAGCAGCTAATGAGCAGCTCTCCCTGTGCTTTCTCACTCTACCACTTCCCAGCACCAGCTTACCATAGTAAAATAAACTTAATTTGAATATTTTGAGATTTCCATGATACTGGCAGAATGAAAACTGGGAAGTACTGGAGCACAAGTTAAAAACCAGTTTAGAAGTAAGACAGACCCTAGATATGAGTCCCTGCACTACGTACGATTAGCTTTTTTGGTAATGATCAAATAACTTCTCTGGTTATCAATTTCCCCATCAGTAAAGTTGGGATGAAATATTATTGATCTCATAAAGTTACTGTGAAAAACAAATATGGACGTTGCTGAGCATAACCCAGGAAACACTGGGCTGCCACACAGCACACATTCAGTACTCTGCATCGATCTCTACTGGGGAAATACCCTGTGGAAAAACACAGTGAGAAATCACAGAACAAGATACGCCAATAGTTCATTCTGCTTAAAAATTATGTGCGGCCAAGTGGAAACTCCCCCTAGTGGGGATGGAGAATTTATCCTTTAAAATAAGCCCTAACAGCCCAGCAGATAAGGTAGGATTCTAGTTAGTACTGCCAATGGTTACCTACCAAAAATTACCTTCAGAAGAGAAATTTATAGAACTATAGATCCAACTATCTATAATAGGTCTTTAGAAACAAGATAAAGTTGTGGTGCATATAAGCAAATCATCTTCTTTGATCTATTTTTCAAGCTAAACTAACTCCATTAAAATTTGAGAAGCAACTTATCCTCAAAGTTCTCCCTTGCCCCAATCAACTCAAAAGAAGCAAACCTTTCTCCATTTTATTGAAACATAAGAATAAAATGGACTTCCCTGGTGGCTCAGACAGTAAAGTGTCTGCCTACAACGCGGGAGACCCAGGTTTGATCCCTGGGTTAGGAAGATCCCCTGGAGAAGGAAATGGCAACTCACTCCAGTGTTCTTGCCTGGAGAATCCCATGGATGGAGGAGCTTGGTGGGCTACAGTCCATGGGGTCACAAAGAGTCAGACACGACTGAGCAACTTCACTTTAAGAATAAAATACTTAGATATCAGAACTACTAAAACTAAATCTCTATCCCTCTTTCAACTCTTACAAAATGGACAGTCAAAAATTAATATCCTCCTGGACCCCTACAATGATTTCAATTTTTTTCAAACTAAGAAAATTGAGAATGGGGTTAAATAGAATGAACAATTTTTAATTTCATTTAACAAAAAGAAGGGATAAAATGTCAAAAGAGTATCAACATCAGACCAGAATCTGTTTCCTGCCTCTTTAATAACAGTTTTAGAATAAGAACAGTTTTATCTTAAAATGTGGTACTGGTTAAGCAATGAAATAAATTAAAGATTTTCCTTTCCATGATTAAACTAACTAGTAAACCAAAGGCACAGCTTAATGACAGTCTTGCCCAACTCAGTGGTTGCCTCTAGCAGCAGTTTCTGAAATATCCATGGCAGTTACGCACTTTTTTAGTTTCCTCAAAGTGAAGAAGTGTGCTGAAGTTACGAACTTTCAAGACCACCACCTAGCAAGTCAAACACCCTAGTCTTCTCTGAGAAAAAAAACTTGGGTAACACTAAAATAAGATGAAATAAGAAGCTTCTCAATAATTTCCAGAAGGGTGGTTCCCATACACTTCCTTATTTATCTGCTTTCTGAAATGACTTTGGGAACATTGTGTTCTTTAATTCGTTAAGTATTAATACAGTAAGACTAAACTTTAGAAGGATACCTATATTAAGCACACACTGGGTTTTCTCAATGTTTCATTTTACACAACAGATTTAACTCAAAGAAGAATATCTCAGACCACAAAATGTTTGTGTCTTTTCAGCTATGTTGAAACAGAATACTGATAACAATATATGAGAAACAAGGTAATCAGAATAAGGCTCCAAATCAAGAAATAAAAACCTCCACAGTGTAGGATTTCCCTGGTGGTACAGTGTAGAGGAATCCATTTGCCAGTGCAGGGTACATGGGTTCGATCCCTGGTCTGGAAAGACCCCACGTGCTACAGAGCAACTAAGCCAGTGTGCCCCAACTACCGAGCCTGTGTGCTGCAAGTACAGGAGTCCGAGCACTGCAATAAAGAGCAGCCCCCCTCGATGCAGCCTGAGTGGAGAAACAAAGACCGAGTGCAGCCAAAAATAAATAAATGAAAATTTTAAAAAGAATGAAGAATGGGCACCAGAAATTTAATTTCCTTCTGTTCCAGAATGCAAGCCCTTGCTAATTCATCAGTTAAGTTATGCTCTATAAAAATTCACATATATATATATATCTTGCTTCTAAACTTAATTACACATTAAATATTTCCTGTTAATCATTATAGCATATTTTATACCCATAGACATGTATAAATGATCATTTATAGGGTTTCCTATATACAAACTTCCTTAAGACCTTATCCCTACAATGCCATGTGGACTCGTTAACTGCAATCTGTAAAAGTGTTTATCAATTATTTACTGTCTACTGATCCAGGTACTACACTAAGCTCTGAAGATTCAAAGAAATAGTTTTCACTGCAGAAGAGCTTGCAGTTCACTAGAGAAGAGAGAAACAGATAATTTCAAAATAATGATATAAACCTTATACTAAAAGCCATTCCAAGATTTTCCAGAACTGAAAAGGGTAATTTCTCCAGTTTAGAATTTCAGAAAAGGCTTGTTTCCTAAAGGAACAGAGATTTAGGCCGAACTTTAAAAAATGCACAGGAGTTAGCCAAGTGAAGAATGTTGGCAAGGGAAGGGTAGTTCCAGGCAAAGGGAAGTCTACGAGTAGCATAAGGAATGTAGTGGAGTGTGGGATGGTGGTGGAATAGAGGGAGGATGTAGGTGAAAAGATGAACTTCAAAACAGATGATATTATTAGATGCAAGACAGATATTTAAATGACTGATTTTTTTTAAAGGTGATGGTAGAGAAAGTATGGACAGATAAGCACTTTCATACATCAGCCAGGAAACAGCACATTTCCTATGTGTGTAGGGCACACTGGCAATATAGGACATGTCTTTAAGATGTGACTAATATTTAACCCAACAAATAAGGACATGTGCCAGACACTATATTAAGCTCTGGAGAGACTTCTATATAATCCTGGCCATCGAGGAGCTTCCCAGCTTCATTATCTCACTTGGGAAGACACAAAATGAAACCAACAAATATAATATCTGTCCTATAATTTGTACAATAAAGTGATAATAAAACACTCTATTAAGAGAAGTATTAAGAGTTGGGAGGGAGAGTGTTGGAAGGGAAAAAATGGAATATACTGGTTATTCCATTTGATAATAACGAGAGGTAATAAAAGTCTAAAGTAGGGCAGTGGTTCCAGTAAAGAAAAAGGCATGGGTAAAAAAGTATTTAGGATTAATGGGACTTCCCGAATGGTCCAGTAATTAAGAGTCCATTTTCCAATGCGGGGGACATGGGTTTGATCCCCGGTGGAGGAGCTAAGGTCCCAAACGCTGGAGAACAACTAAGCCTGCACACCGCAACAAAGACCCAGCACAGCCAACAACAACGATTTATTTGGGGAAAGGTCAGAGTACATAAAAATGCTCATCACTGAAAAAAATCCAACTATGGAAAATGTCAGGCTTCCCAGGTGGCGCTAGTGGTAAAGAACTTGTGTGCCAATGCAGAAGACCTGATCCCTGGGTCGGGAAGACCCCCTGGAAGAGGAAATGGCAACCCACTCCGGTATTCTTGCCTGGAGGATCCTATGGACAGAGGAGCCTGGCAGGCTGCAGTCCACAGGGCTGCAAAGAGTCAGACACGATGAGGCAACTTAGCAAACACATGGAAGGAGTCATCTGAAGAGACAGTCATCAAATGATTTACAACAGCAATACAAGAAATGGATTAAAATGTAAATAAACTGTTCCAAGTAACCAGATGGACTACTAGGCAGTCAGCAAAATTATGATTAATTGAACTCAGAATAAATGCTTATACTATATTATTCTTTAATGATAGGGCTATATATACAACAATCTAAAAAAATGCTTATGCTACATTATTACTGAACAAACCAAGAAACATATTACAGGCATACTAAGAAAGTTATGCTAAAAAACGCATACATTAAAATTTATATCAAGTAGAGCAACTTGGTCACACCAAATCGGTGACTGCAATGGGCAGTGCTATTAGTTTGTTTTTTTCCCCTTTCTCTTTCTCCTATTTTCTATAGTATAACTCTGTAACTTTTATCATTAAAAACACCTATACAGCAGGAAAAAAATTAGTCTATGCATCTTCTCATTTTTTGGTATATTAACAGTGTTCAAAAAGTATGAAGATAATTCCTTAGTGAAAGTGAAAGTCGCTCAGTCCTGTCTGACTCTTTGTGACCCCATGGACTATACATTTGATGGAAATCTCCAGGCCAGAATACTTGAGTGGGTAGGCATTCACTTCTGCAGGGGATCTTCCCAACCCACAGATCGAACCCAGGTCTCCTGTATTGCAGGCAGATTCTTTACCAGCTGAGCCACCAGAGAAACCCCAGAATACTGGAGTGGGTAGCCTATCCCTTCTCCAAGGGGATCTTCCCGACCCAGGAATTGAACCAGGGTCTCCTGCATTACAGGTGGAGTGTACCAGCTGAGCTACCAGGGAGTCCCTTAATTCCTTAAGTACAGGGCAATCTACACAAAGATGGCAAAGGCTTTCACCAGTAGATGTCACTGTAACTAAGTGATAGATGTTTTAAAAGCCCACCCTCCAAGAAGAAACAAAGATGGGCATGGATGTGCAGTATATGCACAAATTTGAAATGCAACCATTTAAAAAACTATAATTCAGATGTCTTTCCATCAACCATCATGATTCCAAAGCTACAGATTTCCCTATTTTTTATCTCCAAGAAAACCAAGGATTTGAAATTTGATTTTTAGTATAATAGTGAAGTTCTTGTAAATTCCAAGACTTTCATCTACTTCCCATCTCTGTCAACATCATTCCATAGTGAAAACTGTTTTTCAAGACAAAGAAATGAGCAAGAATTGTCTTACCTTTCCTCCCAGCTCTCACCATACTGATATCCTGGGAAAGGGGATTCACTTTAACATCCCTCCCAAACTAACTATAATTACCTATTATTATTCAGATTGTTATGATTTAAAATTCATTTAGGGAATTCCCTGGTGGTCCAGTGGCTAAGACTCTGAGTTCCCAATGCAGGGGGCCCAGGTTCCATTCCTGGTCAGGGAACTAGATCCATATGCTGTATCTAAGAGTTTGCATACCTCAACCAACAGTCTGAATACCACAACTAAAGATCCTGCATGCCTCAACGAATATGGAAGACCAAAAATCCAAGTGCTGCAATGAAGACTTGCCGTAGCCAAGTAAACAAATTTTAAAATAAAATAAAATTCATTCAAATATATATTAATATATACCAGAGGAAAGCTGTGGAGGAGGAACACAAAGGTTAAGAGAACCAAGTTGGGAATTCCCTGGAGATCAGGGGTTAGGACTCTGTACTCTCACTGCTCAGGGCCCGTGTTCACTCCTTGGTCAAAGAACTGCAAGCAGTGTGGCACGGTGAAAAAAAGTTAACACGCACTTTAGATGAACTGACGGTCCAGTGGTTAAGACCCCACACTTCCAATGCAGGGGGCACAGGTTCGATCCCTGGTCAGGGAACTAAGATCCCACACACCAAGCAGTAGAGTCAAAAAAAAAAAAACAAAACAAAACAGATGAACACAATTAATTCTAACTGTTCATATTCAACAACTGACATTTTAAATTACTGAGAGCCTCTGATGATTAAAATGAATAAGGGCCATTACATGCACTGTACATGGTACAACTGGACAAACCTAGGTATGACTCCTGGTTTCATCACTTTCTGCCAAGGAACTTCTCTGAGCCTTCACTGGCAAAAAGGATACGGAGATAACTACTGACATTACCTAGCACTGTTCCTGGCACTTAGGAGGTGCTCAACAAATCACTATATATTAAGAAAATGAAAGAAAGGTTAAATGTGAATTTTAATGTTGTTTCCCTCCCATCTATACATGTACCCTTACTATCCACAGTATGTTTTTTTGAATTTATGTAAGGGAGTTATAACATGAAGTTCAATCATTAGTGTTTAAAATAGCAACAATAAAATACTATAAAGCCAAGAATAAAATGCATAATACTAATCTAACATTTTGTTTCTACTCACTGGATTTACCACTGGAAAAGGATAATCATATTGAAGTCTTCAAATTATATATAATTCATTAATTATGATTAAAACTCACTTGGGATTGATTAGTAATGCAAAAGTAACTGTTCTGAATGCAGTGTAGTTTTGAAAAGAAAAATGTGGATAAAATTTCATGTTTTCAGAAAATTTCCTAGATAAAATATAGCAAGGAGATGCTGTGTGACAAAAGCCTGAAATAATGCTGAAGCAAAGCAGAGATATACACAGTAGAGAGAAGTATCTCATACTCAAATATCCTAGAGGCTCTCGGTAACAGGACCAAATTAATTTCTCTAGTGGGTCCCGAAGAAAAATTAATAATAGTAGCTATCTACCAAGATCCCCTGGAGGAGGAAATGGCAACCCACTCTGGTACTCTTGCCTGGGAAATCATGGACAGAGAAGCCTGGCGGGCTGCAGTTCACAGGGTCACAAAAGAGTGGGATACAACGTAGCAACTAAACCACCACCACCATGTTCTAATAAAATTCCTTTTTTTTAAGCTTTTTATTTTATACTGGAGTATAGTTGATTAACAATGTTTTGACAGTTTCAGGTGTACAGCAAAGTGATATAGTTTATATCTACATGTATCTATTCTTTTTCAAATTCTTCTCCCATTTAGGCTGTTACCTAATATTGAACAGAGTTCCCTATGCTATAGAGTAGGTCCTTGTTGGTTATTTATCTATTTTTTTTTTGGCCGTGCCACATGGCATGTGGGAACTTAGTTCCCTGACCAGGGACTGAACTCACAGACTCCACAGTGGAAACGCAGTCTTAACCACTGGACCACCAAGGATGTCCTTGGTTATCTATTTTAAATAGAGCAGTGGGGGATTTCCCTGGTGGCCTGGTGGATAAGAACCCGCCTGCCAATGAAGGGGACATGGGTTTGATCCCTGGTACGGGAAGATTCCACATGCTGCAGAGCAACTAAGCCATGTGCCACAACTATTGAGCTCATGCTCTAGGGCCCAGAAGCCACAGCTGCTGAAGCCCACACGCGGCAACTACTGACTCCCGTGTGCCCAGAGCCTGCGCTCTGCAACAGGAGACACCACAATGAGAAGCTTGTGCACCACAACTAGAGAGTAGCACCCGTTCTTAGCAACTGGAGAAAAGCCCACACGCAGGCAATGAAGACCCATCACAAGCAAACAACAAACAAATTATAAAATAAATAAATACAGCAATGTGTTCATATCAATCCCGAACTACCCACAATCCCTTCCCCCCTTCTCCCCTGTGAATAAGATTCTTAAAAATACAAGCAGAATAGTAATAATAAAGCACTATTAACAGTGGTGGTCATTTAGTCACTTTAGTCGTGTCTGACTCTGCAACCCCATGGACTGTAGCCCACCAGCCTCCTCTGTCCACGGAATTCTCCAGGCAAGAAAACTGGAGTGGGCTGCCATTTCCTTCTCCAAAAAAGGGGGTGAATATATCAAAAATTCTACCATCCCCAAAATTATTATCTTTTTCCATCTTCCCCTCAACTACTACTTATCTGCACAAATAAGCTTTACATGTAATCATAATACAGTAGCATTAAGCATAAAAATCTGAACGGATATTAAGAAGTAACTCTTTAGAGGACTCCTGGCCGTCCAGTGATTAAGATGCTGCACTTCCAGGGCAGGGGGGTGCGGACTGGATCCCTGGTCAGGGAACTAATATTGTACATGCTACATGGCACAGCCACACACACAAAAAGTAACTCCAGATCCATACTATCCTGAGATGCCTGAAGTGAACATGTAAATAGGCACTTACATGTTGGGTACCTTTTAATGATAGGGCTAAGTTTATGCATGAGTAATGCCCACAGTATAATTATGTAATATGATGTAGTACAGCTGATATTTTAACACTCCCCCACCATAAACTGCAAGGTAACTTTTAATATAACTAAATTTCCCTTCATCTTAATTTGTCCAGATTACTAGATAAGTACTAAAAGCAGAAAACTCTCATTTACACCTAGTGTTACAGGAACACATCACAGCTTTAAACTGTCAATGACAGTATGAGAAAAGGAAAAAAGAAAAGCTACTCCATGAAAATATACAGATGCTCATTTATGCATCTATGTACTCCTTTTCCTAAATGGTTTCCTTCAACTTTTGCTTACTATGGCAATGAATAATTTAGATGTATGCATTTTACTCAATATATTTTGAGCTTTCTGTTCTCTGTTCTTTTAATATTGATTATATAATGAACCAATCAGCAAACATACTCCTAAGGAATATTCCTATTCTAAGACAATGACTTAAAATAAGAAAACTGTATGCTCTATTATATTCTATATTAAAAATACAGAAAATTTGAAACTACTTGAGTATTTAATATGACAAAAGAGAAATAAGTTGTGGCAAACAACTTGATAAAATATTACACAGTAATTTAAAATCACTCCTCTGGAAATGAAATATATAACAAGGATCCCTACTACTGTGACTGTTATTTAACAAGAATGAAATGAGGTATAAATATTAGCAAGGAGTAGGTAAAATTATTTGTAGTTGACATGACAATATACCTGGAAAATCACTAAAAATTACTGAAAGCAGTAAGACTGCAACGTAGCCATTATGAAATTAACACCCATAAACCAGTATTATTGGCTGAAGAATGCTTCATCACATGGAGAGACTACTTTTGCTTACCCATTGGACACTTAGGTTGTTTCCACTTTTCAGCTATCATGAACAGTGCTGCTATTTCTGTGTGGATGTGTGTTTTCATACATTTCTGTGTGAATGTATATTTTCATTTCTCTTAGAAATATATACCTGGGAATAGAATCACTCACTTAATAAAATTTTAATCTAAAAAGTATAAACAGTGATGTTCATCACAGCATTACTTGTAACAATGAAATTTTAGGGTGGAAAAAAAGTACATCAGTAGAGTTAAGCATATCCTAGTACTAACATCGGAGAAGGCAATGGCACCCTACTCCAGTACTCTTGCCTGGAAAATCCCATGGACAGAGGAGCCTGGTAGGCTGCAGTCCATGGGGTCGAGACGAGTCCTACACGACTGAGCAACTTCACTTTCACTTTTCACTTTCATGCATTGGAGAAGGAAATGGCAACCCACCCCAGTGTTCTTGCCTGGAGCATCCCAGGAACGGGGGAGCCTGGTGGGCTGCCGTCTCTGGGGTCGCACAGAGTTGGACAAGACTGATGCAACTTAGCAGCAGCAGCAGCAGCTGCAGTACTAACATACCATGAAATTTCCATACAATCATTTAAAATGATTATATTTATTATTTATGAAAAATGTATATGATATACTGTTCAGTAAAAATAATATTATGAAGCACTGTAAAGAGTATAATACTATTTTAGTATTAATAAAATATATAGACTTCTTTGTAAATTGTACACAAAGGTACAAAAACATGGCTGGAAGGATGATCACCAAAATTTCAACGATTATCTTTGAATAGTTAAAGTTCAATTAATTTTCACTTTATTTTCAGAATTATTTTTATTGTTTAATGTTTTTACCAATACCACTTAAACAAGTTATTTAAAAATATATTTAGGGAGTTTCCTGGTGGCCTAGTGGTTAAGATTCCAAGCTTTCACGGCCTTGGCCTGGATTCAGTTTCTGGTTGGGGAACTAAGATCACACAAACTGAGCAGCATGGCCAAAAAAAAAAAATTTAAAGTAAAAATATTTTTTCCTATCATCAAAAGTAATGCTCAAAATCCTTCAAGCTAGGCTTCAACAGTAAGTGAGCTGAGAACTTCCAGATGTACAAACTGGATTTAGAAGAGCCAGAGGAATCAGAGATCAAATTGCCAACATTTGCTGGATCATAGTGGGGAAGGAAATGGCAACCCACTCCAGTGTTCTTGCCTGGAGAATCCCAGGGACGGCGGAACCTGGTGGGGTGCCGTCTATGGGGTCGCACAGAGTCGGACGTGACTGAAGCGACTTAGCAGCAGCAACAGCTGGATCATAGAAAAAGCAAAGGAATTTCAGAAAAACACCTACTTCTGCTTCATTGACTACATGAATGAAGTCATGTGGATCACAACAAACTTTGGGAAACTCTTAAAAAAGAGATGGGAATACCAGACCACCCTACCAGTTAGAACTGGATATGGAACAATGGACTGGTTCAAAATCTAGAAAGAGTATATCAACACTGTATATTGTCACCAGCTTATTTTATTTAACTTCTGTGTAGAGTATATCATGCAAAATGCCAGGCTGGATGAATCACAAGCTGGAATCAAGATTGCCAGGAGAAATATCAACAACCTCAGACATGCAGATGATACCATTCTAATGGCAGAAAATGAAGAGGAACTAAAGAGCCTCTTGATAAGGGTGAAAGAAGAGTGAAAAGGCTGGCTTAAACTTCAACATTCAAAAAACTAAGATATGGCATCTGGTCCCATCACTTCATGGCAAACAGAAGGGGAAAACAAGGAAATAGTGACAGATTTTTTTTTTCCTTGGGCTCCAAAATCACTATGGATGGTGACTGCAGCCATAAAAAGATGCTTGCTCCTTACAAGGAAAGCTATGACAAACCTAGACAGTTTATTACAAAGCAGAGACATCACTTTGCTGACAAAGCTATGTATAGTCAAAAGCCATGGTTTTTCCAGTAGTCACGTATGGATGTGAGAGTTGGACCATAAAGAAGGCTGAGGGCCAGGACCAAAGAATTGATGCTTTTGAACTGTGGTGCTGGAGAAGACTCTTCAGAGTCCCTTGGACTGCAAGGAGATCCAACCAGTTAATCCTAAAGGAAATCAACCCTGAATATTCACTGGAAGGACTGATGCTAAAGCTCCAATACTTTGGCCAACTGACGTGAAAAGCCAACTCATTGGAAAAGACCCTGATGCAGAGAAAGACTGAGGGCAGGAGGAGAAGGGGTGACAGAGAATGAGATGGTTGGACACCAGCATCACCCACTCAATGGACATGAGTTTGAGCACACTCCAGGAGTAAGTGAAGGACAGGGAAGCTCGGCATGCTGCATGCAGTCCATGGAGTTGCAAAGAGTCGGACATGACTCAATGAATGAACAAGTTTTCTAATTTTAGCTCTAGAGAGCTCTATAAAGTAAATGCTTGAATTTCTCCATTTTCCATACTGAACTGTAATTTACATAGCAGTCCTTTGTGAGCAACCAGTGTTTCCCTTCAGATAAGTTATTCTGTATCCATAGGTTTGTGCTACCAAACATGCTCTGTATAAAGAAAAACAGAGGTGGTTCCTGCCCTGTTCCTGTAGGCATTTAAGATTTAAAACACTGACATACCTAAAACTGTACAAAGAACAGCTATCAAATGTCTCAGATATCTGTATGTACTGGTACGCTTAAGAAACTACATTACCACAGAGACCTGAGAAGAATATAATCATCATCCTTGCTCTGTAGATGAACAGAAGTCAAGAAGTTCCAAAATCACTAACTTAAGTTGGTTCAGCCCTAACCAGTTTCTCAATTTTCTACTCTGCTTTTGCAACAGAAGATTGAAACAAGTGAGTTTACACACACAATCAAAACAATCATTAATTGATAAAACCACACAGTTTAGCAGCAATTTTTTATAATCTTAAGAGGGCAGACAAATTTTTTGAGTTTTAATATTTGTAATATATCATTTTGTGAACTGGGATATGGGTTAAAAAAAAAATCCATTGTATTATCCTTCAAACCTGCCTAGATGTCCTAAATCACTTCACAATCATTTTTGAAGGGGTGGGCTTTTTTGGGGTGAGGGGGTGAGATAGGTAAGACAGGAATTAGCTGAGAGTAAAAAAGAAAGTAAAACAGTGATTTAGTAAAACCAAGTTCTAGAAAGGTAAAAGGAAAAAATAAAATTGTCTTAACGTACAGAAAACCAAACAACTCAAGAACACAGGGACATAAAAATAACTCATTGAAACAAAAATTAAGAAACGTAATTATCATTAGATGGAGAGTCAACAAAGTGTTCATCAAGAATGTTTTTCTAGCAAACAGTCTGCACCAAGGTTATAACTGAGCCAACAAGAGATAAAGAAACAGAAAATTTATGGGTAATCCAACTACTGTTTTTACCAGAATGGTTTATGAAAGAACAAAGCATACTGGCTGGAGTTTATTTCCTTTGGCAGTTATTGTAGTTTAATGACTACACCAATGGGCAAGAAATATAATGGGCAAGAAAGAACGCAAAGATCTTAGACACAACTTTAAAGAGCAGCCTTCAGCTAAGTAATCAAAATCCTACTTTTAACTGAATGGGAGGACAGAACTTCTATTGAGATATGGGCACTAATGTGTGTTGAGGATCAATATTATGTTATCTACCTCATTTAATCCTAGTAATTCCATGGGGGTATTATACTAACCCTCTTGTATAGAGGAGAGGATGAAGAACTTCCCCTAAGTCAGGTAGCCAGTTAAGCAGCAAAGCTATGATCTATCTGGATCCTAGTATGTCACTCCCCTGCCCATACTAAGTAATCTCACTCAGGACACACTTTTTCTTTCACAAAGGATTTTCAATTATTGCTAGTTTCAGAACTGGACTTATTTCATCCAGCTAAACTGTTTCACTTTATACAACACAGGATGTGAGATGTGTTCATCTTCAAAAACAATATTTGAAACAAAACCCCACAGTATTTTGGCTCTAAGATCCCACTTATAGTCAGTCATCTATTTCTCATCCAAAATAATACTAACTAAAAAAAAATAATAATAATACTAACTAAACAGAATAACTTTCCAACAACTGTTCCCAATCTCTCAATAATTTTGTGGATTTTTATATTGTACTTTCAAAGAGTCATTTCATTTTCCCTCCTAACAGCAGCATAACAATAAAAAAAGAGTTCTCTTTAGCAAGCGCCTGAGTTTGTTCATAGTACCATGTCTCACAGGAGGTTGGGAATAGAAATAGGGGTAGTGGGGAGGGGATATAAGAAAACAGGAGACAGGACACAATATGACTCATTCATAAACACACCTATTCATGTGCAGCGGTAGGTTCCATCACCAACTTCCATTTCAGGTTTCAGAACGCAACTGCAAGGGCCGGATGGTGCTGTTTGAACCAGAACTAGAAAAAGCCTCTAAACCTGACTTCTGAAACAGAAGCTTATGCTTTCCAAACATAACCTTTAATTGGGTTGGCCAAAGTTTGTTCAAGTTCTTCCATCACATCTTATGGAAAAACCCGGACAAACTTTTTGGTCAACCCAAAATTTTGGTTTCCTCTACGTACAATACTGTAGAGCATACTGAGCACAATGCCAAGTATGTCCAAACAATCTTCTACAGTGGCCCTGGGATGTCTTCCTTTTATGAGGGGGTTTTCAGATGATGCAACATCAGTAATCCTTCAGTGACATTGTTATCAAGAGAATCATTCTGGACAAAGTTATCTATAATACTTAGGTTTTATGGGGCTTAAAAAAAAAAGTCTGCTATAAGTTTGATGCTTAGCTTTTTGGAAATGGACAAATCTTTGGCTGGTACCACTTTTATTTAGTATTATTTTTAAGAACATTTATTTGGCTGTGCTGAGTCTTAGTTATGGCACATGGGATCTTTAGTTGCAGCATGTGAGATCTAGTTCCCAACCACAAATTGAACTTGGGCCCCCTGTCCTGGGAGTGTAGAGTACTAGCCTCTGGACCACCAGGAAAGTCCCAGTACCACTTTTATTTATTTAATAATTATTTATTTATTTATTGTAGCACAGGCTCGAGGGCAAGTGGGCTTCAGCAGTTGAATCACATGGGCTCAGTAGCTGCGGCTCCTGGGCTCTAGAGCACAGGCTCAACAGCTGTGGCGCATGAGCTTAGCATGTGGGATCCCCTCTGGATCAAGGTTGGAAGCCATGTCCACTACACTGGCAGGTGGATTCTTTACCACTGAGCTACCGGGGAAGCCCCAGTGCTACTTTAAACAGCATCAAATTCCTCTGCAAGCAAAGTATGATTAAAACCAAACAGTCCATGGGGTAATAATTTTCAGTTCTAAGAAAGTAGTACTGGAAATGAAGGTGCCTATTTCATATAAGCTCTATTGCATGTGCCTATTTCTTAAAAGTTTAAATAAATGCCTAGTTCTTAAATTTTAATGGTAAGACACATCTGGATAATGCAATAGAATAATATTTTATAACACCTCCATCCTGGTTATTCTAATAAAATTTTAAGACTTAAGTTAATTAGTCATCATGATGTTTTCAGGAATAAATCAAAGACCTATTAGTAATTAAAGTCTGGATGTATCTGAATTTCACATTTCCGTTAAAAATAATACAATGTGATCATGTTAGTGCTTTTATTAAGATAGCTCTGATCGGGTATTTGACTAAAAGATTAATTACCACTCCACCAAGATACCTGGCCATGCTACAATTTCCTAAATCTCTATATGAGCTAGAGGAGGATATCCAATATGGGATAAAAGGACAATTTATCATTTTCTGGGGCTCAGAGGGGTCAATGAATCAATTCCAAAAAGGGAAATGCTTGCCAGCAACAAGCCATCTTTGTTTTCTGCGGTCATTTGTGTATAAGGAATCAAAATAAGAAGGTAAGCAATTACCAGTTACCTAAGCATGGTTTATCTTTAAAAGTATGCTTGGGACTTCCCAAGAGGTCCAGAAGTTAAGACTCTCTGCTTCCACTGAAGAGGGCCCAGGTTCAATCCCTGGTCAGAGAACTAGATCCCATGTGCTGCAACTAGGAGCTCACATACTATAACTAAAGATATCACGTGCTCCAATGAAGACCTGGAGTAGCCAAATAAATAAATATTAATAGATAAATAAGTGAATTTTTTTAAAAAGGAAGGAAATCCTGTCACATGCTGCAATATGGATGAGCTTAGAAGACATTATGCTAAATGAAATAAGCTTGCTGCAAAAAGACAAATACTGTTCGATTCCACTAAAGTAGTCAAATTCACTGAAATACAAAGTAGAATAATGACTGCAAAGGTCTGGGAAAGGAGGGGAAATAAAGATCTTAAGAAGTATAGACTGTTTCAATCTTGTAAGATGAAAAAGTTTTGGAGATCTGTTGCATAACAACGTGAATATACCTAATACTACTGACCTGTTCACTTAAAAAGGGTTAAGATGGTAAATTTATGTTACATGGTTTTTTTTCCTAAAAATAATTACTTAGGGACTTCCCTGGTGGTCCAGTGGTTAAGGATCTGCCTTCCAACTCACGGAAAACAGATGTGACCCCTGGTTGGGGAACTAAGATCCCACATGCCACGGAGCAATGATCCCGAGCCCTGCAATGACAGGGCCCATCTGCCACATCTACTGAGCCCATGCACCGCAATTAGAGGGTCTGTGCGCCTCAACGAAAGATCCCGCATGACTCAACCAAGATCTGACGCAGACAAATAAATAAGAAAAAAAAAATCAGTTAAAAAAAAGCAAACTATATTGCCTTGCATATTCTTTCATTTTAAACCATTTTTCCCTAAAACTACATAAATGCCAGGGATTTAACAGTGACCAAAGAAAAATATCATTAAGTACATCACAAAATTTATACGAATCTCTTCCCTCTTGCCATGGATCTGCTTTTACAAACTTGAGCCAAAATTATAGGTAAAAACAGTTTAAGTATTTAAAGGGCATGACAACATTTTTAATTAAAAATTAATAACCTGACAATACATGACATAGTACAAGAAGACTAATTTAAATCCAAAATACTGTGGGGCCCTATTATCTCATATATTTTGCTGTAACTCTCATGATTAGTTGTGAAAACTGTATGTATGGTTATTTGTTCAGTCATATCCAACTCTTTGTGATCCCAACGACTGCAGCCCACCAGCCTCCTCTGTCAGGCAAGAAGACTGGAGTGGGTCGCCACTCCAGTGGGATCCCCTGCTTCTCTAGGGGATCTTCCCAACCCAGGGAATAAACCCAGGTCTCCCACATTGCAGGTGGATTCTGAACTGGTCCCCCCTAAAATGCATTAAGTGTAGGTAACTATAGCACAACAGCAACTGGAGCTCCAAGAAGAGACAATATCATCTGTTTCAGTGAATTCCAAGAGCCTAACACATTTGATATACAATAAATGCTCAATAAATTTCATTAAACTTGTCTATGAACGAAGCATCAAAAGTTAGAACCCACTTCCACTTAACACTTTTGCATCTAATTCTTAAGCCTTGTAGGGAGCAGTTACATTACTAAGTATACTGGTGTTAGTTAAATGCCTATGTAAGTTAACTGAACCATGAGTATTACTGCATTTCTTAACAGCATTTAAGAATAAATAAGGAGGCCATTCAAAACGTAATAATGCCAACAGATAATCTTTTAAAAGAATACCAAAAGAAAAAAATTTCTTGACAATATAAAAAATTTTCAAATAGTTTTCAGAGTAACAGGCTTTTTACCTTAAGACAAATGGGATGAATAAAGATTCAAAAAAAAAGAAGACAAGTGGTCTGTATACATTTAAAGTACATTTTTCTTCACAGATGCAAGAAACTGCCAAAGAATCCTAAGCAGATTACTTTCAGATGTATCACCAGTAACTGTAAGAAATATTATGCATTGTCTATCTAGGACCTGGACAAAATCAGGCCCTATACAGTTTCTCCAAGGTTTTTTTTTAGGACTTTGCTGGTGGTCCAGTAGTTAAGAATCTGCCTACCAATCCAGGGGACATGGGTTCAGTCTCTTGGGGAACTAGATCCCACATGCTGAAGGGCAACTAAGACCATGCACCACAACTACTGAGCCCCCAAACCCTAGAGCACAGGCTCCACAACAAGAGAAGGCACCACAATAAGCCTGCACACAGCAACTTAAGTAGCCCCACTTGCCACAACTAGAGAAACTCCACGCACAGCAACCAGCACAGCTAAAAATACGTAATTAAAAAAAAAAAAAAGGTTGTTAAACCATATCCCCTGGTACATCAAGAGATATACATATACTATTTAATCAGAAATATGGGAGTAGAAGGAAGGCACTGAAAGGCAATTTTCAGAATAAAATGGAAAATAGTAAAGACAATAAGGAGAAAGTTTGCTATAAAAATGTCTCAAATCCATCAAGGAAAAAATTAGGTACAATCAGGGAAACATATCACATCTTCCTAGCAGGGGGAAAAAAAAGGAGGGTTGGGTAATGCGCTGTGCTGTGCTTAGTCGCTCAGTCGTGTTCGACTCCATGACCCAATGGACTGTAGGCTGCCGGGATCCTCTGTCCATGGAGATTCTTCAGGCAAAAATACTGGAATGGGTTGCCATGCCCTCCTCCAGGGGATCTTCCCAACCCAGTGATCGAATGCAGGGTTCCCCCACTGCAGGCATATTCTTTACTGAACCACCAGAATAACACTCTCATATGCCAATATAACACAGCGGACCTTCACGCTTTCAAAAAACTGATTATGAAAATCTCTGACTTCTCTTTTACCATCTTGCTCCTTCCTTCCTTAACGTACTCATATCATTGATTATTTACATTACATTTAATTACAGATTAAATAAATTCAAATTAATAGATCTGGTTATAAGAATTCTGATCCATAACAAAGTTTATAAAAAGGCTGAGGACTTAACCATGCTTTTTGCTTTTTTTTTCTATTTTTTGTCTTAAGTTACAATTTAACTCTTCAAAATAACTGAATTGGGTCAAAAAACAAATCCATTTCTCTACAAGAGAGTAGTAGTGTAGTGGAAATGATATTGATCTGAAGTCAAAAGATCTGTCACTGTAAATTTTGTCAATGACCTCTGACAAGTTACTGAATCTTTCTACACCTTAGGTTGTCAAAAGGAGAGTATTGGAGGGGATGAGGGTTTCCAACTCCAGCAATCTTCAGTTTAACTGCTATTAACATGGAGAGTCCGGTTTAATTACAATATGTTTGCAAAGAGCTATAACTTCTAAGGAATTCAAACAGTGTCAAGTTAATGAAGAACACATGGAATAATCTGAAAAGCTCCATCTCAATAGCATTTTACCTTATCTGGATTACTTACAGCAGACATTTGATTTACTATGAAAACCATTAAAATTTTTTTTCTCAGCAATGTAGATTTGTTTGCTTTGCTTTTGTTTTGGTTTGGCTGAACCTCGAAGCACGACCAGTGATTGAACACAGGCCCACAGCAGTGAAGGCCCCGAGTACTAACCACTGGACCTCCAGGGAATTCCTGGACATGTAGATTTTTAACTGATTCTCTCATCTCATAAAGGGCACGTCTTCGTCTTGACCTGAGTATTTTATATTTTAATCCCTTCTTCGAAATTGTTAAATTATTATTTATTTTGTATATGTTAAATTATTAATTTTGTATACAGGTATAGGGTGAGAAAGATTCAGAGTAAATCAGATAGGTACACCCAAACTTGTCAAACAAGTAATATTGCCAGAGCTGAAAAAACACTGGAACAGAAGTACAAATTCAAATTATAGTCCAGATTTGCAACCAACTCTGAAGGAAAAGACTTTCTTCAGAAACTTTTCCAGGGTCTTCTAAAAGGACCAATTCTTAAAACCTAGCATGGCATTAACAATGTAGTCACAGTATGGACATGTACCTTTTAAATAATGCTTCAGTGCTGCAGATCTAGTATAATAATGTTAAATGTTAGGGATAATACTATTTTGACATCAGTTCAGTTCAGTCACTCAGTCGTGTCCGACTCTTTGCGACCCCATGAATTGCAGCACGCAATTCCCTGTCCATCACCAACTCCCGGAGTTCACTCAAACTCATGTCCATCAAGTCAGTGATGCCATCCAGCCATCTCATCCTCTGTCGTTCCCTTCTCCTCCTGCCCCCAATCCCTCCCAACATCAGAGTCTTTTCCAATGAGTCAACTCTTCGCATGAGGTGGCCAAAGTACTGGAGTTTCAGCTTTAGCGTCATTCCTCCCAAAGAAATCCCAGGGCTGATCTCCTTCAGAATGGATTGGTTGGATCTCCTTGCAGTCCAAGGGACTCTCAAGAGTCTTCTCCAACACCACAGTTCAAAAGCATCAATTCTTCGGCGCTCAGATTTCCTCACAGTCCAACTCTCACATCCATACAGGAGACAGGGATCAAGACCATCCCCATGGAAAAGAAATGCAAAAAAGCAAAATGGCTGAGGAGGCCTTACAAATGGCTGTGAAAAGAAGAGAAGCAAAAAGCAAAGGAGGAAAGGAAAGATATAAGCATCTGAATGTAGAGTTCCAAAGAATAGCAAGGAGAGATAAGAAAGCCTTCCTCAGCGATCAATGCAAACAAATAGAGGAAAAGAACAGAATGAAAAAAAACTAGAGATCTCTTCAAGAAAATCAGAGATACCAAGGGAACATTTCATGCAAAGATGGGCTCAATAAAGGACAGAAATGGTATGGACCTAACAGAAGCAGAAGATATTAAGAAGAGGTGGCAAGAATACATAGCAGAACTGTACAAAAAAGATCTTCACGACCCAGATAATCACGATGGTGTGATTACTCACGATGGTGTGAAGTCAAGTGGGCCTTAGAAAGCATCACTACAAACAAAGCTAGTGGAGGTGATGGAATTCCAGTTGAGCTGTTTCAAATCCTGAAAGATGATGCTGTGAAAGTGCTGCACTCAATATGCCAGCAAATCTGGAAAACTCAGCAGTGGCCTCAGGACTGGAAAAGGTCAGTTTTCTTTCCAATCCCAAAGAAAGGCAATGCCAAAGAATGCTCAAACTACCGCACAATTGCACTCATCTCACACGCTAGTAAAGTCATGCTTAAAATTCTCCAAGCCAGGCTTCAGCAATATGTGAACCGTGAATTTCCAGATGTTCATGCTGGTTTTAGGAAAGGCAGAGGAACCAGAGATCAAATCGCCAACATCTATTGGATCATGGAAAAAGCAAGAGTTCCAGAAAAACATCTATTTCTGCTTTATTGACTATGCCAAAGCCTTTGACTGTGTGGAT
>NW_024070213.1:90161502-90511185 GCF_014754425.2 Oryx dammah | reverse complement strand
TCAGGAAGCAACAGTTAGAACTGGACATGGAACAACAGACTGGTTCCAAATAGGAAAAGGAGTATGTCAAGGCGGTATATTGTCACGCTGCTTATTTTGACATACCTTCCATAAGAAATATGAAAAATACGCTTGTTTTTCAATTAAATGGCAAACTGAAAAATTTCAACTATTATCTATTAATGTTTACCCAATCAGTAACTTACAAAACATTATGTAATACAGCTTTTCTACAGGTGTTCCTCTTACATTTAAAATATTTTCAAGGAGGGAAAACAAAACAATTAGAACCAAGAAATGAGCAGAACTACATTTTTAGTGCCAACATTTATATGCTACTTTACAATGTAGAATAAAGAGAAAGGGAGATCTGAGAACAGAACAGATACTAAATTTTTCCAAAACACTAGGCACCCTTGTGCTCTTGTTATTTAATTAAGAACTAAAAGGACCACATTACACAATGCAATGATATTTAACAATGACGTCATTGACAGAAAGCCACTGGAATAAATAAATAGGAACTGAAAAAGTCTCAAGACTGTCTTCTCAGTCTTTCCAAATCAATCAAGGCACCTAGATTTTAAAGGAGATCTTTTCTACTTACACTGAACTCATTTAAATTACACTTATAAAATCACACTAAAGAAAGCAAATGATGCTGAAACATTTGATATTATAGTCAATAGAAATATATTATTTTAAAATAGAAAATTATCTTGTATGACCCTTTGCACTAGAATGATAATTCTGGACACATTTAAACCAACTAAACCTACTTAACATTTATGTTCAAATGAACTAGTCTAAAATACAACTCTGTTAACAAAATAGGTCTCAGCAATCTGACCCCAAGTTTAGTGACACTGTTGGCAAACCAACTCTGGTATCGCATTCAACTTAACTTCTAAGAGGAGACATTTTCCTGACCCCAATAAAACTAAGCAGATGTGAAATTTTTATTTTTAGTGTCTGAAATTTGCTTCATGAGTGAATTATAGCTACCAAGGAAATATGTTTTATTCTCTTGCCAAAGCCCAGTCCCGAACTCTTTATTAGGCAGAACTCCCACGAAGTCATCCAAACTAAGTCTTTCAAAACTGGCCCCTCCTCAACCTTGGGGAAGAGTTTTCTGAACTTAGCCAGGGCTGAGAAAAAAGTCTGAAGCTTGAAGCTTAAAAAAAAAAAAAAAACAGAACCGAGATCAGAGCGTATAACTACCAAATGAGAGAAAAGAGTGTTGATAAAAGAATAAAGGGGACAGGGTGTTAATTTTTAAAAAAAGGAAAAGCTGCTCACTTAAAAAATAACAAAAACTAAGAGCCAATAGATCATTCCACATTACTTGGGTGGTCCCTTCCTCACTATCACCCACCAGTGGCAGAACTGTGAAAAACAGGAATACAGAGATGGGTGGCTGATTTGGGGTCTAAGTTTGTGCCTTTGCCTGTATATTCAAGCAAACAAATAAACATAATAAAAGTCAACAAGAGAACTTAGAAAAGTTTTAAAAGATGACTTTTAAAAATAACAAATGTGGAAATTCCCTCGCCATCCAGTGGCTGGGACTCTTCAATTTCACTGCTAGAGGTGGGAGGTGGGGTATAAGGGTTCAATCCCTATTTAGGGAACTAGGATCCTACAAGAAGCCATGCAGTAGGGCCAAAAAAAGACTAAATCTATTAAGTGACATAGAAGCTGCAGTCTTCCACAACCATTTAAAAATAATGTCTCCCTTTGCAGAATGCTATCTACTTACCTATCTTACAACATGAGTTCACATTAATCGCTCTTTCCACTACATCATACTGCCAAGAGGCTGAATTTTTCTAATAAAATAACTATATACCAGAAAAAGGGGTAAAATGAGAGACTTTGTAGCAGCCAGGCAACAGCTAAGAGCACTAAGCTTCCAGGAAATGACTGCATTATCTTTTATTAAGGCTAAAGTCAGATCAATTGAAGGGGAAAAAATGTTGCACAACTATGACTAACCAGAAAGGAGGAAATACATATCTTCAAAACCACTATTAACAAAGCAATCTCAACTCTCACAAAATGGCCTTTCAGAGCTTCATTCTCTTCTTAGTGAATGTCAAGCTGCTACTATCTTATAGAAAGGCATGCGTTTTCTAGAGTCTCTCTGAAGACCATCAATAACAGCTAGGAAGGTAGCCCTATCCTATGACCAAGTAAATGGCAGACTTCCCCAGACCATGATGTAGCAATGAAAGTGTCTCATAACTGTTCCTTAGAACTCAAGTTATCAACCATTTACACATTGCAAGGATCCAAATTAATACTATCTACAACAATCTCAATAACTTAAGAGCAAAGAGAAAACAAACACACAAACGTAGATTACCCAGAAAGTGTCTAATTTTCCAAGCTGTTAGGTTCAGTTTTTATTAAACTTTTCCTATTTCTACTCACATAATTTTTAGTCTATAAACACTTGCCAGCTCTCTAGCCTTAAATTTCAGACTAACAAAAGATATGTTTTCCAAAAGGTTTTTAACAATTTAAAGCATGTCCCAAGTTAAAACATGACATCTCTTGTCCCAAGTTAAAATTAATAGGTAATGAATGCGCCAGACCAGAACCAACAGCAAGTAGTCTCATAACATACGTGCTTCCCAGTATCTCGAAGTCCTTATCGGGAAAATAAGGCAGGAGTATGAGATGATTCCTAAGGTCTCTTTCAGCTCTAACCTTCTATTTTAAGATCTCCAATTCACTAACAAAATTTCTGTCTCTTAAGGCTCAAAGTGTAGTAATTTTAAACATCCAAGACTGTAAGAAAGCAGTGAACTTGAGCAGACCTCCCCACCACAGATTTTCCTAAGCTGCAGGAGGCAGGAAATATGGTTGCCTATTTGTTACCCTCTCTTACATAAGAACCAATCTAAACAGAATGAGAACTCTATAATAAAACTAAACAATTAACAAATCCACAGATATACCAACAGAAGTAGTTCAGTGGTATTAAACTACTTCTCATCATAATTTCTATATATCATGCCAGAATATAAAGATGCATGTATCCTAATGTGCTTCATTAAAGACTAGTTCTATCACCATGAAATTTAAAATGATAAACTCTAAATAAATTCTCACCGTTTTAAATAGAGGTTCTAAATTTCAAATTAACCAATACTAGTAAAATACAGTTCAAAATAAATGACTGAATAGTAGTGTCAACTGATTCAACATACATTCCAATATATACACCTCCTTCCTTGACAATTCTCTTTCCCCCTCAAAGTTCTTACTTCTAATTCCTCTTAATTCCATCTCCCCACTCCACTCTGTGCCCCACTTCTGTTCTCTTCCACCTTTCAACCATACACTAGTTTCAAAGCAGTCTAGAAAGTGGCTCTCTAATCTAGAAAGTATTAGAATCACTACCTAGGAGGCTTAAGAAACAAAACAAAAGAAAATCACCTAGGAAGCTTATTAAAAATACACATTAATACTTTCAAGCTAAGTAGGAGTTGAAAAAATTAAACCTCAAAGGGTAGGCTCTTCTGGTTAACTAAAAGATTAACCAGGGAACTTAGTTTGTTGAAGTCCTTTGGAATCCATCAGTTTTCCCCTGCTTATAGTTTGTGAGAAATATCTGATGATTTAATAACTGCCCTACAGATAAGTTTATAATCCATTCCTATCAGCAGAGAAGAACCCTCAAGCCAAATAAAGCCCTCAAGGTAAGAATATTTTATATTTTTAAAAGGTTGCAGAAACAAAAAAGTACATATAACTGAGAACTTATGTGGCCCACAAGGCCTAAAATATTTACTATCTGTCCCTTTAAAGAAAAAGTTTACCCACTCTTGTACTGTAGTACCAGGCACTGAAAGTACAGAGACCCCAAGAGCACTGCCCAGAAATGCTCCTTTCTGGACAGATTAACTGAAGAGGAAAAAGTTCTTATTAAGTCAGCTCCAAATGACTTAGAATCATTGCTATTTATCTAAATGACTTGCCCTCAGAAGTACTGCCCTCAAAAGATCCTACTCCCTCTTCTTTAGACTCAATGGTTTCAGCTGAGATGCTAAGTAGCTCTAGAGATAAATGCAAAAGATTTCAAGTCTTACCTGAGGCATTTGCTATCGCCAAGGGCAGGCTTGGAAGCTGGTGCACCTGGATTCCTGAAGCACCCAATGCACTGAGGTTAATGGTCTGGAGACCAGGCATGGAAGAGAGCTGAGCAGCATTCACAGTGACTGTGCCGGCAGGGATGGAGGCAGCTGAGGCAATAGGTGTAAGGGTGGTACTGCTGCTGCTGGTCTGCCCCAAAGAAACACCCTGCATTGGGGCCAAGGTGATTGTCTGGGCTTGTGGGTTCTGAACTTGGAGGTTCTGCAGCTGAAGAGTCTGCCAGCTGACCTGTCCATTGGGCCCCACTGTTGGTGTCCGGATGATGATGGGGCCAGAGTTTGGAACAGCCTGAAGCTGAAGGTTCTGGAGGGTTTCCTGGGAGATAGCTTGAGTTGTAAAGGTCTGCCCTGACAATGGGGCGGCTTGGAGGGCCTGAAGAGCCTGTCCCCCTTGAACCAGCTGAGGCTGGATGAGAATTTGTTGTTGCTGTGTCTGCTGGTTTTGCTCTCCCTCTTTTTGTTGACTTGCTTGCAGTGAACCTCCAGATGTCTGGTTCTGCTGGATGTTCAGAGTATCAGAACCCTGCAGCCCGCTGACCCTCTGGGGTGTCTGGCTCTGAGAGCTGGTCCCTGCTGATCCGCTGGTGGTGAAGTTCATAATTCCCATGTTGCTGGTGGTAGTAGTTGTTGAGTAGCTATTGGCATTGGTGAAAAAGGAGCTGGAACTGGCTTGTGAAGATACCAAACTGGCAGAACTGATGGCAGTCCCTGAGGTGACAGGCTGTGAGCCACTCTCCTGGGACCCAGAGCTGCTGATCGTGACTGCCTGAGAGCTAGGAGTCAAGGTAGCTGCAGAAACGCTGTTGACAGGCAGCAAGGTAATATTCCCATTCAGGGCCACTGGTACGTTGGTCACATACTGAGTCTGTCCTGAGAGTACATTATTAGCCAGGCCTTGAAGGGGGACAGCCTGCTGGAGTAGGTTTGGCATAGCAGCAATGATGTTGCCTCCACTTCCTCGATTTGTGATGATCTGTTGGTTTGCACCTGGTATGATCTGTATCTGACCTGAACCATCCTGCTGCACTTGGGCCCCAGTGGCAGCAAACTGCAGCTGTTGCCCATCAACGGTCTGGAACTGTGGGATTACTTGATACTGAATATTAGGCATCACTCCAGGTAGTCCTGTCAGGACTTGCTGGTTCTGAAGGTTGGAAGTAGCAGCCACAACATACTGCCCACCGGAGACCGCGCGATTCTTGGAAGACTCACTGCCATTGTTGCCGTTGGTACTGCTGCCACTCTGTTCCTTCGAGGTAGGGGTAGCCCCAGAGGAGGAAGAGATGATCTGCCAGCCATTGGCACCCTGGGAAAGTTGTGTGGCTGTGAGGTCAAGCTCACCTGTGCCCCCTGACTGGCTTGGGCCCTGGGAGTTGTTGCTGTTTTCATTGGGTGACTCAATTCTGCTGCAAGTTGCTGCCAGCAGAGCCAAAGGGGATGGCTGGGATTCCTGGCCAGAAATAAGGGAGAGGAAAGGAGTTACTTTAGTGATACCCATTTGCCAGACCAGGGGGCAGTGTAACAGTGCAAAAGGGGGAAAAAAAGAAAAACCCAACCAAACAAAAAGCTGGATCTATCTATACTGTTGAAACTCTCATTTAGGGGGATCTCCAAGTCACTTGTCTCTCTGTGCTTACTTCCCTATCTATAAAATGGTTTAGCCCTTCCCCAAAATTTTTTCTGTAAAAAGACAGTCATCTACAGTCATCTAAGGATATTTACAGCCTCTCAGCACCTTCCCCATTCTGTCAGGATCATCACTTACCTGCCCTCCTCCTCCGCTGCTGCTGCTACTGCCTGCGCTGCTGCTTCGAGCCTGAGAAAAGGCACCACTACCATTTCCATTGCCCCCGTTATTGCCACCAACTCCTTTTTCAATCTTCACCACTGCTGTCATTTCATCCATGGAGTGATCTTGGTCTAGAAATAAATTTTAAATAACTTAAAATTGGAGAAAGCAAACTTAAAAAGTGAGAAAGGGTAAAAGAGGCTGTGATGAAACAAATGACTAACAGGAAGGTGAAAGGCGCCAGTATTAAAAAAAGGATTCGGGGAGAAGGAACAGTTGCAGACCAGTAGGATGTGATCTAGGCTCAGTGTTGCCAAAACTGGACCTCAATTCTCCCTTGCACAAAATTAAACTCAGAAAACACTGAAAAGGTGCTTTTGGTACAGGAAATACGAGGGTCGGCGGGCATGTTGAAAAAGTAACCTGGGGGGAAAAAAGGATAGATAAGGCATAAAACATGTGGGTGGGTGGAAAGTTTGCTAAAAACTAGGGTCAAAGGAAATGGAGAAAGAGAAAAACTCAAGTGTAAAAAGTAACAAGAGGAAAGGAGGAGAAAGGGGAAAAGAACAGATAAAAAGTTTGGGTGGGGAAACATTTATAAATACTAATAAGGGGCTAAAGAGGTCCAGGGGTTAGAAATCAAGCGATTCGGGGCGGCTAGAGGGCGGGCCCTAGAGGGAAAGGGCGGTTTCGGGGTGTGGGGCGTGGAAAGGGCGGGACGGTAGGGGGGAGGGGTAATTTACGGGGGGAGGGGTAATCTACGGCAGGGGGGAAGGGAGGAGGGCCTTGGGGCCGGCGGCGACCAGAGGGCGGACCAGGGAGGCGGTTGGCCCGGGCGGGGCCTGCTCTGCTCGGGCCGCCCCCGCGGCTCCAGCCCCCGGCAGGAGGAGCCTCAGGCGGGCAGCCGAGTAGTGGGGGGTAAGGCCCGTCCCCCGTGGCCGGGGCGGGCAGGGGGCGGGCGAGGCCACGCTGCCCCCTCCCCCGGGGCGGGTGGCCCATCCCCCTCCTCCTCCGCGGAGGCCCCGCCACTGCCCCTTCTCCCTCCCTTCCCTCCGCCCCGGGCGGGACCAAGGCCGCCGCCGCCGCCTCCCGCCCGCCCCCCCTCACGGCGGGGACCGCCCGGTCGGCCCTCGCGCGCGCCCCCTCACTCCCCTCCCACCCCTAAGCTTGGAGTGGACTCATCCTTACCGCTCATGGTAGCAGCTGAGGGACGAGCTCAAGGGGGTCCTGTCCGGGGGGGTTGGGGGGGGCCAGGAAAAACGCGGACGCTGACGAGGCAAGCGAACCCGGACCGGACAGGGAGGGGGGGGTAAGGAGGAGGGAGCAGCGCGCCACAAGCCCGGCCTAGGCCCCGCCTCTTTACTGCTGCCCCGCCCAATGAGGGAGGGAGAAAGGAGGGACTTGCAGAAGAAAGACAGGCAGATTGCCCAATGCCAAGGCTCGCTTGCTCTCTAAGGCGGGTAAGACAAAGTTGCGTGCGTGGTGTCCGCCCCAAAAGATCGGCCTCTCAGTTTTAGAGGCCAATGAAAGAGGCAGGAAGTGAAGGTGGGCAGGAACTAAAGATGATGGGCTTGGGGAAGAAGCCAGTCAACTGCCAGGCGCGCTGCGTGAGTAGGAGGGATTGGAAGAGCTTTCATTGGAATGACAGAACAACAACCAACCAGAAGCTTGGACGTGCCTGGGCAAAGTCCTAGTGGGAGGAGGTAAGAAGTAGACAGGAATGGGATAGGATGAAGCAGATCAAAACCAATCAGAAATCAGGCGGGCCGCCAGGAAAGTTATGATTGGATTAACACTGAAAAGAGACGCGATAGGACGCAAATTGACGTGTATAAAAGCCAATTCAACGCCGCGTGAGCTCTGAGGGCAAGAACCTGGAGTGGGCAGAGGAGAATTGGCCTCTGCCTCAGTCGTTCGGTCCAATGAGGTGGCGCGGGGGAAAGTCAGCTACCGCCTCCACTTGGCCGATGGGCGTTACCAGAACCGGGAGGAACAGGGTTGTGCCAAGAGGAGTCCGTCGCCATTTTGGCCCTCCTCGGGGGACGTCTTTACAGTGATTAGGTAGCAACGCTTCAGCTGAACCGTGCAGCTCAACAAGTGTCAGGCCGAGCCTCTCGGCGCAAAGTTTTGCTTTGACACCAAGGCTCCTTTGAGTCTTAATTTAACCGTTCTTAAAAGTACTTCTCGAGTCTCACCCCTTTAGGGGTGGGCGGAGAGGCAGGCGGATGCCTCTGAATGTGGTGTAAGCCCTGTGGGTACAGGCGCAAGAGCTCTGGTGAGAGTTCTCACACAGCTGAGGTGACCGATTTGCGAGGTCTTTGTGAGACTCCAGCAAACGCCATTTTATTAAATTCTCCCAATTTGTCTGGTGCTGGCTACTTAAGGCGGGTTAACTTTTCAAGAGCTTGCGTTTGGAGCTAAACTATGTTGGAGAACCTCCCATAATAATCAAGGTCCTATAAGCCACTTTCTGCTGCCGCTGCCCCCTTAATTGTAAATACGCTGTAAGCAAAGCAAAGTAGCAAAATAAAGTTCTTGCTTTTTGCAAGTGCATAAAAGGATTTTTCCTGAATTTCTGGCCTCCCATTCTGCCTTTCCTTTATCCTAGTTTTTGTGGCGGCAGCCTGGGTGACTTGTCAATAACGTGACAAGGTCATATCTTTTCTCACTTGTATGTTATATGTTGTCACTTTATTATCTACAGTTAAGCACTTGATATGTTTTAAAGTCTGGATTCCCCGAAACTGAGGCTTCATGTTTCTCTGGGCAAGGCCAGAAGGTAAAAGCCTAGAGAGTTAGGTGCCTAGATCAGCTAGGTATCTTGCATTCCTAATGTCATTCTCATGAGGAAGTTATTAGTAAGTATTAGAGGCTAGTAACTATTTTGTACGTTGAGATATTAGTATTTTTTAAGTTAAGAAATTGAGGCTAGGAAGTAACTTCCCAAAGATCACAAAGCTAATGAGTTGTGCCAAATTTCAACTCAGAATAATCCCACCGAAAGTCTTCTATACGTTCTTAAATGAATAATGCCTGTATAACCATTTATAAAATTGAGCTTAATTTTTTTTAAGTGGGCTTAATAAACTTTTTTTTTTAAGAAAAGCTTTTTGTTACCGTCTAGCTCTTAAAAAAAAAATTCTGCACGTACTTCCTGGATAGCTTACATGGTATCATCTTCTTTTATAACTTTATTACAAAACATCACATTACATTTCTATTACTAGCATTTCTAAGTCAAAGTTTCTCAAAATAGAATATCAGGGAATCTTTATCTGTATCCTCTGGACTGCTTTTTTTTAAAAAGGTAGATTCCTAGACCCCATCTTAGGCCTAATATGTGATAGTCTCTGGAAAGGGACAAGAGAATACAACTCTTTCAGGTGATTAGTCCCTAAATCACAGTTTAAGAAGCACCAAAGGAAGAAACTTGAGAGAAGAAACTTCCAGAAGGAAAGAAACTTCCTGGAGGGAAGAAGCTGCATTGCTCATCTTTGTAAACCAAGCTCTGGAGATTCCAACAGCTGTTTAGTGTATTTAGCAAAAGACCACACCCAAACTTGCTGAGGCGGGAGGAGGGAGGAGGAACTAAAACTGTGGCGTAGTCCTCTGAACATTTCTAATTTAATCCTTTCAACCAATGTAAGAAATTGTCATGCTCTTCTCCAGTACTTTAAATTATGACTGTTTTGGTTAGTTTCAAAGCTTTTTTTTTTTTCTTTTCCCAATAGTTCTAAGCTAGTCTAAGCCAGAAATGGGAACTAGGGTTTGGTTTTATTCCAGGTAATGAGAAAAAAGACCTAGCTTTAGACCCAGAAATTCAAGAGCCATGCTCCTTTACACAATACTCTCTCTTTGCTTCTCCAGGACGAGACAGAATTCAGAACCTGGCCTGTGAGGGATGTCCTCAACATAAGCTTGTTTAATAACAGTTTCTGAGAGCAAATGGACATGTTGTCCAATTCATCTGTGAAAACCTGAATAGATTTTCTTTCGACTAAACAAAAAAAGAATAAACTTGTTTCAAGTTTGTCTTCATAACTGTTGGTGAAATCATTTAAATAACTCCTAATGACTGTGTTTAAAAAAAGTCATGTGGATTGAGGGTTGTCTTCATTCAAAACCACTCATAAGAATGCAGGCACTAAATGCTAACACTCCAGTGTGGTAATCGGTCTGTCCTGCACCTATTCAGGCTCATCTTCCCTGTCTACTACACTCTTAGCCTTCACTTTGTTCTTTGTTGAAGTTTTCCGCTAAAACATGCTTTCTTGGGTCTCCAAAATTTAAAAGTACAGTTCACTGAGCTGGTCCTCCTTCTGGGCTCATAACTCTTTATCTTTGATAAAAACGAATTTTAATGCAGTCTTTGCTATCTCCCCCAGTTACCGTAAACTCTATCCACCATGCTCTTTTTACATACATCCATTAAAGGTATCTAAATATCACATCTCGTCAGACAAAGTAATCTTGAGGGCCGGGGGTAATGCCTTTTCACTATGTATCCTCAAGGCCTAGGATATAGTTCACAGTGAACACTTGATAAATGAAAGGGGAAGCCCAGTCCCCCAAATCCTGAATAGGTCTTGAGATAGTACAACACCAAGGATTGATTCTCAGCCTTGGGTTGGTTGCCTTTTTCAAGGTAAACCTGATTTTGAAGATACTCTTTGAGTTTAGCGATTTCCCATTTAGCAATGTGGTAACAGGAATATTTTACAAATTAAAATATACAAATGATTCAAAACTCTTATAACGTCATTGTAAACTTTCAACAACAGCTGTTAAGAACAAAACACACTAACTAAAATTGTTTACCTGTCGTACCTACTCTATGATAAAGAAGCTTAGGAAAGAAAAATAATCCCTGACAAGAAAATAAATTCTCAGAAAATAAACCTTTATTTTTCACATCAAGCACATTTCAGGTCATTTACAAGGTAACTGGTGACTGGAGAAGCTAAATGGATCATCACACATCCCTCAGTCTTTTCAAGACCCTGAAAACGCAGGTAACTAAGAACTCTAAGAAGTCAGGTTTCTTTGAGAAGCTCAGAAACTGTTGATGAGAAATTCAGGACAGGCTACAGATATTCTTTACTATTATTATTTAAAATGACTCATTCTGCATCTTTGCTGGGTTTGTTTCCTTATCTGAGAAGCATTCAGGTTCATCCCTGCCTAGAACTAAGAAGGCAACTAGTCCTGGGTCCGTGGCTCTGGTGGTCTTGAAGGTGCTGGAGAATAAAGAAAGGCTGGAGGTAGGGGTTTCTTTTTAGAGCTGAGAGGCATCATCAAGAACACTAGTTATTGTTAGAGCTGAACTCTGCCCCAACTTTCTGGAATATTCTTTTCTGAAGACTGCAAGAACACCTGTCTGACAGTAAACTCAGTTCATGGTCCCCGCAGCTTGAAGACCTTTTGGCAAATAAAAGCAGAGGTGGTTTAAGGGATGGTGAGAAAGAGGAAGAGAGAAACTGTCCAGAGACACAATCCATCTGCATTCTTGAGAGCTAGAGGAGGCAAGCTGGAGGCACCCAAGAGGTTCAGAGAGGGGTCTGGACCCCACTGTGAAAAAGCCGCTTCACTGAACAGTTAAATCTGACCCCTAGGGACTCCAGCTTAAACACATAATCAAAACATTTCCCTCACCCCAAATATCTAACGTTTTCTGGCTCCTCTGCTCACCAGTCCTGGAAACCTGTGCTTACTGCCAAGTTACCCTCACCAGTTACCCCCACCCCCACTCGGCTTCAGACTTCTGCACCCCAAGGGTGAGTGGGGTCCTGCCTGACAGCATTAAAAAAAAAAAAAAGTTCCCTTTTTAACCAAAAATGAAGCAGTTTCCTTTTCTCCTTCCTCTCCTGGGACAAGAAGCTCTGCATTCTCTCCAGAATCCAGAGCTGAGGAAAGAGCTAAGCCACTCCCCAGCTTCCCACTCCCAGTAAGGAGACTGGCCCCGACTGGCTCAACAAGTCTATAAAAAGGACTTGCCCTCCACGGGCATCCAAAGCCCAGGCTGGAGGAAGGAAGGGGAGGGGACCGGAGGGGGCCGGCCTGGGGCTCGCCCGGTTTCCCCCTCCCACGGGGCCACTCTGAGGGCGGGCGGAGGGCCGGGCCTGGGGGTGGAGGGAGCTGGATACATAAACAAACCCGCCTGGGCCACGAGGTGCCCAGAGGAGCGGGGTGGGGTTTGACGGCCTCTGGGACCCAGTCTGGAGCTGGAAGACGGGCGTGGGCCGGGCCTGGGCCTCTCCACCCCGAACTTCCGGCTAGGGGTGGACCAGCTGGCTCTCCCCAACCGCAAACCCCTCCTTCCTGCTTTGCCCTCCCTCCCTCGGGCCCCAGAAGTCCGCTGAAGCTCCTAGAGGCTTAATACCTGACTTTTCCTCTCTTCTTCCGGAAGCTTTCACTGTCCCCCAGGCGAGTGGGTGGTTCCTGTTGGGGAAAGGCTCTGGCACTGCCTGTTCATGCCTTTTTGGGGTGCCCAGAGAGATGGTGAAGAGGGCCGGAGCTTTACAGGCTTTTGCTTCCAAGAGACGTTTTTCCACCGCTACCCTGAGGCTTGATCCCCAGCCTAGAAGTAACCTTTACCACAGCCAGACTTCTCTCGGCATTCCCCTCCTGCACCATTGTAGGCGATCAGAGGTTCCTGGACAAAGGTCCTTGGGCGTCTTCCACAAAGAGCTTAACCTTCAGTCACTCACAGCTAGTAACTGATACTTGTAGATAGTATAGTGTCTCTTGTGTGTGAAAGTCACTCAGTTGTGTCCAACTCTTTGCGGCCCCTTGGATTGTAGCCTGCCAGGCTCCTCTATCCATGGAATTCTCCTGGCCAGAATACTGGAGAGGGTAGCCTTCCCTTCTCCCAGGGATCTTCCCCACCCTGGTCTCCCGCATTGCAGGTGGATTCTTTACCACCTGAGCCACCAGGGAAGTCTCTTTCTTACTGATTGGGAAATAAATTTAGGACTTAAGAAGTGTGTCCAACCAAGGTCTCAAGGCAGAGTGAGGTGGAACTCCCTGATGCAAATTTTTCTCTAGCATTTCTTTCCCAAAGTGTGGTGGCAGTGAACATTTTTGTATGTTTTCTTTTAATAAATTTTTAGAAAGAAATTGAACTACTATGAAGCCTGTCATTTCACAGGTGTTATTGTTTAAGATGAAAAAAAAATAAATGGTATACTATGGAACAAGGGTGGAGAGGGCAATGGCAACCCACTCCAGTACTCTTGCCTGGAAAATCCCATAGGTGGAGGAGCCTGGTAGGCTGCAGTCCATGGGGTTGCAAAGAGTCCCACACGACTGAGCGACTTCACTTTCATGCATTGGAGAAGGAAATGGTAACCCACTCCAGTGTTCTTGCCTGGAGAACCCCAGGGGCGGGGAGCCTGGTGGGCTACTGTCTATGGGTCGCACAGAGTCGGACACGACTGAAGCAACTTAGCAGCAGCAGCAGCATGGAACAAGGGGAACCTGATCATGGTAAAGATAAGAAGGTGGCATGTGATGGATGGACCTAGAGATTATCACATTAAGTGAAATAAGCCAGACAGAGAAAAACAAATATCATATCACTTGTATGTGGGATCTAAAAATATAGTACAAATGAACATGTTTACAAAACAGAAATAGACTCACAGACATAGAAAAAAAAAGCTTATGGTTACCAGAGGGGATAGTGGTGGGGGTGGGGCTGGGGAAGGATAAATTAGTTTTGGATTAACATATACTCACTACTATATATAAAATAGATGAACAACAAGGACCTGCTATATAGCACAGAGAACTAGACTCATCTTGTAATAACCCGTGATGGAAAAGAATCTGAAAAAGAATATATGTATATAAAACAGTCATTTTGCTGTACACTTGAAACTAACAAAATACTGTAAATTAACTAGACTTCAATAAAAATTTAAAAAAAGAAGAAAGTAGAATGTGAATGACGACTGGAGAACTACATGGTAACAATCCTGGTCTCACTGTCTTACTGCAGCTGTTTTTAAGAAGGTTAAGGGAGAATGAGGATACTTGAGTGAGGGGCTAGTCCAGGTGATCCACAAGGGTTCTTCCAGCCCTGACATTCTAAACTTTAAAATCAGTCAAAGCATATTTAAAGCAGAAACTGCAAGTTAGAAGATAAGAAAACCTGAGCTAACAGAGGCAGGAATTTTCTGACCCACACCACCACCACCACCGCCACCAAAGATTCCAGAGTAGAAGAGGAAGCTTCCTGCTCTCCACAGTAGAGAGTGCAGGACACAGTGAACAGGTCTTGAAATGGTTTTTCTCCCCTCAGTCCTGGGGAACTCTGCCTGGTTAGTCTCCTCATTTCTGCAAGGTACACACAGCAGGGCTGAAAGGAAGAACTGCCCGTGTGGTATCCCTGTCCCAGGGGACTGGGCCAGTCCAGGCTGCCAGCATCAAGCTGACGATCCTGAGTGGCTCCTCCCTGACTTCAACCCACACTGTGTTGCCAAGGGCAGCAACCACGGAGACTGGGGTCCAGTGGGAGCTCAGCCTCCAGATCCATAGACGGTTAACTGCCTGTATCCCTTCAGGCTTAGCTTCCCCCCAGCTAGCTTCAAAAACACAGAACTCCAGACCACCAGCCACGAGCTTTATGCGGCCCTGATGTAAGGCAATAAGAACACTGCTCCGCCTAACAAATATTCTTCCCTGAATCTAAGGAATTCTTTAGATCTAATTTCCAGTTTGTAGAAAATGTGGGGGCTGGAGAAACAAGGTAAGTGAAAACACAAAGAAACCAATTAGAAAAATTCCGAAGGCAATTTGGGGTGACTCTTTCTTCAACAAGTCAGTGGCATGGAAAAGGAGGAAGAGCTTACTTAAAGGAGACTTAAGAGGCAAAACAGTCACAAGCAACATGATCTTTGAACAAAACTACAACAGTAAAAAGATCTTTGGGGCATAGTTGGGAAAATTTGAATATGGACTGTTAGGTCATATTAGGGAATGATTAATGGGAAAGACTGAAGGAAGGAGGAGAAGGGGACGACAGAGGATGAAATTGTTAGATGGCATCACCGAATGGATGGATATGAGTTTGAGCAAGCTCCGGGAGTTGGTGATGGACAGGGAAGCCTGGCGTGATGCGGTCCATGGGGTCGCAAAGAGCCAGACACAACTGAGCAAATGAACTGAAGGAATGATTGTTAATTTGGGGGAAACGTAAGAGCATTGGGATTATATAAGAACAAGGTTTTATTAGCAATGCATATTAAAATATTTCAGGATTTAACTCAAAATGTCTGTAAATTATATTAAAATACTTAAAAAAAAAAAAGAATAACTGAGGAAATTCACTAGTGGTTTAGTGGTTATGACTTTGAGTTTCCACTACAGGGGCCAGGATTTGATCCCTGGTCAAGGAACTAGGATTCCTCAAGCTGCATGGTGAGGCCACACACAAAAAATAATAAGTAAATAAACACTAACTGACCTAAATGTGGCAAATATTAACATAATTACTTTTTGACCCCCCTTCCCAAATATTAATCATTGTTAAGTCCAGATGATAGTTATATCAAATTCGTTTTCTTCACCATTCTGATTTAAATACTTTTTTAGTAATACAAATAGTTTTTAAACTAATTAAATAATGATAAAATTCCCAATTTAAAATGTTTATTTTTATTATTTGATTGTGTCAGATATTAGTTGTGGCACACAGGGTCTTTTAGTTTCAGTATGTGGGATCTGGTTCCCTGACCAGTGATTGAACCTGGGCAGTCACATATGGATGTGAGAGTTGGACCATAAAGAAGGCTGAGCGCTGAAGAATTGATGCTTTTGAACTGTGGTTGTTGGAGAAGACTCTTGGGAGTCCCTTGGACTGTAAGGAGACCAAACCAGTCAATCCTAAAGGAAATCAACCCCAAATACTCATTGGAAGGATTGATGCTGAAGCTCCAATACTTTGGCCACCTGATGCCAAGAGCCGATTCTTTGGAAAAGACCCTGATGCTGGGAAAGATAGAAGGCAGGAGGAACAGGAGACGACAGAGGACAAGATAGTCGGATGGCATCAGCAACTCAATGGACATGAGTTTGAGGAAGCTCCGGGAGATGGTGAAGGACAGGGAGGCCTGACGTGCTGCAGTCCATGGGGTTGCAAAGAGTTGGACATGACTAAGTTACTGAACAACAACAACCCCTGCATTGGGAGCATGTACACTGACTACCAGGGAAATCCTCACTTCTCCTTTTATGGCTGAAGTCGCAGGCCCATGATCTCCTTTCCTTACTGCAGGAGCTCATACTTCTTTGGTTATCCTCTTTTGCCCCTGCTTTACCAGCCTATGGCATAGTACCAAAGACATGCCACCTCTGGCCACGTCTCTCTCGCATTTGTTGCTTTAGAAGAAAGGAGTAGAAATCTGAGGCTCCTCCCGTGGTGCCTTTTTAGAATCCTCTTCTGGGTGGTGGTAGTAGAATTTGGGGAAGACACTCTTCCCCACACAGCAGCCACCCATGTGTGAGCCAGTCAGCATCACGGCATCTATCACACACTGTGGCTAACCGCGAAAAGTAAAGGACTCAGGGGAAAAAATGGAGTAATTTTCCGAGCGGCAGGCTTCTGACCAAGGCTGAACAGGGAGGCACTAAGCTGGAGAACTTCCTGCCTCCCAGCTTGTGTGATTATCCCCCACCAAGGAATTTCCTAGTGGTCCACTGGTTAAGACTTATCTGTTTTCACTGCCGGGGTCCCAGGTTTGATCCTTGGTCGGGGAACTGAGATCTCAAGCAGCCAAAAATAAAAAATAATTGTATCCCTTACCATTCCTTGCTCCCCAAACGAAAGCCAGTCTCTCTGCTGTGCACTTTTATTCAGAGTTGAACATTTCTATACAAGATAGGGCTATAGACACTGGGGAAGATGAAACAAAGGAGACAGGGTCCTCCCTTAAGGAAATCATGGCTTAGCAGAGGAGGCTGACTCATACTCAGCTAATTATAACATCCTGTCTCAAAGGCGTGCTTGCGTGCATGAATGCTTAGTCCCTCAGTCACGTCTGACTCTTTGCGACCCCATGAACTATAGCCCTCCAGGCTCCCCTGTCCATGGAGCTCTCCAGGCAAGAATACTGGAGTGAGTTGCCATTTCCTCCTCCAGGGGATTTCATCCTGTCTTACATGCAATGAAAGAGATACGTACACAAGGGATCCTTTTAGGAGGGCCTACCTGTGCAGCTTGTGGGATCTTAGTTCCCCTACCAGTGATTGAACCTGGGCCCTTCGCAGTGAGAGTGCAGAGTCCTAACCATTGGACCACGAGGGAATTCAGAAAAGGATTCCATTTTAAGGGATCTTGTGCTCAGTTTTCTCCCCAACAAACTTGTATTCTCGTTTCAGACCTCCACCATCCTCAGTCATTGAGTCTCATCTTCTATCGTCAGTCATTGAGTCCCATCAATCTTACTCCACAAGTATCTCAATTTCATCCCTTCCTCCTTCTCCATATTCTTAGCCACTATCTTAGTCAGGTGAACCCAACATTGTTGACTTGTTACTACAGACAATAGATTCCTTATCTCCAAGTTGACCCTCTTCAAGATGGGCCCCAGGGAGTCTTATATTGATAAGAAATAGCTCATCATCAGTTCAATTCAGTTCAGTCTCTTAGTCTTGTCCCACTCCTTGTGACCTCATGGGCTGTAGCACGCCAGGCTTCCCTGTCCATCACCAACTCCTAGAGTTAACTCAAACTCATGTTCTTCAAGTCAGGGATACAATCCAACCTTCCCAGCCTCTGTCATCCCCTTCTCCTCCTGCCTTCCATGTTTCCCAGCATTAGGGTCTTTTCCAATGAATTGGCTCTTCACATCAGGTGGCCAAAGTATTGGAGCTTCAGCTTCAGCATCAGTCCTTCCAATGAATATTCAGGACTGATTTCCTTCAGGATTGACTGGTTTGATCTCCTTGGAGTCCAGGGGAGTCTCGAGGGTCTTCTCCAACACAACAGTTCAAAAGCATCAATTATTCAGCGCTTAGCTTTCTGTATGGTTCAACTCTGACATCCATATATGACTACTGGAAAAACCGTAGCTTTGACTAGACAGACCTTTGTCAGCAAAGTAATGTCTCTGCTTTTTAATATGCTTTCAACTGGCCAGAGTGCCCTGACCAGTAAGGAACAAGAAACTCCCCTTCCCTCTCTCTTTCCTCTACTTAACCTTTCCTATCCTTCCCTGTTTTTCTAGTCCCCCAGTCCTGGATGCAGGAATCTGGTCGAAGGGCCCTCAGCCTGAGCTGAGAATTGGAGACTGATCACCTCCTCTTGGCAGAGAACTCGAATTCTTGTTCTGGTCTGGTCTGATTTCTGGTAGGGCCAAGTTCCAGTCCTCCCTTCTCTGGAGGCCCAGGGAAAAGTCCCATAACGCCTGGGTATCTGTAGGTGACAGGAGACGTCTGTAAGGCCACCCCTTTCGCACCCCCTCTCCGCCTCCTCCCCATTCTTTCAACCTGGCTTCCTTTCCTCCCTTGAAATCTTTGATGTTAGTACTTGGATCTGAAGTTCTGTGTCTCTATAGGAGGTTTTCTGAGAGACTGTATTCTTGTATTTAAGGGCTTCCCTGGTGGTGCAGAGATTAAAGCATCTGCCTGCAATGTGGGAGACCTGGGTTCGATCCCTGGGTCGGGAAGATCCCCTGGAGAAGGAAATGGCAACCCACTCCAGTATTCTTGCCTGGAGAATCCCATGGATGGAGGAGCTTGGTGGGCTACAGTCCACGGGTCGCAAAGAGTCGGACACGACTGAGCGACTTCACTTTCACTAGTAGGTTGATCACAGCTTTTCTTCCAAGGGGCAAGCTGCAGTCACCATCTGCAGTGATTTTGGAGCCCCCCAAAATAAAGTCTGTCACTGTTTCCATTTTTTCCCCATCTATTTGCTAGGAAGTGATGGGACTGGATGCCATGATCTTATTTTTTGAATGTTGAGTTTTAAGCCAGCTTTTTCACTCTCCTCTTTCACTTTCATCAAGAGGCCCTTTAGTTCCTCTTTCTTTCTACCATGAGGGTGGCGTCATCTGGATGTCTGAAGTTATTGATATTTCCCCTGGCAATCTTCCAGCTTGTGCTTCATTATCAGTACAAGTCAATCAAATCTTTTCAGGACTAACCTTTTACCTAGAGAGCAAAGCTCTCCCACTCAACTATCATTCATAAAATAGGTCAAATGCTTTGCTCCATGCCATCCTATTTACACATATACAGATGTGTGCCTGCAGTGGCCTTCCTTGTAGTAGTAGTTCAAGAACTCACTTTCTGGGAATTCCCTGGTGGTCCAGTGGTTAGGACTCTGGTCTCTCACTGTCAAAGGCCCAGTGGAGAGAAGTGAATTGGGTCTTGGAGCCACAGATCAAAGCTCATATCCAGGCTTAGAAGGTATGTAACTTGAGGCAAGTAACTTTTTGGAGCCTTAATTGTTCATCTATAAAATGAGAATATTATTACTTATCTGGAAGAGTTGTAGAGAAATTAAGTGGAAATATAGTCAATCTTTTTTACTTTTGTTGTGGGGGTGGTTTCTTTCTTTCTTTCAATCTGCTTGGTTTTTGTTTTTACTACTCAAGTAATACATGACATCAGGTCTTTGTATAAGATTTGAGACAGTCAGTTTGCTCCCATCATGAACCTACCCCCCACACATAATAGATAGTAAATATCTGGCTTTTTAATTTGTTACTTTATACTGCAGTATAGTTGATTAAGGCAACTCAGATGGTAAAGAATCTGCTGCAAGGCAGGAGACCCGATTTCCATTCCTGGGTCGGAAGATCCCCTGGAGAAGGGCTAGGCTACCCATTCCAGTCTTCTTGGGCTTCCCTGGTGGCTCAGTCGGTAAAGAATCTGCCTGCAAAGCAGGTTTTGATCTGGGTTCGATCCCTAGGTTGGGAAAATCCCCTGGAGGAAGAAATGGCAACCCACTCCAGTATTCTTGCCTAGAGAAACCTCACGGACAGAAGAGCCTGGCGAGCTACAGTCCATGGAGTCTCAAACAGTTGGACACAACTGATCAGTTAAGCACAGCACATGGCATTTAAGACAGTGGAGAGCTGTATAGCATAATGGTTCAGAGTACAGATTCTGGAGACAGGTGCGAATCCTGGCTCTGTAGCTATTATGACCTTGGGCAAGTCATTTAACCTCCTTTTCTTCCTTATCTGTAAAATGAGGAAACAAGAGTATTTAGTGGGTGGAATGGTTGAAGTATGGTAGGAATCCCAGCACACAGATAAGTGCATGTCAGTATTATCAGTATGAAAGTAAGTGAAAGTGTTGGTAGCTCAGTCTTGTCCCACTCTTTGCAACCCCATAGACTGTAGCCTGCCAGGCCCCTCTGTCTATAGCGTTCTCCAGGAAAGAATTGCAGAGTCAAGACATATTTAAAATTTTGATACATTGCCAAATTATCTTCCAAAAATATTTCTAGTTGCACTCATATCAACACTGTGAAAGTGAAAATTTCCCTGAATTCTCAAACAATTTTTAAAATTGCTGTTTGGACTTCCCTGGAGTTTCAGTGGTTAAGACTCTCCAGTGCAGAGGCCAGGGGTTCCATCCCTGGTTGGGGAATTAAGATCCCTAATGCCTTTAGGCTAAAACATTACAAAACAAAAAAAGTTTGTCAATCTAACAATTCCATTATTGAAATTTGTTTTCTCCTGATTAATTGAGATTTACAAGAACAGGCATCTTCTGTTATTGTGCTTTTGTGTTTTGTCTTCTGTGAGTCGTCCTTTATGTACTTTGTCCATTTTTCTATTGAATCCTTTGACTTAAGCTCTTACGTATATGCCATATTCTTTGTTAACAATATGTCAAATGTTTTCTCCCTGTCACTTGTCATGTTTTTGTTTGCTTGCTTTTGAGATAGAAGACAATCAAACTTCAGTGAGATATAATTTTTATACAATAAAATGCATTCATTTTAAATATGCGTCTTGATGAGTTTAGACAAATGTATATATCCATGTAACCATCACAACAATCAAGATATAGAACATTACCCTAAATAGTTCCCCATGCCCCTTCCCTTTGAACAATCCATACCAACTCCCTTCTTGCCTCAGTCCCTGGGCAGCCACTGACTTGCTTTCTGACTTCTAAAATTGATTCTAGAAAAAATTATGTTTATCTTGTCTAGGGTTTCCCCAGAATATAATTGTACGCTATGTACTTTCTTTTTTGCCCTAGCTTCTTTCTTCAACATAATGGTTTCAAAATTCTTCTACATTGTTGAGTGTATCAGTAGCTTATTTGCTATTATTACTTAGTAGTATTATGGTGGAGAAGGCAATGGCAACCCACTCCAGTACTCTTGCCTGGCAAATCCCATGGACAGAGGAGCCTGGTAGGCTGCAGTCCATGGGGTCGCTAGGAGTAGGACATGACTGAAGCGACTTAGCAGCAGCAGCAGCAGTATTATGATAAAGATATGTTTGACTTTATAAGAAACTGCCAAATTGTTTTCTAAAATTGCTGTCTTTTATTTTGTTTTAATTTAATTAATTAATTTATATTTATTTTTGGCTACAATGGGTCCACGTGGCTACACTGGGGCTTTTTCTGGTTCCTGTGAGTGGCGGCTACTCTCTAGTTGCGGTGCGTGGGTTTTCATTGCTGTGGCTTCTGTTGTTGTAGAGCACAAGTTCTAGAGCGTGGGATTCAGTGGTTGTGGTATACAGGCTTAGTATGCCCCTTGGCATGTGGAATCTTCCTAGACCAGGGATCGAACTCATGTCCCCTGCATTGGCAGGAGGATTCTTAACCACTGGACCACTGGGGAAGTTCTATTTTACATTTTTAAATATACATAAATACTAGATATTAACCCTTTAAAAAAGTATTAGACATATTTTCTTCGATCAGTTACCTTTTAATTTTGTTATTGTTATCTATGCTGCTGCTGCTGCTGCTGCTGCTGCTGCCAAGTCGCTTCAGTCGTGTCCGACTCTGTGCGACCCCATGGACGGCAGCCCACCAGGCTCCCCCATCCCTGGGATTCTCCAGGCAAGAATACTGGAGTGGGTTGCCATTTCCTTCTCCAATGCATGAAAGTGAAAGTGAAGTTGCTCAGTTGTGTCCGACTCCTAGCAACCCCAGGCTCCTCCATCTATGGGATTTTCCAGGCAAGAGTACTGGAGTGGAGTGCCATTTCCTTCTCCTATCTGTGCAATAGGACATATTTTTTAACAGATCAAATCCATCTTTCTTTTTGTACTTTGTGTGTGTGTATTCAATCACTCAGTCATGTCCAACTCTTCTATCTTATGAACTATAGCCCACCAGGCTCATCTGTCCATGGGATTTTCCAGGCAAAATAGTGGAGTGGGTTGCCATTTCCTATACCAGGGGATGTTCCCAATCCAAGAATTGAACCCACATCTCTTATGTGTCCCGCACTGGCAGGTGAATTCTAAAGGTCCATCTAGTCAAACCTATGGTTTTTACAGTAGTCATATATGGATGTGAGAGTTGGACTATAAAGAAAGCTGAGCGCCAAAGAATTGATGGTTTTGAACTGTGGTGTAGGAGAAGACTCTTGAGAGTCCCTTGGACAGAAAGGAGATCAAACCAGTCCATCCTAAAGTAAATCAGTCCAGAATATTCATTGGAAGGACTGATGCTGAAGCTGAAACTCAAATACTTTGGCCACCTGATGTGAAGAACTGACTCATTTGAAAAGACCCTGATGCTGGGAAAGATTGAAGGTGGGAGGAGAAGGGGACAACAGAGGATGGGATAGTTGGATGGCATCGCCAACTCAATGGGCATGAGTTTGAGTAAACTCCGGGAGTTGGTGATGGACAGGGATGCCTGGGATGTTGTAGTCCATGGGGTCACAAAGAGTGGGATACAACTGAGCGACTGAACTGAACCTGGGAAATCCTTGGGTCATATTTACCAAGTATCACCAGCACCTGGACGTGCTGGAACAAAAAAGACCCTCAGTTAGTGTTTACTGGATGATGCAACAACAGTGAGAAGTTACACTGCCATTCTGCAAGAGTCAGTAAATACAGTTCAATTCTAATCCTTTAGCTAAGGCAAACTAGTCACAGAGGATGGATTTAACCATCAGTAAAAGACTCCAAGAGGAAGATCCCCGGAAGTAGGGAAGGGCAACCCACTCCAGTATTCTTGCCTGGAAAATTCCATGGACAGAACAGCCTGGTGGGCTGCAGTCCATGGGGTGGAAAAGAGTCCAACAGCACTGAGCACACAAGACCTTGCCAGTTGTTGCCCTGCTGCAGATGATCAGTGTGAACAGACTCCAAGATATCATCTGCAAAGGAGAGGCTGATAAGATTTGGGAACACCCAAATCTAATCTTGGCTCCACTGTATATCTACAGAGAGTGTTCTTTAAAAAGTTCATCTGATTATACTACACTCCCCTGCTTAAACATTTTCTAGGCCTTCCGGCTCCCTTGAGATAAAGTCTCCCAACTTTAACTTGGCCTCTAAGTCTCTGAGTCAACTAGGCTTCAAGTTTGGCCTCCACTTCCCCCTTCCTGTCCATACGTGTTTTCAGTTCTTCCCACATCCCATGATCTGCCCCCAGCCATTGTCCTACTTCTGCTTCTCCTTCGGCCTGGAGCTCTCCTCTCTCCCTCCACCCCCAACTAACTTCTGGTGTTCTTTCTGCACTCAGTTTAACTCTTAACTCCTGGGGAAACCTTCCTTCTCCAACTCCTGAAACAGGAGTTTCTATAACCCCGTAATTATTCATTCAACTTTTGTCTTCCTCCCAAATTGTAAGATCCACAAGAGAGAGGATTGTGCTCCTCTTACTTGCTTCTTTGTCTCCACTGTCTTCTAGAGTGCCTGACTCGTAATAGACACTTGATGAAGATTGAATGGATAAATGCATTAAAGGTGAGCTGGGAGTAGGAGGAGTTGTAGGATTCATTAAGAAGTTTGGATTTTATCTTGGGCAGTAATGGAAGTCATTAAAAGACTTGAAGCAGAAGAGTAAAACATAAAAGGCTCAATCAGTCCCACTAGGCTGAGATGAAATATTCAGATAACTGAACAATAGAAATTGCACAGTGATAGAGCTGAGCGCTGAAGAATCGATGCTTTTGAACTGTGGTGTTGGAGAAGACTCTTGAGAGTCCCTTGGACTGCAAGGAGATCCAACCAGTCCATTCTGAAGGAGATCAGTCCTGGGTTTTCTTTGGAAGGAATGATGCTAAAGCCGAAACTCCAATACTTTGGCCACCTCATGCGAAGAGTTGACTCATTGGAAAAGACTGATGCTGGGAGGGATTGGGGGCAGGGGGAAAGGGGACGACCGAGGATGAGATGGCTGGATGGCATCACGGACTTGATGGAAGTGAGTCTGAGTGAACTCCGGGAGTTGGTGATGGACAGGGAGGCCTGGCATGCCGCGATTCATGGGGTCGCAAAGAGTTGGACATGACTGAGCGACTGAACTGAACTGAACTGAGAGTAAACACATAGAAAGTGTTAGTCACTCAGTGTTAAAGTGTTAGTCCAATTCTTTGTGATCCCATGGACTATAGCCTGCCAGACTATAGTCTGTCCATGGACTTATTCAAGCAAGAATACTTGAGTGGATAGCCATTCCTTTCTCCAGGGTATCTTCCTGACCCAAGGATCCAACTTAGGTTCCCCATAGTGCAGACAGATTCTTTACTGAACCACTTTTCACTTTCTTTTTCTTTTCTTTCAGATAATTGGACAATAGAAATTCCACAGAGATAAACACATAAGGGGACCCTAATCTAGCCTGGAAACCCTGAACTGAGTTGGAGTTCATGATTCCTAACTTACCTGTGGATCTTTTAAAAACCGCTCATACATGACCCCACTCCATTCCAATTAAATCAAGTACCTCTGGGGTTGGTTGAGGCTCAGATATCTATACATTTTTTCAAAGTTATTATAAAATATTGATTATATTCCCTGTGCTGTGTGTTACAATCCTGAGACTTATTTATTTTATAACTGATAGTTTGTACCTCTAGGTATCCTTCACCTCTGGCAACCACTAGTTTTTTCTCTGTACCTGTGAGCCTCTTTCTGTTTCATTTACTTGTTTTGTTTTTTTAGATTCCACGTATAAGTGAAAATATACAGTATTGGTTTTTCTCTGTGTCTATACATTTTTAAGGCTTGTAACATCATTTCAATGTGAAGCAGAGTTGGAAACCAGTTATAAGGATATTTCAGACAGAGCAAAGGCAACATAGCTAAGTATTGCTAGAAACTTAAGTTCTAGACATAGAGAGACTTGGACTTTATCTTCTGGATTATAGAGAATTTTGAAGTATTTTAAATGGGAAAATGAGAGTCCAGAACGTATAATTATTAACTTTTTCAATCTAGGTGCAAAGAGTCAATAAGTTAATCATATTTTTTGCTTCATAGTGAAATAGGAGGGAAGACAGTAGGGCACAATCTTTAAAAGAATGACATATTATGGCTATGAGGTTAGAGATATGTTGTAGGAAGGGGGACCCCTTCCAGGGCCCCAAGAATGGGCTGTTGCCTAACACTCAGAAAAGAATTGTCCAAGGAGACATGCTTGCTGACAAAGCAAGAGACTTTATTGGAGAGGGCCCCCTGGGTGGAGAGCAGTAGGGTAAGGGAGCCCAGGAGAACTGCTCTGCCTCGTGGCTAGCAGTCTTGGGTTTTATGGCGTTGGGATTAGTTTCTGGATTGTCTTTGGCCAATCATTCTGACGCAGGGTCCTTCCAGGTGGTGCACTCATTGCTCAGCCAAGATGGATCCCTGCGAGAAGGATTGTAGGAGGTGATCGGACACATGGTGTCTTCTTTTGACCTTTCCCGAATTCTTCCGATTGGTGGTGGCTTGTTAGTTCCATGTTCCTTACCAGGACCACCTGTCATAAAATAACTCACACAAATGGTTACTATGGTGCCTGGCCAGGTTTGGCGGTTTCAGTCAGTGTGCTTCCCCTAACAGCTAGATGGGCCCCTGGCTGCCCAGCTGATGTTCGTCAAGTGAAGTAAAATTGAAGTTTTGTTCTCACCCAGACACTTCCAAGACAAAGCCAGTGGCAGAAGCTGAGCTCTGCTGGAATGAACAGATACGATGAGCACTCCTGAGATCAAGAAAAACTTCCCTGTCTACACGTACTCGGGAAGGCTCCTTGAGGGGTCAAAAAGGGAGGCAGTGCAACCCCGTAATAAGTGGACATACCCACAGGACTCTGCAGTGGGATCCATTTTAACAAAAAGTTGCAAATATATATTGGGGAGAAATCCTAGAACAGATTAGGTGTGAAAAAAGAAACAAGATAATTGACCAAAGGTAAACAAAAACCTGGAAGGACTATTTTATATAAAGGATTTTTTTTTCCTTTATTTATTTATTTATTTATTTATTTTTAATTTTTACTTTACAATTCTGTATTGGTTTTGGCATAGATTGACATGAATCCACCACAGGTGTACATGCGTTCCCAAACATGAACCCCCCTCCCACCCCCAAGGATTTTTTAAAAATATTTTTATTTATTTATTTGACTCATCAGGTCTCAGTTTCAGCAGGCCAGATTCTTTAGAAGTGGCATGTGGAACCTTGTTCCCTGACCAGGGACTGAACATGGGGTCCCTTCATTGGGAGTGCAGAGTCCTAGCCACTGGACCACTCAGGTAAGTCCCTATAAAAGAGATTTAAATCACCTCTTGGGCTTTCCTGATGGTCCAGTGGCTAAGACTGCACTCCCAATGCAGGGGGCCCATATTCAATCCCTGGTCAGGGAACTGGTCTGGCATACCACAACTAAGTTTCTACACCCTGCAACAGAAGATGGAAGATCTCACGTGCCGTAACTAAGACTCACTGCAGCCAAATAAATAAAAAAAATTTTTAAATAAATCACCTCTTTACTGCACTCCACCTCATCAGAGAGGATGCCCATACATTTCTCTCTGGATGTGTATTTCTGCCTTGCTTTTTACTTAAATAAAACAATCTTCTCGGTGTGCTCTCACACTTGTAATGTGTCTCTAATGATGAAATTTTTACAATTTTTGCCTCCTTGAAACATTTTTGCTTTCAAACAGGAGAAAGAGCCAGGGCCACTTTGCTTCTAGCCTCTAGCCCTTGGTGGTTTAGTAGCTAGGATTCCTGATTTTCACTGAGGCTACCCTTAGTTCCTGGGCAGGGAGCTAAGATCTCTCTTCAGGACTGCTCACAATAGTTTCTTCAAGATCAATTAGAACCAAAGAGGTTCAAGATAACAGAAGATTTAACATCTAGCAGGCCTTAGACCTCATTATATACTCATTGTAATACATTCCTGGAGAAGGAAATGGCAACCCACTCCAGTATTCTTGCCTAGAGAATCCCATGGACGGAAAGGCTTGGTGGGCTACAGTCCACGGGTCGCAAATAGTCGGATACGACTGAGCGACTTCACTTTCACTTTCACTGTAATACATTTGTTGTTGTTGTCTTTGTTCAGTCGTGTTGGACTCTTTGCAGTCCCAGGAACTGCAGCACTCAAGGCTTCCAGGTCCTTCACTATCTCCTGGAGTTTGCTCAGACTCATGTCCATTGAGTCAGTGATACCATCCAACCATCTCACCTTCTGTTGCCCCTTTCTCCTCCTGCCCTCAATTTTTGCCAGCATCAGGTTTTTTCCATATGCAATACCTTTTAGCATATGCTAAATGACACACCCACCAATGGCATGACAGCTCTGAGGCCAACCATAAAAGGCCAAAAGTGGGTGGTGGCCCAATTCCTAGAAATCTCCGCCCCTTTAGTGAACTAACTGGAATAATCCTCCCACTCAGCCTGAGTTCTGGCTGAGTTTGAGTTCCGGCCCCCGGGTTCAAGTCCCATTTGAGGTGCATGGTTTTTCAGTAGTACACTATCATGACAGTTAATAAAGAGAAACCTCATTCAAAATGGAGTCTGCAAGTGAAAAGAGGGAGCTCTCACACCCTACCACTTACTATTACTAGCAGGAGGAAGAGTTTCCCCTTGCCCAGCAACAGCTCAGTCAATGACCAGCCACAGCACTCAACTCCCAGGGTCCCTCAATAGACTCTTTGTAACAGGTGCTCTATATAAAGTAGGGGTCCTCTCCTTCTCTGTACTTACCTGTGGGTCACCATAGATTGCAGGCCACCGTAGATTGCTTGTCCTGAATTGCAATTCTTTGCTGTTTCAGAACAAACCTATTTTGATGGTAAAATAACGATTTTATTGTTTTAGGTTAACACTGTCATCATGTGAGTTCATACAAGACCCCTTTCCATTTTATTTTTTTCCCATCTTCATTCCTAGGCCCTCTCCCTCCTCCTTATAAGCATCACGCTAATGTATTTCTTTGTCCCTGAATATATATACATGTTTGTTTTGTGGATGTGTTTAATTTGCATGTAGAATTTAATTGTGCTGTCAGTATAATTGTTTTATCACACGACACTTTAAGATTTATCCATGTTACAATAGATATGTCTAGTTCATCACTTCTGTTGCACAGGCTTCTCTTAGAGATAGAGAAAACAGCTTCCCAATACCAAAAGGCTTTCATGAATATCCTCACACATGTTCCCTTTTGTTCCTGGCAATATTTTCTCATGGTGATAGTTTCAAAATAAAAATGTGATTGAAACTTCCATGGAGGTCCAGTGGTTAAGATTCTGCACATCCACGGCCCAAGGCACAGTTCAATCCCTGTTAGAGAACTAAGATGCTTGCTTGTGGCAACGCGGAAAAAGGAGAAAGGTATGGGGGCGGGGGTGGGTAGGTGGGGGGGTTGTGGCGTGGGGGTGGCGGGGAAGAAACAGAACAATACTTACCTAATTGATAAGGTATTTGTAAATATCAAATGAGCTGCTGCAGGGGACGTGCCACTATAGCGTGGAAAGAACTGTGAAAAAACAATTGTATTGCTAGACTGTCTTTTAAGGTGTTTTTTTTTTTTTCTCCTCACAGCAAGCATTAGGTTTATTTTAGCTAGACTTGAGAAAGTGAAAGTGAAGTCACTCAGTTGTGTCAGACTCTTTGTGACCCCATGGACTGTAGCCTGCCAGGCTCCTCCATCCATAGGATTCTCCAGCCAAGAATACTGGAGTGGGTTGCCATTTCCTTCTCCAGGGGATCTTCCCAACACAGGGGTCAGGGATCGAACCAGGGTCTCCCACACTGCAGGGAGACTCTTTACCGCCTGAAACTTGAGAGGAGTGGTGTAAAAATGTGGGTGTTAGGGACTTCCCCAACGGCCCAGTGGTTAAGACTCCATACTTCCACTGCAGGGAGAGCAGGTTCCCTCCCTGGTGGGGGAACTAACATCCCACATGCCTCATGGTATGGGAAGCAAAAACAAAAAGTGTGTAGTAAGGAGTGGGCAGTCCACCACAGATGGACTCGGTATTGACTGGGTATCCTGAATGAGAAGGCCAGAGGTAAGGAGGGTCAGACTAGCAAGGTTTAGAGCAGGAAGTATGGGGCCCTGCCCTTTTATCTTCTCAACCTCTGTAGGTTTCGTGAGATAAGAGGTCAGGCCTTGATTTATTTATTTTTCATTTATCTTTGTTATTTCTTACAGTGTTTGAAATGTTTGGGGACAACAGAGGATGAGATAGTTGGATGGCATCACCATCTCGATGGACATGAGTTTGAGCAAACTCTGGGAGTTGGTGATGGACAGGGAAGCCTGGCGTGCTGGCATTCATGGGGTCAAAAAGAGTCGGACACAACTGAGTGACTGAACTGAACTGAGCTGAACAATGTTTGAAAGAGGCTCAGAGTAGGTACTCACTAAATGCATATTGATTCCTGGAGAGAATCCAGATTACATCAGCCTGAACTCCAGACAGTAACCCTTTTCCATGTCCCAGTTGCTGGTAAACTAGAGTGTGCATTCATCCCCCCAGTTTGTCCATCTACTCCTTCTCTGGGAATCTCCCTCTATCCCCACCCACTGATACCTCTTCTCCCCACCTTACTCTCTAAATCTTCCACTCATCCTTCAACTTTCTACCCAGAGGTCACCTTCTCTGGGTGGTGACCTCTGGGTAGAAAGTCTCCTCAAGAGTAAGCTGGATACTGTTTCCCTAGTGTTTAGCACTGATAATAAGAGTTATGTGAGTAGTGAGTGCTTAGTCTTGTCCGATTCTTTGTGAGCCCGTGGACTGTAGCCCGTCAGGCTCCTCCGGTCCATGGGATTTCCCAGGCAAGAATGCTGGAATGGGTTGCCATTTCCTTCTCAAGGGGATCTGCCTGACCCAGGGATCGAACCCATGTCTCTTGTGTCTCCTGTCTTGGCAGCCAGATTTTTTACCGCTAGCCCCGCCTGGAAAGCCCCATCAGCTATGTGGCAGACAGTGAATTTTATTTCTTTTATTTAAAAAAATTTAGGCGGTGAATTTTTATATAACATCTTTTGGGTCTTCTATGAGAGTCATTTACTCCCATTTTGCAGACAGGCAGACTGAGGCTCACAGAATTTGCAGTTAGCAAGTGGTGGAACTTGAATTCACACCTAAGTCTGTCTGACATTTAAGACAGCCACCTTTACAACCTCAGACTGCCGCCATATCACAGAAGCATGGATGTTTACCAGGTTTCCTTCTACTAGATTGCACATTTCCTGTAAAATGCTACTGTGGACACTTCTAGCACATGTCTGGCACATAGTGGATGCTCAGGGAATGTCTGTGAAAGGCTGGTGGGCTGGTGGGTGGGGCAAAAAAATAGATCCCTGCTTGCTGAGTTCTGGCCTAGGAATCTGGACACTTTTAAACCTTTGACAAGAGTCTTGCCTTCTCTGAGTCAAGACTGGGGGAGAAGGTGCAGAACCAGAACCAGAACCCTCTGAGGACTCTTCTCACCCCAGCCCTTACCTTGGCACTGGCGACTCTGCTAATGTCACCTGCAAAAAGCGCCAATGCTCTGGCGGTGTGAACAAGCCCTGGAGAGTGGGTGCTAGATCGGGTCACTGGGCAGCTCACTCCTGCCACCTGGTGGTACCGAGCAAACTTGAACCCTCTTCTTTTAGACCAGGATCTAGAAGTCTGAAAAAGTCTAAAAGCTATTTGCACTGCCCTTATCAGCAAAGGTCTTTCTTTCTCTGGAATCCCTTCTCATTTGCAGAACACACTGCGCTGAGTTGGACGGAGTTAAGACTTTAAAGATCCTAAGATCCAAAAAGATTACGGTATGGTGTACATCTCTAGCAAAATGGCTTCAAGATACAAAAAAATACTAAGTACAAGTAAGGATGTGACACAAAATTCTGACTTCTCTTTTGATGACTACTTTAATGCTTTTATTTTTTAAATGACAAATTATCTCAAAATTTCCATTTATTTTTGTGTCCCTGCTTTGCTGCCCTGTATACTAAGCACTACTGGGTACTGCTAGGTACTAAGGTAGCACACCACAGACCCTGCTTCAGAAAAGAGAATCTTCCAAAAAGGTAGCACACCATGGACTCCGCCTTGGAAAAGAGACTAATTTAAGCCTGTGAGCTACTCGAGGGTGAGGGGTTTTGTATTTTATACATATTTGTCTTTCCTGGGACCCCACAGTCCCTGGGAGGTGATAGGTCTGTGCGCTCAGTTGCTCAGTCATGTCTGACTCTTTGTGACCCCATGAACTGTAGCCCACCAGGATCCTCTGTCCATGGAATCTTCCTGGCAAGAATATTGGAGCAGGTTCCCATTTCCTACTCTGAGGAGTCTTCTGGACCCAGGGATCGAACCCGAATCTCTTGTGTCTCCTACATTGGCAGACAGATTCTCTACCACTGTGCCACCTGGGAAGCCCCAGGATATAATAAAAGATACTAACTAATGATTTTTTTTTTAATCTTTAACTGAAATGCAACCTTGGCTGGCCTGTTGTGAGGACACTTGGGAGACCATCTCTACGTGGTCACAGTCTATCTGGGTGTTTAATACCTACTTGCCTATCTCTCTGCGTCTTTAGTTTTTCTCTTTGCAAGTCAGAACCCTCCTTCCCCACTCCAAGAAACCTGATCTCAGTTCCAAGAAAGGACTTCAAAGCCCTAGAACTTTAGAGCTAGAAGGACCCAAGATATTAATAATCCCCACCATTTGTTGAATAAGATTTTTTTCAAGTGCATTTTATTCAGAATAGTCATTTTTCAGGGACTTCCCTGGTGGTCCAGTGGTTAAGAATCCACCTTGCAATGCAGGGGACACTGGTTCAATCCCTGGCCTGGGAAGATTCCATGTGCCAATGCGCAACTAAGTCTGGGTACCCCAACTACTGAGCCTGAGCGTTCTGGAAGCAGTGTGCCACAACTAGAGAGTCTAAGGGCTGCAGCTAACACCCAGTGCAGCCAGATAAAGTGTTTTTTTTTTTAAAAAAAAGAATAAGCATGGGGTGGGGACAAAAAAAATAAAAGAAAGAATAATCATTTTGGGGGACTTTTCCTGGTGGTCCAGTGGTTCAGACTCTGAATTTTCCAGTGCAAGGGGTGCAGGTTTGATCCCTGGTCAGGGACCTAAGATCCCACATTCTGCACAGTGCAGTCGAAAAGTTTTCTTTTTTTAACTATCATTTTGCTTTTTAAAAAAAAATTGGGAGAATTTTTATTTTTTCTTAAAAATGTTTTTAATAATAGCCATTTTTAATTTTGTCAAATGTCTTCTTTAGTTCAATTCAGGACAGTTGCTCAGTCCTGTCCGACTCTTTGCAACCCCATGAATCGCAGCACGCCCAGGCCTCCCTGTCCATCACCAACTCCTGGAGTTCACTCAAACTCAAGTGCATCAAGTCGGTGATGCCACCACCCAGCCATTTCATCTTCTGCTGTCCCCTTCTCCTCCTGCCTCTAATCCCTCCCAGCATCAGGGTCTTTTCCAATGAGTCAACTCGTCGCATGAGGTGGCCAAACTATTGGAGTTTCAGCCTCAGTGTCCTTCCAATGAACACCCAGGACTGGTCTCCTTTAGGATGGACTGGTTGGATATCCTTGCAGACCAAGGGACTCGCAAGAGTCTCCTCCAACACCACAGTTCAAAAGCATCAATTCTTTGGCTCTCAGCTTTCTTTATAGTCCAACTCTCACATCCATACATGACCACTGGAAAAACCATAGCCTTGACTAGACGGACCTTTGTTGTCAAAGTAATGTCTCTGCTTTTCAATATGCTATCTAGGTTGGTCATAACTTTTCTTCCAAGGAGTAAGCGTCTTTTAATTTCATGGCTGCAATCAACATCTGCAGTGATTTTGGAGCCCCCAAAAATAAAGTCTGACACTGTTTCCTCTGTTTCCCTATCTATTTCCCATGAAGTGATGGGACCAGATGCCATGATCTTAGTTTTCTGAATGTTGAGCTTTAAGCCAACTTTTTCACTCTCCTCTTTCACTTTCTTTTTTTTTTTCTCTTTCACTTTCATCAAGAGATTTTTTAGTTTCTCTTCACTTTCTGCCATAAGGCTGGTGTCATCTGCATATCTGAGGATATTGATATTTCTCCCGGCAATCTTGATTCCAGCTTGTGGAGAAGGGAATGGCAAACCACTTCAGTATTCTTGCCTTGAGAACCCCATGAACAGTATGAAAAGGCAAAATGATAGGATACTGAAAGATGAACTCCTCAGGTAGGTAGGTGCCCAATGTGCTACAGCATCAGGGTCGTGGAGAAATAACTCCAGAAAGAATGAAGGGAAGGAGCCAAAGCAAAAACAATACCCAGCTGTGGATGTGACTGGTGATAGAAGCAAGGTCCCATGCTATAAAGAGCAATATTGCATAAGAACCTGGAAAGTTAGGTCCATGAATCAAGGCAAATTGAAAGTGGTCAAACAGGAGATGGCAAAAGTGAACGTCGACATTCTAGGAATCAGCGAACTAAAGTGGACTGGAATGGGTGAATTTAACTCAGATGACCATTATGTCTACTACTGTGGGCAGGAATCCCTTAGAAGAAATGGAGTAGCCATCATGGTCAACAGAAGATTCCATAATGCAGTACTTGGATACAATCTCAAAAATGACAGAATGATTTCTGTTTGTTTCCAAGGCAAACCATTCAATATCACGGTGATCCAAGCCTATGCCGCAACCAGTAAAGCTGAAGAAGCTGAAGTTGAACAGTTCTATGAAGACCTACAAGACCTTTTAGAACTAACACCCAAAAAAGATGTCCTTTTCATTATAGAGGACTGGAATGCAAAGTAGGAAGTCAAGAAACACCTGGAGTGACAGGCAAATTTGGCCTTGGAATGCGGAATGAAGCAGGGCAAAGACTAATAGAGTTTTGCCAAGAGAACGCACTGGTCATAGCAAACACCCTCTTCCAACAACACAAGCGAAGACTCTACACATGGACATCACCAGATGGTCAACACCGAAATCAGACTGATTATATTCTTTGCAGCCAAAGACGGAGAAGCTCTATACAGTCAACAAAAACAAGACTCGGAGCTGACTGTGGCTCAGATCATGAATTCCTTATTGCCAAATTCAGACTTCAATTGAAGTAAGTAGGGAAAACCACTAGACCATTCTGGTATGACCTAAATCAAATCCCTTATGATTATACAGTGGAAGTGAGAAATAGATTTAAGGGACTAGATCTGATAGATTGAGTGCCTGATGAACTATGGACTGAGGTTCATGACATTGTACAGGAGACAGGGATCAAGACCATCCCCATGGAAAAGAAATGCGAAAAAGCAAAATGGCTGTCTGAGGAGGCCTTACAAATAGCTGTGAAAAGAAGAGAAGCGAAAAGCAAAGGAGGAAAGGAAAGATATAAGCATCTGAATGCAGAGTTCCAAAGAATAGCAAGGAGAGATAAGAAAGCCTTCCTCAGCGATCAATGCAAACAAATAGAGGAAAATAACAGAATGAAAAAAGACAGTTCAAAAGCATCAATTCTTCAGTGCTAAGCTTTCTTCACAGTCCAACTCTCACATCCATACATGACCACTGGAAAAACCATAGCCTTGACTAGACGGACCTTTGTTGGCAGAGTAATGTCTCTGCTTTTCAATATGCTGTCTAGGTTGGTCATAACTTTTCTTCCAAGGAGTAAGTGTCTTTTAATTTCATGGCTGCAGTCACCATCTGCAGTGATTTTGGAGCCCCCCAAAATAAAGTCTGACACTGTTTCCACTTTTTCCCCATCTATTTGCCATGAAGTGATAGGACCAGATGCCACGATCTTTGTTTTCTGAATGTTAAGCTTTAAGCCAACTTTTTCACTCTCCACTTTCACTTTCATCAAGAGGTTTTTTAGTTCCTCTTCACTTTCTGCCATAAGGGTGGTGCCATCTGCATATCTGAGGTTATTGATATTTTCCTGGAAATCTTGATTCCAGCTTGTGCTTCTTCCAGCCCAGCATTTCTCATGATGTACTCTGCATATAAGTTAAATAAGCAGGGTGATAATATACAGCCTTGACATACTCCTTTTCCTATTTGGAACCAGTCTGTTGTTCCATGTCCAGTTCTAACTGTTGCTTCCTGACCTGCATGCATACAGGTTTCTCAAGAGGCAGGTCAGGTGATCTGGTATTCCCATCTCTTTCAGAATTTTCCACAGCTTATTGTGATCCACACAGTCAAAGGCTTTGGCATAGTCAATAAAGCAGAAATAGACATTTTTCTGGAACGCTCTTGCTTTTTCCATGATCCAGTAGATGTTGGCAATTTGATCTCTGGTTCCTCTGCCTTTCCTAAAACCAGCTTGAACATCTGGAAGTTCTCAGTTCACATATTGCTGAAGCCTGGCTTGGAGAATTTTGAGCATGACTTTACTAGCGTGTGAGATGAGTGCAATTGTGTGGTAGTTTGAGCATTCTTTGGCATTGCCTTTCTTTGGGATTGGAATGAAAACTGACCTTTTCCAGTCCTGTGGCCACTGCTGAGTTTTCCAAATTTGCTGGCATATTGAGTGCAGCACTTTCACAGCATCATCTTTCAGGATTTGAAACAGCTCAACTGGAATTCCATCACCTCCACCAGCTTTGTTTTTAGTGATGCTTTCTAAGGCCCACTTGACTTCACATTCCAGGATGTCTGGCTCTAGGTGAGTGATCACCATCGTGATTATCTTGGTTGTGAAGATCTTTTTTGTACAGTTCTTCTGTGTATTCTTGCCACCTCTTCTTAATATCTTCTGCTTCTGTTAGGTCCCTACCATTTCTGTCCTTTATTGAGCCCATCTTTGCATGAAATGTTCCCTTGGTATCTTTAATTTTCTTGAAGAGATCTCTAGTCTTTCCCATTCTGTTGTTTTCCTCTATTTGTTTGCATTGATCGCTGAGGAAGGCTTTCTTATCTCTCCTTGCTATTCTTTGGAACTCTGCATTCAGATGCTTATATCTTTCCTTTCCTCCTTTGCTTTTCGCTTCTCTTCTTTTCACAGCTATTTGTAAGGCCTCCTCAGACAGCCATTTTGCTTTTTCGCATTTCTTTTCCATGGGGATGGTCTTGATCCCTGTCTCCTGTACAATGTCATGAACCTCAGTCCATAGTTCATCAGGCACTCAATCTATCAGATCTAGTCCCTTAAATCTATTTCTCACTTCCACTGTATAATCATAAGGGATTTGATTTAGGTCATACCAGAATGGTCTAGTGGTTTTCCCTACTTACTTCAAAGTCTGAATTTGGCAATAAGGAGTTCATGATCTGACCCTAAATAATGATATGATTTTTGTTACTCAACATATTAACATGCTCTTTATTAATGACTTTTAAATTATTTATTTATTTATTTAAATTGGAGGATAATTACTTTACAATATTGTGATGGTTTTTTGCCATACGTCAACATAAATTGGCCATAGGTATACATGTGTCCCCTGCATCCTGAACCCCCCTCTCTATTAATGTCTTATATTATTAAAGGCGTATTCTAGCAGTCCCGAGATGAGTCAGAAAGGAAAGTTAGTGCTCATTGAAGTCAGTGTTTCTCAGTTAGATGTAGCCAAATTTGTTTATTTTCAAATGAGGAAAACAAGGAAAGTGGGTCATCTATGCTTTCAAACATGGTCCCATGTTTTTTCACCTTTTTTACATTTTTTTTTCTTTTGCCCTACCTAGGTTGTTAAGATCCTAAAGTGCAAGCACTAAAAGTTCTATGTAGCATTTTCTCTATAATATTTCACCCAAGGGTCCACTCAATAAATCCTACTGACTACTAAATTGATTAGTAGGCTTTTATTGCTGGAGCTAGAGCAAGAGGATGAAATGGTTCGATAGCGTCACTTACTGAATGGACATGAATTCAGCAAACTCTGGGAGACAGGGAAAGACAGAGGAGCCTGGTGTGCTGCGGTCCATGGGGTCACAAAGAATTGGACATAACTTAGCCACTGAACAAGAGCAAGAAGTTGCAGGTTAATAGGTAGATGGGAGATAGTAGCTATAACAAATAGAGGCTTTTAGATAGTCTAGAGGTAAACCATTAAACAAGTGAATAAAAATGGCTTGAAGCATACCCTCCTCAGGTGAGCCTGGGGATTTGCCTTCTAACTAGGCCACAAGACTGAGGGAAGAACTTAATGAGTTTTGGCTAGGCTGATGAGCTTTGATTCTTCCTACAACTATCACATTCCCTCATCTTCTTCCACTGTACTCTAGAGTTTTTGGAATTTTGTAGCTTCAGATATTTTCCTTAAACCAATGTGATGTTCCAGAAACAGCAGACAATGTATCTCCATCCTCAGCTTTTCCAATGCTCTGTCCCATATTGTATCCATGCCCAAATCTATACCCTTCTTAGCAAATGTCAAACACATAGGATGTAACAACTAGGCTCTTGAACTGGAAAGGCAGTCGGCAGAAGAAGGAAAGGCTAAAGAATGGGCTGAGTTGAATATAACAAAAAAGAAAAAGACTTACAGATATAGAGAACAAACTAGTGGATACCAGTGGGGAGGCGGGAGCAGGGAGTGGCGATATAGGGGTAGGGGATTAAGAAGTACAAACTAGTATGTAGTTTGTGCATGTGCTAAGTTGCTTCAGACATGTCAACTCTGCGATCCTATGGACTGCAGCCCGCCAGGCTCCTTTGTCCATGGGATTCTCCAGGCAAGAATACTGAAGTGGGTTGCCATGCCCTCCTCCAGGGGATCTTCCCTACCCAGGGATCGAACCCATGTCTCTTATGTCTAATCTGCATTGGCAGGCAGGTTCTTTACCACTAGCACCACCTGGGAAGTCCACTAGGGAGTTTACTTATGAAGTGAGCTACAAGGATATATTGGGAATATAGCCAATATGTTATAATGATTGTTAAGTGTAGTATAACCTTTAAAAACTGTGAATCACTATACTGTACGCACAATCAGTTAGCACATTTGGCTATTAACTGAAAGACTGGCGGTTTGTGCCCATGCACGGACGCATCTCAACCTGGGGGTTCCCTGGTGGCTCAGATGGTAAAAAATCTGCCTGCAGTGCAAGAGACCTGGGTTTGATCCCTGGGTCAAAGAGACTTCCCTTTCACTTTTCACTTTCATGCATTGGAGAAGGAAATGGCAACCCACTCCAGTACTCTTGCCTGGAGAATCCCAGGGACAGGGGAGCCTGGTGGGCTGCCATCTATGGGGTCGCACAGAGTCGGACACGACTGAAGTGACTTAGCAGTAGCAGCAGAAGATGCTTCAGAGAAGGTGATGGCACCTCACTCCAGTACTCTTGCCTGGAAAATCCCATGGACAGAGGAGCCTGGTAGGCTGCGGTCCATGGGGTCTCGAAGAGTTGGACACAACTGAGCAACTTCCCTTTCACTTTTCACTTTCATGCATTGGAGAAGGAAATGGCAACCCACTCCAGTGTTCTTGCCTGGAGAATCCCAGGGATGGGAGAGCCTGGTGGGCTGCCGTCTATGGGGTCACACAGAGTAGGACACGACTGAAGTGACTTAGCAGAAGATGCTTGGAGGGTAGCACTGAGGGGGAGCATTGCAGTCTTCCTCTACCCCAGTTCTCGAGACCCTGGGAAAGAGGGGTCAGGCCTGAGAACCATCCAGAAATGGAATGAGGTGGTAGGTGCTGTCTAGCAGGGTTGGATGTCTCAGTCTGTGCCCTAACCTCTGTTAAGTAAGGCCTGCCTGCTCTCCTACCCAGTATTCTTGGATCCCTAAGGTCTCTTAGACGGCAGGGATGGCCCAGGGCCAAGGAAACTTCAGAGGAAGTGGAAGGAGAGAGGGAGTGTGTGTGATCATCCATGTGTGTGTTGAATGTACTTATTTGACTTTTATGTAGGTCTCCTTCTAAGACCTGGCCCTTGTGGTCGTCAGTGTTGCCATGAATGCCCATGGGTGTGTGATGGTGGCATGCGGTGTGTGCCTTTGTGTCGGGACAAGGGTTCCCTGTGGTGTGCATGTGTGTTGGGAGGGGGTGATGGTGAGAGCCTGGCTCCCTCTCTTCCTCCCCCATCCTTGCTCCCATCTGGCCTTGATCAGTGGGTCCCTGGGGAGGGAGCCGCGGTTTCGGATACAGGAAAATGTTCCAGGAAGCGGCCACTGTGCTGGGCCCTGCTCAGGCTCCCCCAGCGGAAATTGTTCCAGGAGGGAGGGGGAGAGTGTTGAGATAGGATTAAGGGAGGAGGGGGTGGCTCTTGGCTTCCCTGTCCATTGGATAAAGCAGGATAAACTGATGGGAAGCTCAGGTCAGCCAGGAACCCGGATGCTGCCATCTAAATGTGTAAGAAAACTGAGGGTCCTCAAGAGGGTTCCTTTATCTCTTTATAGTGAAGTTTAACGATTGAGATATGGTTGGTGCCTGGAAGACAGAGACCCCTTTTCGGGCCCTGCTAGCCTGTACCCAAAGCTGGGGACCAGAACACCTGGGTCTTGTCTGAAAGTGGTGTAGCTTGATGGGGGGGGGCGGCGTAAGCTTCAGCCCCTTCTCCTCACTGAAGGGGCTTTGAAGCTTGGATCCAGGACTGGGAGGGCTGCCTAATTGGGATAATGGAGGTTAATGGGGCGCCTGGAGGGGGTGGCCACGCTCCTAGATCAAAGAGGCCAGCTCTTCCCAACCACCACAGCTGGAGGTCACAGCTGGAGGGGGAGGGGCAGGGGCTTCGGGCCAGCCAGCAGGGGGTGCTCTGGCCCCTGAATGTGGGTCCTTTTGAGTCTGACCCATTCTTCGCTTGGAACTACTTTTGCCTAGAGAGTGCTTGTGGGAAGCGGGGAAAGGCGGGGGGGTTGGGTAGAAGTCCTGAGATTCAGACTCTTCTTTGTGTGGGTGGATAGGGAAGAGAAAGGGCACTAGAGGCTGACAGCCTGGGGTCAACGGGATGTTAGCGCCTTCAGGATCTCGGCCCTGCAGGGTCCAGAGGAGGACGCCTGGGTTGGGAAGGCAGGACTCCGGTCCCAGGTTCAGGCCACGGAGAGAGGTCTGGGCGGGGCAGCTGGGGGCGCTGGCTGGGGCGGAGGGGAAAGGGGCACACAGAGCTCCCCGCCGCCGCCTCCTCCCCCCTTCCCCGGGTTGGCGCTCCCTCTCGGGCTCTAATCGGCGCGGCGGCCGCAGCGGGCAGAGTCAGCGCCGCCAGTCTCCGGGACGCGACTCCCAGCAATTGTGGTCGGGACCGCAGATATGCAGCTGCCTCCTGCCCGGGCGCCCGGCCCGGCCGGCCCCGCCCGCGCCCCGCCCCTCGCCCCCCAGCGGGCCCGCCCCTCCGTCTCCCAGCCGCGCGCGTGGACACTGAGGCACGGCCCGGAGGCCCCAGGCCTCGTGATCTGCCGGTCCAGAGGCACCCATCCGCGCAACAGCTGGAGATGGGGCTGAGACCACCAGACTTGCCTCGGCTATACCGCTCGCCCGTCTTCAAACCTCCCCGCCGAGAAAGTCAAGCGGTGCTTGCTTGGGGATCCAGCGGGGGGCGTCCGACTGAGAGTGCTTGGGGAGGAATGCCTGAGCCTCAAGGACTCTCATTAACCCGGGCAGTGCAGAAACGAAGAATGGAGAAGGGTGGCCTGTGCAGACTCTAAACTTACAGAGAGTTCCTTCGTAGGAGAGGAGAACGGCGGTGGGTGCAGGTTGAAGGGGGTTTTTGGGGAGGCGGGGGACAGGGGTGGGGGAAAAGGAAAATAAAGAGAGGCTAGGGCTGAGTGTGTACTAGGGACCCTCCTGGGAGGCAGGTCCTCAGATGCAGCACGGCCCTTCACTTAGTGGACCAGGCACAGCGGCTGGCTATCAAGGGCCACCCTCAGAATTGAGTAGGTACCTGTCACATGCTCACATGTCCTGTGTGCCCATGCCCACACCAAGACACTTAGCAAGAGAAGTCACCCTCGATTGCTTGGTCTCCCGCATCGCTTGGTCTCCTTCTCATATCTGATCATTCACCATGTTCTCTCTATACCAGCCCCTTAAACATCACCTTTCCATTGACTTTTCCTCATGCCCTCTGCTGGTGTGGGCCACACCTTCTCACCTCTTGCCTGGACTGCTGCGGTCAACTGGTCTTGCCTCTGATTTTGCCCTCCTCCAAACTCTGACAAATACTATTAGGCACCATTTATGGAACAGCTACTAAGTGCCAAGCCCTGTGGTAAGAGTTCCACACGTATTATTCCTAATCCTTATAACAACCCTGGGAGGTTGCTGTATTAAGTTTCCCCATTCTAAAGAAGAAGAATCCAAGGCATCAAAGGTTAAACAGTGTGCCCAACCTTACACCATAGTAAGCAGTTGATCTGCCCAGAACTGCCTGGCTCTAAGTCCCTATTCCATTCTCTCCTCTGCAGTCAGGGTCATCTTTCGAAAATACCAATATTCCCATATGTTGCCCTGAGCATCTGGTTCAGATCCCTTGCACAGCTGATGAGACCTTTTCCATCAGCCCCTACTCTTCATGTTCTAGTTGCACTCAACTTTCAGCTCCTCAAAATGTCATTAATCCCTCAGACTTCTGGGCCTTTGCATACACTCTTCCCCTTGCATATAACACTTTTCCTCTCTTCACTTGATTGACTCCTTTTCACCCTTCAATTTCTTTACCTGTGCATCCCTGCTTCCAGGAAACCTTCCTTGATTCTCCCAATACTGGCTTAGATTCATTTTTTTGGTTCTCCAATAACATCCGGTACTTACTCTCTTAAGATACTTCCCACTCTTTAGGTTGGTTGTAGGTTTCTGAGGCAAAAGACTGGATCTGTCCGATATGTGATTGCAAGCTTAAGTTTAGTCCTGCTACGCCTGGCACAAAGCAGGTGCTTGCTGAGCATTTGTTGAATGAACGAATGTTCCTGGATCTAGTCTGCATTTAAAAAAAAAAAACAAAAAACTGTTCTCCCAAGAAGAATTTAAGCAGGTCAGAGAAATCAGGGGGAGTGGGGTGGAGTATGTCTAAGATTTTGAAGAACTGTTGCCTTGAGTTGTTCAGCCTCATCACTAAGGATAGAAAATGTGATCAGGACTCTATAACCTCAAGTTCTCTTTGTTTAAAGACAGTAATATATGGGACTTCCCTGGTGGTCCAGTGGCTAAGACTTGGTGCTCCCAATTCAGGGGGCCTGGGTTCGATCCCTGGTCAGGGAACTAGATCCCACATGCCTCAACTATGATTTTGCACGCCACAACTAAAGATATCTTGCATGCCACAATGGAGAGCAAAGATTCCATGTGCACCAACTAAGGCCTGGCACAGCCAAATAAATATTTTTTTAAAAGACAGTAATATATTTTGTGTATCAGATTCCAGGGTATCATTCTTACACAGAGGGACTTGCTGGTGATAACCAGGGTCTTTTTAAATTTTTAAAAATATTTATTCGACTGCATCAGATTTTCGTTGCCGCCTGCAGAGTCTTTCATTGCAGCATGCAGGATCTTAATTTCCTAACCAAGGATCGAACTCATGTACCCTGCATTGGAAAGCAGATTCTTAACCACTGGACCACCAAGCAAGTCCCCGGCCACAGCGTCTTAATTTCACGCTGAGCCTTTCAAAATACCTACCCAGTGCAGATTCCTCTGTTCTCTATCAGGCCTCTCAGTGTTACCCTTCCCTCTTTGTCTCCTCTCATCCTTGCTCCTTCCTAGCCTTACCAGTGCATTTCTTCTGATTCTAGATCTGCTTCCCCTGGAACTGCTATATTATCTCCTATCCTGGGGCTCAAATGTCAGCTAAAGAGACTGAGGCTCAGAGCAGAGAGGAACCAGCAAGAGGAGTCCTGCCTTGTAACCCAGGCACTGGAAGAGGGGATGGGGAGAGCCAGTGGAGAGGGAGGGAGCTGAGATAACACAGATGTGTAAATATGCTTATGTGAACCTTAGGGTGGGGAGCTCCTTTTTCAAGCAACGTTCTATAGAGAGGTTGGGGATTCCCAGGTGGTTCAGTGGCAAAGAATCCACCTGCCGATGGAGGAGCCCCAGAAGATTCCGGTTTGATCCCTGGGTTGGGAAGATCCCCTGGAGGAGGGCATGGCAACCCACTAGTATTCTTGCCTGGAAAATCCCATGGACAGGGGAGCCTGGCAGGCTTCGGTCCATGGGGTCACAAAGAGCCAGACACAACTGAGCGGCTGAGCACTCACGCACACACATACAGAGGTTGCTAGCTTCCTAAGAGTTTCCCTTCTTCCCTGTATCCTCAGCTTTGCCTCCCACAGTGGGATTCTCTTGTCCAAGCTTCCTGAGCCTCAGCTCAGAATGTCAAGGCACTGGGCAGTATCCACATCCCAAAGTCATGAGTGGACATTCCCCCGGGTCATCAGCCCTGTTACTTTTGGAGGACCCTCTTAGATTAGCAGCTGCCCTTCAAGGTCTCTGATCTGTATCCCTACCATCTCTGTTCTTCCTCTTTCCTTTGGTCTTTCTATTTTCCTGACTCTGGGTGCCTTCTTTCCTGTCCCCTCTGTGTTCTCTGTCACTAGTGTATCCACTGGAGACAAGGGTTGGGCCTGGGTGCACGGGGGTGGGTAGTGGCCAGACTAGGGGCCCGGGACGTGAGCGCAACTTTCCAAGCGTCTCTTCCAGGCCCCTGTGGTTGGGGAGCTCCAGAGAGGGAGAGATGAGTCAGCGGGCCGCAGAGCAGGGGGGGGTCTGGGGGGGGGGGGGGCATGCCGGGGTTCCCCAGGGCCAGGGAGTTTACCGGGACCATGTGGGTCTCTGACTTCTGGTGGATATGGAGGATAAAGGATCAGCAAGTCCCCAAAGTTACCCGTGAGTTTCCTACACCAGTAAGAATTGCAGGCAATAATTTGTAGGACTGGCAGTGCCTGCCACATCACCCTTATGTCCAGATTCTTATACGAAGAAGAGTTCCTAAATCCCCTAGATTTCTAGAGCTGTAAGGTTGTGATGACAGACCTGTGTGTGTATATATATGTCATATTTGCCACATATGTAAAAATGTGTACTGAGAGTCTGTGAGTCTCTGTAGGTGACTGTGGGTCTATAGGCATGTATAGGTGCTAGTGTGTGCATTTTTGTGACTGGAGGTTAGGGTCAGTGTCTTGGTGTGAGCATCATCTGTACAATGTATGTATATATATCAGTGTGTGTCAGTGTGGATGCCTGCAGACTATATATGTTCATAATTCATCGCATGTGCAAGAGCGTATCTGAAAGTGATACAGACTCATTAAGTCTGTATCAGAGAACGTGTTGATCTGTATCTCAGAACTCTGTTCCCGGTTTCCTGGTGACTCTCTCTAGGGTAGCCAAACCCATGACAACAACAAAGGAACAGTTAGCAGTCCCTTTGGATTGGGGCTCTCAGAGGAAGCCCAGGGTGGGCAGAAGGTAGTGGGGTGGGAGGAAGCACTTCCCTGAGGAGAAGGGAGATATAAGTCTCCCACTCTCCCAAGGGTTCACTCGCCCCACCCCCACTGACCTTTCCAAAAAAGAGCTAAAGAAAACTGAGGCAGGTTCCAGATTCAACCCCCTCTAACCTAGAAATCCCACCCTGCCTCTTCTAGGGAAGAGAGGCAGGGAGGGAAGGGAACGTCCCTGTGGTTCAGCTCGGTCCTGGGGTTGAAAGATCAGAAAGGCACCATCCCACCCCTTCCTTCAGGGGCGTCCATCTCTGGAGCTCAGTGTCTGGGTGGCCATGGGCGGAGGCTGAGGGGCCCCCAGGGTGGTGGGGGGTGGTGGATAGAAACCAGATGCCTAGGGGGTTTATACTGGAAGGACCAGAGCCGCAGCCTCTACCCGCCCCTGCCACATGGCGCCTCTGCCTGGGCTGCCCCACCCCCTGGGAGGCCGGGCTGAGGGAGGCCTGAGAGAGTGGAGGCAGGTCCTTGGTCAGGGCTCCCAGTTGCTGACCCCAGCCCCTGGGGAAGCTGGGAAGGGCGTGTGTGTCTGGGCCCAGGAATAGCAGGGTCTGGACTGCAGGACTATCTTAAACAGGGTGTGGAAGGAGTCAGAGCCCAGGGTCCTGAGGGAGGGAGCTGGGAGCTTCAGGCAGCCCCTCTGCCCTGGTTTCAGCACAGAGGTCTGGGAGGGGGGCTCTGTGTCCAGGCACTGTCCTACTGGGGTTGACACGTCAGGGGCCCTGGCTCACATCTTCCGGGGATCCTGCTCCTTGCCCTTCCCTAGCACTCCTGCTCCCCCCACCCCAGTAGGATTAGGGATCCAGATCCCCAAATGAAGTGGAGATGGCTGGCCATACCTGTCTCCCCTTACCCTCTTCAACCCCATACCTCCTCTCCTCCTGCCTCCCGTTTCCTTTTCCATTGCTTCCTTTCTTCCCCAATCTAGTTGGAGCCCCAACCTCTCACTCACCTACCATCTCTTTTCTGGAGTCTAGACTTTGCTCCTCTGCCTCAGTTGCCTGCCTGGTCTAAAAGCGGGATGGCTTTCTGCTGGTGATGCAGTAACTTGCCCAAAGCTTCCCCTTTTCCTCACCAACTTCTGAGCTGGATTTGGGGAGGGGGGCCCAGAAATCCATCTGGCACCTCAGGCTCAGAAACACCCCCCTACCAGGGGGAGACTTCGAGGTCATGGGACACCCCACCACGGGCACTTCCTCTTGGGCAGACGGGTGGGGTGGCCCGTGTAATCATCGGACACAATTATGGACTATTTATACTTCATCCCCGCCCCCCACCTGCCTGGCCGCTTTCACCCTCTGCCTCCGCGGGGCCCGGCCAGTCCTCCTGCAGTCCTCCCTGTCTTGTTCTTCTGAAGCCATTGTCTCCTCATCTTTGTTTCTCTGGGCCTATTTCTTTTCCTCTTTTCTGCTGTTTGTGTGGGTTTTTTTTTAAGCCACATACTGGTCTTGTGTTTTCCTCTCTTCTCTCCATATTATTTCGCTAGTGTCTCTTCTGATTTTATTGGATTGTTTCATTTGCTCTGTATGCCTCTCAGTCTTTCTGTGTTTCTTCTTTTGCTTCTTTTCCTTTGTCTGCCAGTCACCTTGCTTCCCTAACCCTCTCCTCAAAAGTTGAGTCTACAGGGTTCTGTTAGAGAAGTCAAATCCTGGGGCTGGCAACCCTAACTCCCCCACCATCCTTCCCTGCCTGCTGGTTAAACTGCAGGTAACTCTCCCAGGACTTCCAGCTGCTCCTGCCTCCTCCTCCAGTTTGCCTGGAGAAGCTGAGCTAGGAGAGTATGAGGAGCCTGGAGGTGGGCACCCAGGAAGAGCAAGTGAGGGGACTGACTGGGGAATAAGAAAAGCAGGGAAGGACCAGGCTCCATTCCTCTGATGGGCAGGGCTGGCCGGGGGAGAGGGGTGTGTTGGGGAATAACTTGCCAAACAACCTTGTCTGGCTGGGCCCCTCAGTGGGAGAGATGCTGGTTCTTCCACTTGGCTGCCCAGTCTTCTCTCTCCCATAAACTTACCTCAGGGTCCAGGTTTCAATTCATAGACTTTTTTACATTCCCCTCTTCCAACTGGGTGACTTTCTTTTCTTCCCCGTTTTGATGAGAAGTCAAAGTTTGGAAGTCCTGCCTAAGCTCTAACTTCAATTCTTCCTGCTGCAGGGGGAATCGATGCACGACAGTGAGAAAGGGAACCAGACCCACTCCCAGGAGAGCATGAGCCCTCATGAGAACGATCCATCAGAGGTTGGAGACTGGATGTGTGTGTGGCCAAGAAGGGCCTAGGACTGGTAACTGGCAAGAAATGATGGTGTCTGGGGTCTGTCTTTGGGGGAAAGGAAGTTGATCCAAAAAGGCCAGGCTCGGGCACGGATGCGTTGACCCAGTGACTTCCTACCCCCTACCCTCACTCCTGCCTGCCTTAAATTTTCTCAGATATGCAAGATCTAGCTTCTGCCCCACAAAGGGAGGTAGGCCTAGATGTCACTTCTCAAGACTGAAACTGAGGTACTGGGAGGAAGACTGGGGAGCCCCAAGCCTGTGCCAAGCCCTCCCCACCCTGTCCCTCCCTCTAGGCCTTGCTCTGGAACCTACCTACGTGACCCTCAAATGCTTGGGCAGCAGAAAGCCTCAACCCCAGAGCACACGCTCCCTCCTGACTTTCACAACACGGCTCTCCTGCTCTCGAGGTGGGTGACTGGGGAAGCAGGCATCTCTGTGGTCAGCTCGGATGTGTGTGTTGTGTGGGGCGTGCGTGCCTCCAGCCGTGTCACTGCGATCATCTGTGTGTGAGTTTGTCTCTGTCCATTCACGACAGTGGCCGCGCCCCGGTGGGGAGCCCTGCGCGCGTGGATGTGCACATGTATCGTCCTGTGTTTGTCCATGAGTGTGTATGTCAGTGTGTTCCAGTCTCTCTGTGTGAGTGTCGTCCCCAGTCCCCCATCCCCCCCCTGGATCTCTAATTAGTGGTTTGGGGTTTGTTCCTTTTCCCTCCTGTTCCTTCCCTCAGCGGCAGCAGCGGCGGCGGCAGGAGCAGCAGCAACAGCAGCAGCAGGAGCAGCCGCCGCCGCCGCCACCCGCGGACCCGCAGCCAGGACTCTGGGATCAGAGCCTGAGTGGGAACAGGAGTGCAGCTGGCCTAGGAGAGGAGCGGAGCCCTCCTCGGACCCTCAGGCGACCCCTTGCCAGCACTCCCAGTGCCAGACCTCCAGAGAGGAGAGACTCAAGACACCCAGCCCCTTATCCCCCAGGTACAGGACACTCGGGAGCTCTGTCTGGGAGGGGTTCCCACAGCCGCCTATGGGATGGCTGGGGGCAGGGTGTGGGGCACCTGGGCCCACCCTGCATCTGCCCAGACCCTCAGTGCCCCCCGGCACGCCCTGACAACTTGCCCTGTCCCTACCCCCTCCTGCTTCCCTGGGAGCCCCGTTTCTCCTCTCCCGCCCAGATCCCTTCTTTGGGGGAGCTCAGCAAATGGAGCAGGAAATTTGGACCCTCTGCCTCCCTCTCTCGCCCTGCTCATTGGATCCGGAGCCTTCTCCGCTGGGAAAGCTGTAATTAGAGGGTGGATCCCTACAGACAGAGAGCAGCCCCCCCACCCCCACCCCCTAGTCCCTTCTAACTTTAGATCTCTTCTCTCCCATTCTCCCATTCTCCCTCCCTCTCCCTCTCCCTCTCTCCGGCTCAGCTCTCTCCATCTGCCTGGCTCCCTGGGACCCGTTCCCCAGCCTCAGGATGGCGTCCTCCCTGCTTGAGGTAACTGTCCCCTCCTTCCCCCAGGACACCAGCCTGGATCTTAATGGTCCTAATCCCTGTCCACTCCCACCTTCTAACTCACACAGACAGTTGCTGTGGTGCTTGTCACTTTCAGGGGTCAGAGGACGGGTAGGGGGCAGGGGGCAGGAGAAAGGGGAGGAGAGAGAGCAGGGCAAGGGGTCACGGAGCAGTCAGAGGAGGACAGAGGGGATTAGGTTAGAAGAAGGCATGGACCCCTGAGGTCCACCAAGCACACTAACTCTGAGGAGTGGGCTAGGGAAGGGGAGGGGAGTGAAGAGGGAGGAGTGGGAGAGAGACAAACTGGTAGGGGACTGGAAGAGAGAAATAGGCCAGAGGACTGGCTGAGTGGGCACTGGGCAACAGTGAGTACATGGTTCTCTGGGGGTCCTGGCTCTCAGGACTCACCCTAAGCAGTGTCTTGTCTGGTTTGTAGGTGGGGAGGGGGCTGGGCTTCTGGGCTGGTAGCAGAGGAGGTGGGCAATGAGAGAAGGGAGAGGGCAGTCCATGTATGTGGAGGGGCTGACCAGAGGAACTGGGCCCAGGTCTGAGAGGCAACCAAGGAGGAGGGCCAGGGTCTGAGGCCGCCTGCCCGGCTCACAAATATTTAGCTTTCAGCCAAAGACAAACTCAGCTCTATTTTGGGAGTGGGAGGCTCCAGGGCGGACCGGGCCACTTCCCCTCCAGGCTGGGACCCCAGCATCCCTTGCCTCTGGCACTGAGGATGGAGGGAACTAGGGTACCATGGGGGTCAGGGCTTGGGGGCTTGAGAAACTGCTGACTCTGCCAGGGCTTCTGAGGGACTCATGGCACATCACAGTTGGAAAGGCGGACTCACAGTCACTCAGAGGCTGTCTGAATGTCCTGAGTTCTTCTTGCTTCTGGATCTCTGACTCTGTGTCTCTGTTACCACTTCTGCTTTCTGGCTCCCTCCATAGGAATTTGGGACCAGAGAGCCTTTCCCAAAGATCAACTCCCGTCAGTGGCCTTGACCTTCTCTATTCTTGGGCCCCTCTGAAGGCCCCATGTCTGCTCCCAGTACACCAGCTCAGGTCCAAGCTGACTCATTCAGCCTTGCAGGAGAGGTGTGTGGGAGATGGACAGGAGTCTCTTAACATCTGTGTTCACTGGCCTGCCTGTGAGTGTCAGAATGTAAAGCAGCACACCTGCACGTGTGGCTGGCTTTGTGGGAGCACAGGTGTGTGTACAGGCTGGGTCACCCAAGTATCTGTTAGTCCAAGCGGGGAATGGTGTGTGTAAGGCTGGTGGAGAGGGAGCCTGTGCCTGAGTTTGAGGGAATGGCATATGAGGCAGTGGGGTGGACACCATGACCTAGTTGGGGGTCCTCAGGGCTATGTCTATCCTCTGTTGCAAGGAGGCAGATTGCTCACCCCGCCATCTCCCCAAGAGACTCTTGATTGAGCCATCACTGAAATGCTGTGCTTGGTCTTGAGGAAGCTGGAGGACTAAGGTGCATGGAAATCCTGGGTCCACCCAAGGCAGGGGCCATGTCAATGGGCGTGGGCTTCATGCCAGAGTTGCCAGCGTGGCACTGGTGCCTGCGGGAGTGGCTGGGCCAGAGGTCTGCTGGAAAGACATGGGATCGGGGTAGCATTTGGCGAGAGGAGCGTGTCCTGGAAACTGGACTTTCTTGTCCCTCACTCCCTGTAAGCTGGAGATGCCCCTAATACCAAGGCTTCCAGCTTCTGTCTCTTTCATCTATTTTGAGGGACCCCTGGGCCCTCAAGCTTCTTCTTATACCCCCATCAGGAAGTCCTCTTGGACAGTGGGAAGAACTTGGGGGTTCAGAGAGGGAAGCTTGACAGGAGGCTCACCTAGGCAGAGTGAGATGCAGAGGATCAGGGAGGAGGGAGAAATGGGGATGGGGGCTAATGAGGATGGAGACTTGGAAGCTGGAAGAACTAAACAATTTGGGAGGAGGCTGAAAGTGGAGAACTGGAAACTGGGACCTCAGGTGGCCAGTCAGCACTCAGATGTCCAAGTGAGCCTTCCAGTGCGGGGTCAGGGGAAAGAGGGCAGGGTCCCCTCCCCATGTGAGAGTGAGAGCTGGGACAGCTCCTTACCTTGTTCTTTCTCCAGAGATTTCCCCTTCACTACCTAAAAGCCTGTATTGGTGTGGTTGTCATTGTTTTCAATGGATGTGGGTGGAAGCAGGAGGAAAAACAACTCGAAGGTGGGCTCCAGACCCCGGCTCCCCAATATGGGGACACAGACGCACATATTTAGAATCCTTAACCAGGACCCTCTCCCTAGTTCTCGGGAGAGCCCAAGCAGCACGACAAGGACACTGAGGGTGTGATGAACCTTAGCCAAGTGCCAAGCTCTTGGCCTCCAGAACCTTCTGAGCCGTCTGGTGCCCAGCTCCTCCTTCTCTGTCCCCCGGGCCCTGGGGCTCTCTGTTCCCCAGGGCGGGGGTCTGCTGTTGGCCTGGGGCTGCTTGCCTTCTCTCACCCCTCCTTCCCGCCCCATGGCTGGGTGGGGTCCTTGGGCTTGGCTGAGGCCCCTGTGGCCACAGTGTGAGGGCCGGGCGGGGGGGACCGCGTCGGCGTTTTTAAAAATAAACCGACCGCAGGGAAACCAACGGAGCCGGGCCAGGCAGGCAGAGGGGGAGGGGGTGGTCAGGGGGAGAAGGAGGGAGGAGTGGCCTGGTCTGGGGGTTTTCTGGAGCCCAGCACCCGGGGGGATTTTCTCTTAGGTAGGAAATCTGCCTCCCCCAACCTCCCCGCTTTTCTTCCTTCCCCCACCTTTCTTTTCTCTGCTTTCCTGGGCCTTCCTTGCCCAGTCTCTTTCCATCACCTCTCTTTCTTTGTTTATTCTGCTTTCCTCTCTCTCCCTCCTTTTGTCGCTTTTTCCTTCTCTTCTCTTTTGCGTCCCTGCCCGTTTCTGCCCCTGTGGGCCAGCTCCCACTGTTTTCACTCCCCACCCCACCCCCTACCACCAGGGGCTTTAAGGTCAGGTTCTCACCCTGCAGGCTCCTCTGCTCTGGTTCTATGGGTCTCTGCCCCTCTCCTTTGCACAATACGTTTCGACCTTTCCTTTCCACTAGGACTTGCCTCCTGCCCCAGCAGCTGCCCTGCCTTACCCCCCTCCGCTTGGGAGGTGAGAGGCTCCAGGGACACCCTGGCTGGGAAGGATGCAGGGCTTCTGTCATGGCCAGATTTGAGGACACTTTTGATGGTTCAAATTTGGGAGTCCATGCTGTCATCAGGACCTCAGAAAGAGGTCACTGGGCAGGGGGAACAACAGGTTTCCCTTTGGGAGCAGGGCAAGGCTGGCGATTGCACACACAGCCCTCACTGCAAGCCTCTAAACCTCAGATCTACCTCTAGGATTGGTGTCACAGGCACAGACTATGCACTAGGAGCTAGCAGGCTAGCCTGGGAACCCTGGATTCTTGGGTTCTTTTTCAGTTTTACTGGGAAGGTACCAGGCACACTTTTGCTGTTGTCGTTGAGGGCCCCGTCAAAGGACTACACAGGTCAGCTTCTGACTTGTTTTTGGTGGGATTCTCAGTAATGGATGCCTATGCATGCCAGCTGGAGATCCAGGAGGGCACCATTTCCTTCTGGGATGTCCCAGAGCTGACTCAGGGAGGGGTACCGTGAGTTCCTGAAGGATGGTGATCTCAGGGGGGCTTGGCCTGGTAGCAACAGCACGATGGGCATTTGGTATTCCTAAAAGACCTCTGTGCCCTGCATCTAGACACATTTCCCTCATTTCACTGTGCTGGAGGGGTCTCTACGTGTTAGGGGACACTGAGGCATGGAGGGAGGGGTGTGGCTATGAGCCACTATCATAGCCAATCCAATTCCCTGCCCTGGAGGGGTGTGAGGATTTCAGCTCTCCAAGCCCTCCCAAAGGGGTACCAGCTGGCTCCACAAAGCAGGAGGTGCCTAATGCCCGCTTGAAAGACATTCTTGCCTCAGCCACAGCCCTGGCTTGGCGGCAACCCTGTTCCCTCTCAATGTCCCAGTGTCTCCGCCGTCGCTTCCTCTTGCTCCCTGGCCCAGGGTCCCTGCCAAGAGAAAGAGATTTCTTACCAGGGACATGAGGACACTGCTTTAGGGTGACTAGGCCACTGCCTTAGTCAGGAGATGAAGTAGAGACAGGAAGTGAATAAGGGGTCAAGCTGGGAAAACCTGGAACCGGGGCAACTACGGTCCCCTAAGACTTCCGCTTTTCCCCACGCTGCTCTTTCAGCCTTGTCTTTCCTCTCCAAGTCCCCCACCATGGCCTCTGCTCCCAACCCACTTCCAGGGGTCAGGATCCCTGATACTCACCGCATCCAGGTGCTACCTTGATCCCTGGCTCTTCTCATGGCTTTTTAAGAAGCATCTCCTGTTCCTCAGAGGCCCTTGCACATCCCCAGCATCACAGGGAGCTCTGCCTCCTGCCTGTTAGGTTGGGTTTTACCGCCCCTGTCTTGGTCCTCTGCTCTTTTTCCAGACTCTATCTGAGCTCTTCCCTGGGTCCCAGTCCTCACTGCCCATCCCCCTCCCTGACCTTACCTCTGAATCCCCATCCTCTTCACCTCTTCCTCACCACCCTTGTTCTTCTGTTCTCCAGGTCTCCAGGCTGTGCAGTCCTTCTGCACATCTCCTTTCCTCCACCTAAGCAATGCTTCTCTCTCCCCACAGGAGGAAGCTCACTATGGCTCCAGCCCCCTGGCCATGCTGACAGCGGCGTGCAGTAAATTTGGCAGCTCCAGCCCTCTGCGGGACTCCACGACACTGGGCAAAACAGGCACAAAGAAGCCATACTCTGTGACCAGTGACCTTTCAGCCTCCAAAACCATGGGGGATGCTTACCCAGCCCCCTTCTCCAGCACCAATGGGCTCCTCTCCCCCCCAGGCAGCCCTCCAGCACCCACCTCGGGCTATGCCAATGACTACCCTCCCTTTTCCCACTCGTTCCCAGGGCCCACGGGCACCCAGGACCCTGGGCTCCTAGTGCCCAAGGGGCACAGCTCTTCTGACTGCCTGCCCAGCGTCTACACCTCTCTGGACATGGCACACCCCTATGGCTCATGGTACAAGGCAGGCATCCACGCAGGCATCTCACCGGGTCCAGGCAATGCTCCTACCCCTTGGTGGGACATGCATCCTGGGGGCAACTGGCTCGGTGGCGGGCAGGGCCAGGGTGATGGGTTGCAAGGGACACTGCCTGCAGGCCCTGCTCAGCCTCCATTGAACCCCCAGCTGCCCACCTACCCGTCCGACTTTGCCCCCCTTAATCCAGCCCCCTATCCAGCTCCCCACCTCCTGCAGCCAGGGCCCCAGCATGTCTTGCCCCAGGATGTCTATAAACCCAAGGCAGTGGGCAACAGTGGGCAGCTGGAGGGGAGCGGTGGAGCCAAACCCCCCCGGGGTGCAGGCACAGGGGGCAGTGCTGGCTACGGGAGCAGTGGAGCAGGGCGCTCCTCCTGTGACTGCCCCAACTGCCAGGAGCTGGAGCGCCTGGGCGCTGCCGCAGCCGGGCTGCGAAAAAAGCCGATCCACAGTTGCCACATCCCGGGCTGTGGCAAGGTGTACGGCAAGGCCTCCCATCTGAAGGCCCACTTGCGCTGGCACACGGGCGAGAGGCCTTTCGTCTGCAACTGGCTCTTCTGCGGCAAGAGGTTCACCCGTTCGGACGAGCTGGAGCGCCACGTTCGCACTCACACCCGGGAGAAGAAGTTCACCTGCCTGCTCTGCTCCAAGCGCTTTACCCGAAGCGACCACCTGAGCAAACATCAACGCACCCACGGCGAGCCAGGTCCAGGACCCCCAGCCAGCGGCCCCAAGGAGCTGGGGGAGGGCCGCAGTGCTGGCGAAGAGGAGGCCAGTCAGACACCCAGACCTTCCGCCTCACCGGCACCCCCAGAAAAAGCCCCTGAAGGCAGCCCGGAGCAGAGCAACCTGCTGGAGATCTGAGCTGGTTGGAGGTCTCCAGCCCCCTGAGGCTGCCTTACCAGCCTCTCCTGGCTCTGTGGACCACTGCTTGCCCCTCACCCCCTCTGCCTCATGCATGTTGCCCTTTGCAACTCTATCCATCTCCCCCTCTTCCCACCCATTCTGGGCCTGGGTATCACCCTGCATGCCTCCTCAGTTTATTTCCTCCCCTTGCCATGAGACCCTTCTGCAAACTCTCATCTCAGGCCGTCACCTGGTGCCTGATCTCTGCACTCAGGGCTTCAGAAGCTCTTTCCTTGCCACTGCGCAGTTTCTCTGTTCTTACCAAACCAACTCGCTTCCCCTCCATCTGGGCTCCCAGCACTTCATTTCTCATCTCACTAACTGCTTTATGTGCATCTTTTATGCCTCCCAAGCTTATTTACCACTATTCCTTAGCCTTCAGGCTCCAATCTTCTCAACTTTGTAGTCCACTGCCTTCTATGCTCCAGAGCGTTTTTTTACAAACAGTCATGATGATGATAATGATAATTTATTGCCCCCTGGTGGCCTCTTCATTAGGGACCAGAGTTCGGGGGATTGGGGTAAGTGACCTGGCAGGGAGCAGGGTGCCAAGAGGGGGCAGACTGGTGGGGATCTGATCCCAAAGATGGGGTGACCCCAGGGTCAGGGAGGCTGCCCCCAGGCATGTATATTTAACCCCTATGTTCCAAGAGAAGTGAATAGTAATAATAATAATTCTATTTATCTAAGTTATGATGACAGGTCAGGTAGAGTGAGCTGGGGAGGGAAGGGGGTCCATTTCTGCTATGGAAATTTTAGCCAAATGCATCTCTGTCTAGAAAAAGTGATAGTGGAGATCTTGTTAATAGAACTTCTATCATCAGGGTCTCAGTTAATGGTGTTTCTCTTAACGGAATCTCTAATAGAGTGAATTAGCTAGATCTCTGTTAATGAGTTGATGGGGTATCTCACAACTAAGGGATCCCTAATATTTCCAGCCCTGGCCAGAAGCTGTGAAAACTCAAGCCCTATGGAGGGGAGAACTGGAATGTACTCCAGATTCCTTGACCCCAGAGCAGGTTCTTCCACTGCCCCTCCTGACACCATGACCCCATTAGGCTAATCCCTTGTTGCCGCCTTTAACAGAGCTTGCAGCTGCCATCTTAGACATGCTCTTTGGGGAAGCCCATCTAACCCAAGGAGGACATTAGTTTGGAAGTGTCTCTCCTGGAGAAATGGCGAGGAAGGCTTCCTCTGGGATCAGATCAAGAAAATCGAGTATTTATTGAGTGCTTACTCTGTGCAAGGCACTGTGATAGGCTGGTGCCCAGAAGTCATGAGAAAGAAGAATTTATAGACCTAGGAGGACAGAGGTCCCCAAGCTGACTTGGGGTTGCATCCACAGGCCGGCAACCTGGGACTTCGATGCTCCCAACTCCTCCAGTGACTTTTAAAGCCGCTTCGTGCCTTTGAATGCCTTTCCTGTGACTTTGGATCCTCCTTTTCTATTTCTTGCTCCCTCAAGGCCCCAAGTTAAAGGGTTAAAGCCGCCGGAGCTTGGGGAGAGGGTAATATTGTGGAAGGGAAGGGATCAAGCCCTCATGGAGTCTTTTTTTTTTTTTTAATTTAATAAATAAAAGTTTGATTTTACATTTTGTCATGCTGAGAAAAGAGGAAGAAGAGGGGAGAAAGGTGAGCCACAGGATTTCTCCTTGGCAACCCGGGGAGTCACCAGGGGCATTGTGTCGTGCCTGTTTGCACGTTACGCCCGAGGTAGAATACTTTGGCTGTCCCGCCTTGCGGCGGAGGTGTTTTTAACAGCCCAGAGCTCTCTGCGGAGTTGGAAAGGCAGAGGTTTCTTCCCCGGCTCTTCCTCGGGCTCGGCACCAGCGGACCTGGCCCGGCATTAGCCGGGACGCGCGCCGGCCCCGTGCGGAGTACCGCGGGGCCAGAGCCCGGCGCGGTGCGGCTCCCGCGGGCGCACCCGCCTGGCACGTAACCCGCCCCCGGCCCGGGGCCTGCAATCAGTCGTGCCCGCCACGCAGTTAGAGGCGGAACAAAAGGCACTCTGTGGCGGCCAGCCCCCAGCCACAATAGGGCTTTGTGCGGCCCCCGCCCCCTAGGGCTCCCCCGCCAGGCAGAGGGGCTCACCCGCAGCTCCCCCGGCCTGGGCCCGACTGCGGGCGGCGCCCCAGTCCGCCGGTACCCCTCGGGGGCTCGGGAGAGGCCCGCCGCGCTGTAGCGGGGAGAGGTCGGCGGGTCCCAGGCGGCGATCCGGCCGAGCTCGAGCTGCCAGCCCCCTTCCCACCCCGCCCCCGTCCAGGTGCGAAATCCCCTGCCCTCGGGCGGGGCGCAGGGCTTCAAAGGCGCTTTGAAGAAGGATCGGAGTTCCGAGGACTCTCCCGCGGGCCGGGGGCCGCGGCGGAAGAGAGACGGAAAAGGGGCGGGGGACGCCTAGGCTCGCGGCGGCGGCCCGAAGTGGACCCCCGGGCTCGGCGCTACCCCGCTGGGCCGGCTCCTCGGGACCCCCCAGGGCCTGGCCTTCTCGCCTGCCGGTCTCCGCCTGTCCGGTGCCAGCTCCCGCCCGCCGCAGCCTCGCGGTCGTCCCCTCCCCGGCCCCTCGGCCCCTTTCATCTTCCCTAGACTCCGCTTGGGGTTTTGCTGGTTTCTGGGAGATAAAAACCGCCTCAAATAGCGGCGGCGCGCTGCCAGGACAAACAGGGCCGGGCGGACCATGTGCGCCTGGTTACCGGCCCCGGGCCGGGGCGCCGGGCTTCGGCGGGCCCGGGGAAGGGGCGGCGGGCCGAGGTCCAGGCACCCAGGCTCCCGTGATGCCTCCCGCCTCTCAAAGTAGGGGGCCCATTTTAGAAGTTTCGGGTAGCGGCAGGGGCGCTGCCTCGGTTTCCCGCCCAGGTCGTAGGAGGGGCCGGGGTGGAGACCGCCTGCTGAGAGCTCTGCGCTCCTGGACTGTGGGTCTCAGTCACTGTGTCGCCGGGGCCACCGCGCCCCCTGGTGAAGTTAGTGGAGAGTGCGCTAGGCCCGGACTAGCCTCCCAAGACTCTGGAAATTGTGAAAAATCATTCAACAAACGTTAAATAAGCTGTATGGGCTTCCCTGGTGGCTCAGACGGTAAAGAATCCGCCTGTAATGCGGGAGACCTGGGTTCGACCCCTGGATTGGGAAGGTCCACTCCAGTATTCTTGCCAGGAGAATCCCCGTGCACAGAGGAGCCTGTCGGGCTACAGTCTATGGGGTCACAAAGAGTCAGACACGACTGAGCAACTAAGCACGCACATGGGAGATGGTGACTGTGTGTGAATACACAGAGCACCGTTTCCTTCTCTCCAGGTCACATTACTGGTAAGAGGCAGGCACCTAACTGATAATTATAACGCAATCTGTTGGTGAAAATCAGGCTTTATTGAAGGGAGGGTGGAAGTTGCAGGCCCAGGCTGTAGTGAGTTTTGGGGGTTGGATGGTGCCAAGGTTAAGATACAATGAAACTGTTTGTGGGGGTGGGACTTCCCTGGTGGTCCTGTGGTTAAGAATCCGCCTGGGACTGCAGGGGACACGGGTTCCATCCCTGGTGCAGGAAGATTGCACAGGAGGTAGAGCAATTAAGCCCCATGTTGCCACAACTCTAGGCCAGTGCTCTAGAGCCTTTGTTCCCCAACAGTAGAAGCAATGGCAATGAGAGTCCCAAACACAAGGAAAGAGTAACTGCGACTACCAGCAACTTGATAAAGCCCTCACACAGCAAGGAAGACCTGGTGCAGGCAAAAATAATTACATTAATTAAAAAAAAGTTTGGGAATGGCATCTCACTGCTCTCCACAGATCTGTCACAGTCACAGACTCCCACTTTCCCTTCAATCCTATACTGCTTTCCTGTCTCAGCAAGTGCTTTCTCAGCCAGTTTTTCCAAACTACCCCATTTTTATATTCTGCTCTTTTACACCTTCTGTGTCTTCCTAGGCAACAGTAAGCTAATGGCCAGAGAGGGTCTCACAGTGTTGTCCGTTCCGTATCACCTGGTGACTTTCTGGAGCTACAGGTTCAGAGCTCCACCCCAGAATTTGTATTTTAACAAGATTCTCAGATGAGTCCCATGTTTATTAACCTTCTGGAACCCCTGGTTTTCTGACTCAGGGTATAACACTCGAGGGGAACTTTTCATGTAGAAAAGAGGGGCAGACACAGACAAAAATATTAAAGCAGAATGTCTCTCCAATGAGGCTGGTTGCTCTTGGGAGTGGGGACTATGCCTTATACAGTTCTGTGCCCAGAGCCTGATCCTTGGAATTGTTGAGTGTGTGTGTGTGCACAAGCATGCACACGTGCACGCATGGGTGTTTGGTCATGTTCAGCTTTTTTCAACACTATGTGCTGTAGCCCGCCAGGCTCCCCTGTCCATGGAATTTTCCAAGCAAGAATACTTGAGTAGGTTGCCATTTTCTTCTCCAGGTGATCTTCCCCACCCAGGGATCAAACTCTTGTCTCTTGCATCTCCTGCAGGGGTATTCTTTATCACTGTGCCACCTGGGAAGCCCTGGAATTGCTTATTAATATTTGTTAAATGAATGAACCAATGTCCAGGGTTACCTAGTTTGTGGCAGAGTTAGAGCTGTTTATCTCCTGCATCTGCTTAATGCTTTACAATTTATTAAATGGCTTTGTTTCCATTTTTATGTATGGGAAACAACCATGTGTTAGCGCCCTCTGTAAGTGAGGGAACTGAGGCTCAAAGAGTTCAGTGATTTTCCAAAGTTACACAGCTGTAAGAAGAGGAGCCTGCAATCTGCATTAGACTCCAATTCTATTAATAACTCCATTGTTAAAAAAAAAAAAACTCCATTGTTATGAATTAGAGTAAGATAAATATCACTTAAAAATTGCAGCATAGTTAATATACAACATTGTATTAGTTTTAAGTGTACAATTTAGTGATTTGATACTTTTATAAATTATACTCCATACAGAGTTATTATAAAGTATTGACTACTTTCCCTGTGCTATATTGGCTACAATGTTTCAAGTGTACAACTAGTGATTTGTTATTTCTTTAGATTATACTCCACACAAAGTTATTATAAAATATGGGCTATATTCCTTGTGTATTGCTGTTGTTCAGTTGCTAAGTCGTGTCCTGACTCTTTGCGACCCTACCGACTGTAGCCTTTCAGGCTCCTCTGTCCATGGGATTTCCCAGGCAAGAATACTGGGGTGGGTTGCCATTTCCCTCTCAAGGGGATCTTCCCCGACCAAGGACTGAACCACAGGTTCTTGCCTCTCCTGCTTGGCAGTCGCATTCTTCACCTGCGGAAGCCCTGTGTTGTCATTACATCCTTGTAATTTATTTTTTACTTTGTAGCTTGTACCTCTTAATCCCCTTCCCCTATTTTTGTCCCTCTCCTCTCCATCTCACTTTTATTCTGAAGGCAGAATTCCCGGTTTTGGTATTTTTAAGGTCCGATCTCCCTCCCCTGTGCCTCACTTTCCTTTTGGTAGTATAACAGTACCCATCTCATGGAGTTGTAAAGATTAGTCAAGCACTTATCATAATAAGTGCTCAGGAAATATTAGTTTCCCAACTGTTTCCACTTTTCCTTCCAGGAAGCCTAACCCGTGGCCTTTAGGTTCTGGCGGGCGCAGTACTTTCCCTCCCGCCTGACTTTCCTCCTAAGGGTGAGCGTCCCTCAACTTTCCAGCCAGCTGCCCGTGATAAGAGTCGGTATTTTCCTCTGGGCGATTCACAGTTCTGGAAGGGTTTAATTAGGTACTTCCCTGAACGTGGCTTATTTTGGGCTTTTCGAGTGCTGAGAGTGAGTGGGAGACTATGCTGGGGAATTCGGAACTGGGAAAACAGCAGTCTCACAGGAAACAAAACAAAACAAAAAAACCCGCTCCGACTCTTAACTAGGGGTCAGCGCTGCGGACGTGTCGGCGCCGCTCCCTCTCCCACCGCCAGGCGGCGCGCCAGGATGCCGGAAGTCGATCCCAGAACTGCGCATGCGTCCTTCTTCTCCAGTGCTCTTCCGTTTACTTTCTTTGAGCTTTGTATTGCCGTTTGTCCCATGCGCCTACCCGTACGCATCCGAATCTAGCCCGGGAACTAAAAGTCAGAGGAGCCGGGCTCTGGGAGTCTTCTGATTCCGGACGTCCTCGGGACCGGCAAGATGTGCTCCCTGGGGTTGTTTCCTCCTCCACCGCCTAGGGGACAAATCACCCTATACGAGCACAATAACGAACTGGTGACAGGCAGTAGCTGTGAGAGTCCGCCTCCCGACTTCCGGGGCCAGGTGGTCCGGGCGAGGAGGGAGGGACCTTTAGGCATGGGGGGCGGTGTCGGAGGGTATGTGGGAGCAGAGGCAGCGTGGGGGGTGGGGGGCGCGTCGCGGTCCCCAGACTGGAGGATTGGAAACAACCTCTCCCAGGGTGGAGAAGAAGAGAAGAGATGGAATGTATTTTAGAGCTGGGATTGGAGGATGGGGGATGCTGAGGAGCTGTGGGGCGGGCCTAGCGGGGATGGAGAGAGTAGGGGCGAATCTAGGGGCCGTGACTGTGCAGGAGGACTTCTGAAAAGTTGGAGACAGTATCTGGGACAACTGGGAAGCCCCAACCTGGGGAGTTTTTTCCCCCGAGGTTTTCCTGGCAAGGAAAAGGAAGAGAAATGGAAGTTTATTGAGGGTTTCCTTGGAAGAAAGAGGCTCTGAATCAGGTGTTCTCCACAAATGTTTTAATAATGTGATTTAATAATCACAGCATCCCTATGAAATATTATTCTCGTTTTACCGATAAGGGAGATAAGACTTGTTTCCCCAGTTCCACAAGTGTTTCTTTTGTGGAAATGGGAAACAGGGGTTTCAGTAGAGATCTGGGAAGGAGAACTCACTATCATACCTCTCATTTTTGGTTATAGTGGATCAATCTTCCTGTCCTAAACCTGACTAAGGATCCCTTGAAGACCCCTGGAAGGCTGGACCATGGCACAAGAACTGCCTTCATCCACCACCGGGAGCAAGTGTGGAAGAGATGCGTCAACATTTGGTGAGACTGGGCAAAGGGTCTCCTGGGCCACTGGTCTGCAGATCCTGGATGCCGTGGGGTCACCACCTCTCTGCCCTGGGCTTCCTGGCTCTCTCTAGCTCAGAGCTGTCTGTCATTCAACACATCAAATTATCAGTCCTTTCTGTGGAACTCAAGGCTGTGCAACGGTAGTTCCGTTTCATCTCCAATGACTTGCTTTCCTTTCTGGTTTAATTATGTAAACTTGATCCCTCATGTCACTATCACTTTCTGAGCCTTTACCTGAAGCTCAGAAAGGATAGGTATAAGGTGACAGTGAATAATCTCATACATGGGTCATGCATTTTGTACGTGGATTCAGTTCCTGGCTGTGCCGCTTTTTAGCTGTGTGACCTTGAGCAAGGTACTTAATCATTCTGTCCCTCAATTTCTTCATCTGTAAAATGAAACCTGTCTTACAAGGTTCTAGTGATGATTAAATGAGTAAAACAGATGTTAATCCCTTCAAGAGATAGCCATTATTAGTATTATCCTCTTCATTGTATGTAGGGGTTCAAAGGGTATGTTCATTTGTAATTTCATGAGCTGTTGCCATACAGTCCTCTAAGTTGTACATATTTATAGACCCACCAGCAGTGAGAAACTATGCTCCAAAAAAAACCTAAAAATGAAACAAAGCAAAAAAGTGTATGAGAGTGCCTGTTTTCTGACACTTGTCTAATCAAACTTTGATATTTGATTTTGCATAATAGTTTCATTTGCATGTCTCCTTGAGTGAAGCTAAACATCAGGTTGTGGTCTGAAAACCCATTCAGTCCTGGATTCTTTCTTAATTTCTGCCTCTATCGAGCTGCTGGTTCTCTTCTTGCTGTCGTCTTTTTTTTTTTTAGTATTTATTTGGCTGCTCTGGGTTCTTGTTGTGCAGAATCTTACATCTTCATTGTGGCATTTGAGATCTTTTAGTTGCGCTGCGGGATCTAGTTTCCTGACCAGGGACTGAACTCCGGCCCCCTGCATTGGGAATATGGGGTCTTAGCCACTGTGGATCACCAGGGAAGTTGCTTCCTGCTGTCTTTTATATGAATAGCGTTTTGTTTTTTTTTTTAAGTTCTGTTTATTTATTTTATTTTTGGCTGTGCTGAGTCTTTAGCTGCTATGCGGGGGCTATCTCTAGTTGTGGCAAGCAGGGATTACTCTTTGTTGTGGGGTGCTAGGGCTTCTCATTACAGTGGTTTCTCTTTTTGCAGAGCAATGGCCCTAGGCATTCAGACTTCAGTAGTTGTGGTGCACAGGCTTAGTTGCTCTGCAGTCTTGGGATCTTCCCAGTGCAGGGGTCAGACCTGTGCCCCCACATTGGCAGGTGGATTCTTAACACTAGACCACGGGGGAAGTAATGTCCCTGCTTTTTAATATGCTTTCTAAGTTTGTCATAGCTTTTCTTCCAAGGAGCAAGTGTCTTTTAATTTCATGGCTGCAGTCACCACCTGCAGTGATTTTGGAGCCCCCCAAAATAGTCAGCCACTGTTTCCATTGTTTTCCCATCTGTTTGCCATGAAGTGATGGGACTGAAGGCCCTGATCTTAGTTTTTTGAATGTTGAGTTTTAAGCCAGCTTTTTCACTCTCCTTTTTCACTTTCATCCAGAGGCTCTTTAGTTCTTCGCTTTCTGCCATAAGGATGGTGTCATCTGCATATCTGAGGTTATTGATATTTTTCCTGGCAATCTTGATTCCAGCTTGTGCTTCATCCAGCCCTGCATTTCGCATGATGTATTCTGCATATAACTTAAATAAACAGGGTGACAATATACAGCCTTATTGTACTCCTTTCCCAATTTGGAACTAGTCTGTTGTTCCATGTCCGGTTCTAACTGCTGCTTCTTGACCTGCATACAGATTTCTCAGGAGGCAGGTAAGGTGGTCTGGTAATCCCATCTCTTGAAGAATTTTCCACAGTTTGTTATGATCCACACAATCGAAGGGTTTGCTGCTAAGTCACTTCAGTCTGGCATAGTCAATAAAGCAGAAGTAGATGTTTTTCTGGAACTCTTGCTTTTTCTATGATCCATTGGATGTAGGCAATTTGATCTCTGGTTTCCTCTGCCATTTCTAAATCCAGCTTGAACATCTGGAAGTTCATGGTTCCACGTACTGTTGAAGCCTGACTTGGAGAAGTTTGAGCATCACTTTGCTAGCGTGTGAGATGAGTGCAATTGTGCGGTAGTTTGAGCATTCTTTGGCATTGCCTTTCTTTGGGATTGGAATGAAAACTGACCTTTTCCAGTCCTGTGTCCACTGCTGAGTTTTCCAAATTTGCTGACATTTTGAGTGCAGCACTTTCACAGCATCCTCTTTTAGGCTTTGAAATAGCTTAGCTGGAATTTTATCACCTCCACTAGCTTTATTCGAAGTGATGCTTCCTAAGGCCCACTTGACTTCGAATTCCAGGAAGTCTGGCTCTAGGTGAGTAACATACCATTGTGGTTATGAAGATCTTTTTTGTATAGTTCTGTGTATTCTTGCCACCTCTTCTTAATATCTTCTGCTTCTGTTAGGTCCATGCCATTTCTGTCCTTTATTGAGCCCATCTTTGCATGCAGTGTTCCCCCTTGGTATCTCTAATTTTCTTGAAGAAGAGATCTCTAGTCTTTCCCATTCTGTTGTTTTCCTCTATTTCTTTGTGTTGATCACTGAGGAAGACTTATCTATCCTTGCTGTTCTTTGGAACTCTGCATTCAGATGGGTATGTCTTTCCTTTTCTCCTTTCCCTTTAGCTTTTCTTCTTTTCACAGCTTTTTGTAAGACCTCCTCAGACAGCCATTTTGCCTTTTTGCATTTCTATTTTGGGGGATGGTCTTGATCCCTGCCTCCTGTACAGTGTCACAAACCTCCGTCCATAGTTCTTCAGGCTCTCTGTCTATCAGATCTAATCCCTTGAATCTGTTTCTCACTTCTACTGTATAATTGTAAGGGATTTGATTTAGGTCATTCCTGAATAGTCTAGTGGTTTTTCCTACTTTCTTCAATTTAAGTCTGAATTTTGCAATAAGGAGTTCATGATCTGAGCCACAGGCAGCTCCTGGTCTTGTTTTTGCTGACTGTATAGAGCCTCTCCATATCTGGCTGCAAAGAATATAATTAGTCTGATTTAAGTATTGACCATCTTGTGATGTCCATGTGTAGAGTCTTCTCTTGTGTTGTTAGAAGAGGGTGTTTGCTATGATCAGTGTGTTTTCTTGGCAAAAGTCTATTAGCCTTTCCCCTGCTTCATTGTGTACTCCAAGGCCAAATTTGCCTGTTACTCCAAGTATCATTTGACTTCCTACCTTTGCATTCCAGTCCCCTATAATGAAAAAGACATCTTTTTTGGGTGCTAGTTCTAAAAGGTCTTGTAGGTCTTCACAGAACTGTTCAACTTCAGCTTCTTCAGTATTACTGGTTGGGGCATAGACTTGGATTACTGTGATATTGAATGGTTTGCCTTGGAAACAAAGAGATGATTCTGTCATTTTTGAGACTGCACCCAAGTACTGCATTTTGGACTCTTTTGTTGACTATGAGGGCTACTCCATTTCTTCTAAGGGATTCTTGCCCACAGTAGCAGATATAATGGTCATCTGAATTAAATTCACCCATTCCAGTCCATTTTAGTTCACTGATTCCTAAAATGTCAATGTTCACTTTTGCCATCTCCTGTTTGACCACTTCCAATTCCACTTCCCTGATTCATTGACCTAACATTCCAGGTTCCTATGGAATATTGTTCTTTACAGCATCGGACTTTACTTCCACCACCAGTCACATCCACAACTGGGCATTGTTTTCACTTCGACAGCAGGGAAGCCCTCTGCTATCTTTTAAATGTTGGTCCTGAACTGGACTTGCACCACACCTTGGTGTTCACTTGTCTGTTCAACACCCTCAGTCAGATATTCTATAGGCTTCACACACTCAGCATGTTCACAATCAGTCTGTTTTCCTCTCTATGCCAGTGTCTTCCTTGTGTTTTTTGTCTCAAGGAATGCCCTTCCTAGTCATATAAGAATAAGTGGTTTGAATGTAGGCTTTGGGACAGACAGACAGATTGAATCCTGACTCTGCTTTTTCCTACCTAGTTCACCTTTGATAATCAACCTTTCACACTCCCTGTTCTCTCATCTAAAAATGCAGATGATAACAATCCCTGTTGTATAGGGTTGTGATAATAGCTAAGTTAGATGTTGCTTGTGAAGCTGTAGCCCAGCCCTGGCACAGTGTAATCAGTGTTGGATGCTATAATTATCATCTAGGTGTTTCCCTTGATATTGCTCTTTACCTTACTAATGTTGAATTAGTCCTCCAGTCCTGTCCGTTCTACTTCCTCAAGCTCTCAAACTTGTCCTCTTTTCTCAAACCCCAGTGGTTCAGGCCACTTTGGTGTTTCTTCTAGATTCCTCAAGTAGCTTCTTAATCTATTTCTTTCTCCCATTCTTGTCTCCCTCTAATCTGCAGCCAGACTGATCTTTCTAAAATGCCTGAGTGTCAGTTTATTCCTTAACTGAAACTCCTTCAGTGGCTTTCCATTCATCGTCTTCGGACAAGTCCTGACTCGATCTGCACACAAAGCCCTGACAGACCTCTGAGCCTTAATTGTCTCATTGAGGAAATGGGTAGACTGAAAGGACAGTATAAAGTGTTTGACATATAGTTGCCACTCATTAAATGGAAGTGCTCTTATTTATTTTTTAAATATTTATTTATGTATTACTCACTTGGCTGCATCAGGTCTTCGCTGCAGCATGCAGGATCTTATAGTTGCAACATGTGGGGTCTAGTTCCCTGACCAGGGATGGAACCTGGGCCCCCTGCATCGGGAGTGTGGAGTCTTAGCTACTGAGCCACCAGGGAAGTCCCTGATCTTATTCTGAGTACATGTTTATTGAATGAATGAATGAATGGAGGAACTTAGAGGGGAGACTGAAGGGATCAAAGCTATCTAACTCACAGTTCCCTCTCCTCTTCAGGCGTGATGTAGGCCTTTTCGGGGTGCTGAATGAAATTGCAAATTCAGAGGAGGAGGGTAAGTGTGTTTACCTCCAGCCTTCTCTAGTTTTGTGCTTGCCATCTCCCCTCCATATTCTCCGTAATTCATCCCAATACCTGTTGGCCCAGTGCCTTTCCCTTCAGCCCTGTATTTCTGGCCCAGTTGTGTCCACTGGTGCTATCTTCTCTCACCTCTACCTACCCCTCATGCCGCAGAGTAGGTGTCCAGATCACTTGTTGGGTGGAAGGGCCTGGAGAGTGCTTGCCCTTGCTTAGCCCTTACCTAGGAGGGTGCCCAGTGAGAGCCCTGTGAACGGTTTAATCACGGCTGCTTCCTCAACCCCACAGTGTTTGAGTGGGTGAAGACGGCATCCAGCTGGGCCCTGGCACTCTGTCGATGGGCCTCCTCCCTCCACGGGTCCCTGTTTCCCCATCTGTCTGTAAGTTTGGCTTCTGCCACTGGCCCTCCCTGTTGCTACTCCTTTACTCCTACCATTTTCTGTGCATTAGGTTCAGGCTGTGATGGGAAGATGGCAGAGGGTGGGAATGGTCCAGCTCCCTGTGGGAGCTTTGAGGGGATAAGGTCCCTTTGTCCCAGGGCATCCTCTGTCTGCTTTGTTATTACAGCTTAGGAGCGAAGATCTGATTGCTGAATTTGCTCAAGTCACAAATTGGTGAGTGTACCAGCTCTGGGGCTTTTGTTAGAAGGAAGTCCTGAACCTTGAAACTTCTTTTGGGGAGAGGGAAAACAAGGCAGAGATTCCTCCCACCCCTTCCCTGACTGTTCCCCATGTTCTCGTTCCTTCTACCTCCCAGTAAAGAAAGAGACAGCAAAAAATGGTAAACGGTCTCATGTGGAAGGCAGCCTGAGCTCTGGGCCCAGGTATGGTGAGGTGCAGTTCGGACTCTTCACTCTCACTCCTGCCCCAGGTCCAGCTGCTGCTTGCGGGTCTTTGCATGGCACCCCCACACCAACAAATTTGCCGTGGCTCTGCTGGATGACTCAGTCCGCGTGTATAATGCCAACAGGTGTGTGTGGCATGCTGGGTGGGCTCTGACTCTTTAGTCTCCATCTCTCAGCCCCCTCTTCCTTCTCCAGCTCTGGACTCCCGGGGAGTCCTACAGTTCCTGAGCCCGCTCCGATGGCTCTTTTCAGAACTGTGGTCAGGGAGGCCCCACAGCTGGATGTATCCTCTTTCCAAACCCAGCCTTTATCCTGTCCACTGGAGGGCCTGCTTTCTCTGGATGTCTGTCCTCAGTCGCACTCGGGTCCCCTGCACCTTAGCGTCCCGGATTCACTCTGTCCCCTCCCATTCCACCCCAGCACTATAGTCCCCTCCCTGAAGCACCGGCTGCAGCGCAACGTGGCAGCCCTGGCCTGGAAGCCCCTCAGTGCCTCTGTCTTGGCTGTGGCCTGCCAGAGCTGCATTCTCATCTGGACTCTGGACCCCACGTCCTTGTCTACCCGGTGAGTCCCAGCAGTCTCTTACCTTGGCCCGAGGCCTTGGGGTGGTGAGGAGGTCTGGGAGGAAAAGTTCTTTATCCTCACAGCACTTCCCATGGCTACGGGAGAGCAGACCTAAGGCCAAGGTGGAGGTTCTACCAAGCGGTAATCTAGAGAAAGGGGCAGAATAGGGGCTTCTGGGGGTGTGGGGAGTGTGCACCTGTGGATCATGAAGTGGAAGGAAAGTCTCTCTGGGAGGACTGCCAGATGCAAGTTTAACAGAAGGGAGAAAGGCAGTTAATGTAGATATGGAATTAATATGGATTTGAGCTGAAACCAGTGAAAATGGAAAAAGAATCCCCACAAGAACTAACTAAATATAAAACCAGAAACTGGTTCTTTAAATTTTGAATAAAGATTTTGGCTCGCTTTATTAAGGCAAAAGAGAAAATCAAAGTATACTATTTTCAGAACGGGAAAAGAGAGAACCACGAATATGGAAGAAAATAGAATTATTAGAGAATATTTTATACATTTAGACTAGCACATTTGAAAATCTAAGGAAATGTTTGATTTTCTACCAAATATGTGTTACCAAAGTGGATGAGTTGTACCACTAAAAAAGATGCCAGACTGAGATGATTTTCTGATAGTTTGTCTAATTGTCAGAGAAAAGATAATCTCCATGTTATTGGAACTAACCCAGATCATAGAAAAATTTGGAAAGCCTCCTGATTTGTTTCTTCCTTTTAATAAACTTTATATGGACAAAGTTTTAGATTTTTGGAAAAGCTGCAAAGATAGTACAGAGGCTTTGGCTATACCTTCCCAGCATTTCCCCCATTGTTAATATCTGATATTACCATGTTATATCTGTCAAAACTAAGAACTGACATTTGAACGTTGTTATTAACTAAACTGTAGACTTTGTTTACATTTCACCAGTTTTCCCATTAATGTCCTCTTTCTGTCCCATCCTGATTGTTTATAAAGTTAATGTGACCCTAAAACTGAAACCTGACAATTACTGATTTTAAAATCCTAAATAAAAGACTATCAAAAAGAATCCAAAAGCAAATATTAAAAAAAAATTTTTAACCTAGTGGAATTTTCCAGAAATTAGAAACTATTTACCATTAGGACATATATTAAAATGACTTATTACATTGGCAAATTAAGGGAGAAAAATGTTTGTATTAATAAATGCCCTTGAATAAGCAGACATCCTGCTGAATGCATAAAGTAAATAGGAATACAAAGAGATGACCTAAACATAAAGAGTATATACTCAAAATGAGTGGCTGCCTTATTAAACGGTGAAATAGGAGATACTAAAAGTTTTTCCAGTGATGTCAAGATAAAGACAGAAGTATCATTGCCACCATGTTAATCAACAGTAGTTTTTGATGTTCTTGTGAGTGCAGTAAGACAAGAAAAAGGAATGTGATATAAGTCTTGAGAAAGATAAAATTAATTTTTATTTGGAGATACGATTTTACACCTAGATAAAACAAGAGATTCAACTAAGAAATGTAAGTAGTACCGTAATTGGATCCAGGAAACTGAAAAGGTCATAGCTTTCCTTGTACTAGTAAGAATCAGCTGAGAAATTGTGATGAAAAATATGTTCTATTACAACAGGTCCAATAATTACTATAGGTTACTAGGAATAAATTGTTAAATTTATTTAATGTTAGACATCTGAAGAAAGTGACTGAAGAATATTAAAGGAAGAAAGTGAAGTTGCTCAATCATGTCCAACTCTTTGAGACCACATGAACTATAGCCTACCAGGCTCCTCTGTCCATGGGATTTTCCAGGCAAGAGTACTGGAGTAGATTGCCATGGCCTTCTCCAGGAGATCTTCCTAAGCCAGGAACTGAACCCGGGTCTCCAACATTGTAGGCGGATGCTTTACCGTCTGAGCCACCAGGGAAGTCAATATTAGACAAGAATATTAAACAAAAGCTTAATTAATGGCGGGACATGCTGTATTCCTGGATAGGAAAATTTAATCATAAAGATGTCAAGTTAAGTGTATTTCTGATTAGCATTCTACTGAATTGTTTTTGTGAACTTGACAAAATGCTATTTAGAGTTTTTATGAAAGCATAAATATGGAAGGATAGCCACGAATGTTTGCAAAGGAAGCATATTGAGAGGAGACTTGCCTCTAGGTATTGAAATGTTTCATGAAGTCACAGTAATACAAAGATATTGTCATAAGACAAACAGATCAGTGTATCAGAACAACATTCAGGAACAGATCTAGGAATTTATGGTAATTTAATACATAATGAATTTGGCTTGCATTGCAATAGACAAGTTCAGATTCCTTTTTTTTTTAGTGGTTTTGACAAAATTGGCTATCCATTTAGAAAATGGTAAAGTTCGGCCTTGCTTCACATTTTATATACAAATAAATTCCAAGCTGATAAAAAAAACTAAGTGTAAAAATACATAATTAAAAGGACTAGAAAAATATATAGGATTTTTTTTTTTGCCCATTCAGAATGACAGTATTATTAAAATTTAAATGTTTGATAACATGCATTATTAGCAAGAGTAGGAAAAACAGCATAGTGTGGTACAAACTTTTTTTAAATTATTTTATTTATTTTGGCTGCACTTGGTCTTTGTTGCTGGGTGGGCTTTCTCTGGCTGCATTGAGCAGGGGCTGTTCTCTAGTTGCAGTGTGCGAGCTTCTCATTGCAGTGGCTTCTCTGATTGAGGAGCACAGGCTCTAGGGAACACAGGCTCAGTAGTTCCGGCTCCCAGGGTCTAGAGCTCTGGCTCAGTGGTTATGGTGCACTGGCCTGTGGAATCTTCCTGGACTAGGGATCGAACTGGTGTCCCTTGCATTGTGAAGCAGATTCTTAACCACTGGGTCACCAGGGAAGCCCCACAAACTTTTCAGAAAATAATTTGTTGGAAAAAATTTGTTGGCATATTTATCTTTTGAAAGGTGCAAGTCTTTTTTACCCACAATTCCATTTTAATACTGTATTCTACACAAATAATGAGTACATAAAGATATAAAGAATACTTTTGCAGTACTATTTGTAATTAAAAAATCACCAACAACTGAAATGTCTGTGGAAGCACGACTGAATAAATTATAGTTCATCTATTCAGTGGAATACAGTGAGGCCACCGAAAAGAATGAGATGGATCTCTGTAAACTGATGTATTATAAAATTAAGAGAGTAACTGTAGACTGGTGACCTCATTAGAGCTAAAGGTGGGTGTATAGTTGGGAGGAAAAGGGACAGAGTGGCATTAATTCAGATAGTAGCCTGCGCTTTTTGGGCCAAGTATGTTGCTCTGGAGATTCAGAGCTGACTGACATAGCTGGTGGCCTCAGTTCCCAGCCTAGTTGGGGAGGTTGCCACACGCGCCATCTTTGATGAGCAGAAAATGAGGCAGAGCACCGAGGAGGGAAGGTAACTGTGACAAGGAAACACAGAGAGAGAGGTTTGGGAGCACAGGATGAACTCTGAGGAGTGGCAGATAACTAGAAAGATAAGAGATGGGAACTGTGAGGTGATGTCATGGGTTATCCTGGCCTCCAGGCAGAGCATGTATCTCCCCAGCCCAGCACCACCGAGCTTTACTTGTCACAAGTTCTTGTCTCTTTCGGACCTCCCTGATGGCTCAGTGGTAAAAAATCTGCCTGCCAGTGCAGCAGACACAGGTTCAATACCTGATCCAGGTAGATTCCCACATTCTTCAGAGCAGCTAAGCTTGGGAGCCACAACCATTGAGCCTGTGCTCTAGAGCCCAGAAACCACAACTACTGGCCCACATGCCCTAAAGCCCATGCTCCACACCAAAAGCTCCTCTAATGCAACTAGAGAAAACACCCACATAGCCCCAAGGATCCAGCACAGCCAATAAATAACGGGAATAATGTTCTTGTCTCTTTCAGGTTTACCCCCTTTCACCCTTTCTGGGCCTCCTGGTAGTGACTGCCCTTGCTTCCTTCTTGTTTTCCTTTAACTTCCATTATTCTTATTCCTGCACTCAGAGGGGCCACAGGGATTGGGCAGTTTTAGCAGGCAGAGGCAAGGGAATAGAGTCACAGGGCTTTCTTCTTGTCTTCTGACCTGACACCGTTTCCCTTCTGCAGACCCTCTTCTGGCTGTGCCCAGGTGCTCTCTCACCCTGGGCACACACCCGTTACCAGCTTGGCTTGGGCCCCTAGTGGGGGGCGGCTGCTCTCAGCTTCCCCTGTGGATGCTGCCATCCTGGTGAGTTGGTCCCCACGCCCCTCAGACTTGAGGGAAGAGCTGCCTTTGCCTGGTGGTGGGAAGTACGCTGGGGGAGGCGAGGAACAGTTATCCATTCAGTCTTAAACTTACCCAAGGTGCAGCACCAGCCCTGCTCCTCACCTGTAAAATTCTGCTTGCTGTTTCCTCCTGTTTCAACCCTTTCCCACTTCCTCCCCTCTCTGGTTCTTTGTACCTCAGGGAAGGGGGTCTGTGGGGTGTTGGGGATACTGTCTCCCTGTCTCACTCTCCCCGCCTCTCTCCTAGGTATGGGATGTCTCAACAGAGACCTGTGTTCCCCTTCCCTGGTTTCGGGGAGGTGGGGTTACGAACCTGCTCTGGTCCCCAGATGGCAGCAAAGTCTTGGCTACCACTCCTTCAGCTGTCTTTCGGTGAGTGTGGGGAGAGCCGGAGTGGGCAGGAAGGATGTGGAGAAAGGCACTAGGCTTCCGGAACTTCAGCTGCACAGCCTTCTGTCCCCATCCCCATTCCCCTGAACCTGGGACTGACAGGCAGGGAGGTCTGAGCTGTGACACCTGGAACTCTAAGCTGTGGCCTGCTTCTCTGGCACAGAGTCTGGGAGGCCCAGATGTGGACTTGCGAGCGGTGGCCTACCCTCTCGGGGCGATGCCAGGTAGGAGGGAGTGTGCGGTGCAGGAGCTGGGGAGGAGGTTGGCTCTACTTCCCCAGGCGTGTCCCCCCCACCTCCTCTACTTCCCTTGCTCCTGTGCGTCCTTCCTGTATTCCCATAGACCACCCTTTTCCTGCCCTTTGCTCCCTGACCCCAGACTGGCTGCTGGAGCCCTAGTGGAAACCGCCTGCTGTTCACAGTGTTGGGGGAACCACTTATTTACTCCTTGTTGTTCCCAGAACGGTGTGGTGAGTCAGGGGCAACACTTTTGGATGCACAATAGCTGGGGTAGTCGGAGGGAGGAAAGAGCCATCTGGAATATGCTGCTTTGAAGGAAAAAGGGAAGTAAAGAAGCTCGGAAGACTTGAGAGGCGTTGATGCCTGTGATGGAGAGGAGACGGGGGAGAGGGGCCCTTTTCCTATACTTGAGAGCGCCTGCTCTGATCCACAGGTGAGGGAAAGGGGTATGTTGGAGGCGCCAAGTCTGCCACAATAGTGGCAGATCTGTCTGAGACCACCATACAGACGCCACATGGCGAGGAGAGGTAAGCTGGGTGGGTGAGGAAGGAGCGGTGAGACAAAGCCGGGAGGGACCACACAGAACCCCTCAACCTGCTGTTGTGACTCGTAGACTTGGGGGAGAGGCCCACTCCATGGTCTGGGACCCAAGTGGGGAGCGGCTAGCTGTGCTCATGAAAGGTAAGAGGTGGAGAGGAAGGCCTCTGCTGAGGCTGTACCACCTTCCCATTAATCAAGTGTATCCGTGTCCTGGCAGCAGTTCTGCTGTGCCCCTGCCCTGGGATTCGGCCTGCAGAGTTCCTTCCTGTCCCTCGTCCATCTCTTACAGGCAATCCTCGGGTCCAGAATGGGAAACCAGTCATCCTCCTTTTTCGCACTCGAAACAGCCCTGTGTTTGAGCTACTTCCTTGGTAAGTGCTGGGTCCCTCACTGGCCCTCCCATACCAAACCCACATCCCGCTATACCTGCCTGCTGCCTCCAGCTGCCTGCTCCCCTTCTCTTCTTTGTCTAGTGGCATTATCCAGGGGGAGCTAGGAGCCCAGGCCCAGCTCATTACTTTCCATCCTTCCTTCAACAAAGGAGCTCTGCTCAGCGTGGTGAGTAGGCCAGCTGCTGGGCTACAGGAGTGGGAGGAGCTGAGGGCCACAGCTGCTGGGTGGCTCTGCCGTAAATAGCCCTTCTTGGGCCCAGGCTGACTTTGCTCCCCTCTCTCTGCAGTGCTGGTCCACAGGCCGGATCACCCACATCCCTCTGTACTTCGTCAATGCCCAGTTTCCACGCTTTAGCCCAGTGCTTGGCCGAGCCCAGGAGCCCCCTGCTGGGGGTGGAGGCTCTATTCACGATTTACCCCTGTTTACTGAGACATCCCCAACTTCTGCCCCTTGGGACCCTCTCCCAGGGCCACCCCCTGCTTGGCCCCACTCCCCTCACTCCCACTTTCAGTAATAGTGTCCTTTCTTGTTTTCCACTTATGAGACTCTGTCTTTTCCAGTAAGTTGCACTGGGGTACACTGAAGGAAAAAAAAAGGCATGGACTTTGGGTTTAGATCTTGGCTCTTTCACTTTTTAGTCACTCCTTGTGAATCTGGTCATTATTTACCCTTAAGAACTGGATAGTTTTCAAATGATTTGAAAGCAAAACTGAGAAAATACCTAGCACCAGCTCTGGCACGTAATACATGTTGCACTTTCCCCAAATTTAAGCTCCCAGAATAGTGCAGAGCAGTAATAGAACATTATTTGGTCAGCATGAGATGGGAATTTTATTGGACTAGGGGATTTGGGGCAGGCGTAGGTGCTGGGCGCTGGGCCAAGGTGGCACGGGCCATGCTCAGGGCACCCTCTCGGGTACGGTGCCCCCCAATGAAGCCGCTGGCATGGACAAAGATGCAGCCAGGAATTCCACTTATCTGGTCCAGGGCCTCATCCCGAAGACCCCGCCATGGCTCTAGCAGGGGCAGCCTACGAGTGAGCAGAAAGAGGGAGTTGGTGGGGGCAAATGGAGGTTGTGAGGAACTAGAAGAGGGGGAGCAGAGGCCCAGGTTAGTGGCTGCCTCCTCTGATGGGGGTGAAACATGCCTGAAGGGCTGCAGGGTGGACCCCTAGGCCCTCACCTGCTCTGGAACGAATGGGGCTCCTTAGGCACACACTGTACCCGCCACTGTCCAGCCTGGTCTGTGTAGATAACGAAGGCGATGGTCCCTGCAGGGGACAGCCCCGATTCCAGCTGATAGAGGTGCTCCTTCCAGGGGCAGCCACCCTTTTCCAGTTCTATTATCTCCCCGCTTGGGTCCACCTGCAAAGGAAGTGGAGCCGGGACAGAAGGCTCAGGATAGGAGCACGAGCCCCAGCAGGCTAGCAGCCTGCCAGCACGTGCTCTCCAGGGCCACAGTGCCTCCTCCCAGGCCCGTACCTGGAACCTCTTGGCCAGGGCCTCTTCCACCAGGGCCCGCGCTGGCAGCCAGCTGTTCTGGTAGAAATCTAGTCTCTGCAGGAACTCCTCTCGAACCAGGTCCATTGCACGCTTGAACCCAGCCTGGGAATGAGAACCATGGTGCTGACCCGAACTTCTAACTCTGCTAGGGCTGAAGAGGCCAAGCCCGCTCACTTCCTCCCCTGGTTTTCACACACCTCAGCCTCTTTTCCCCAGGCCCTCCTTACCTCAGTGTCTTGGTTGGGCTGGTTCCAAGTGGGATTAAGCCGAGCAACCCTGGCGCTCAGCGTGGTGGTCAGCAGGTACCGAGGCTCTCCCTTCTCCCACTGGGAAATCCCATTGTCCACTGCATCCACTTCCTCCACGAAGTTTTCATACATCTAAGGCAGCAGTAGAAGAAAGACTCTGGAGGGCACTGACTATTTGCATAAAGCTTTATAGATCTCAACATGTATGCAGATACAGTCTTTAATCTTCACAAGGATCCTGCAAGGATTTCCCAACATTACTTGGACGACCAGAGGGGGAATTGCAGAGTTCAGTAACTTCCTAAAAGGCAGAGAGCATACAGCGCTAGGGCTGAATTCAGATCACCTGATTTCTGATCCAGTGCTCACTAATACAGCTCAAAGCCAAAGCCAGGGCCAGCATGTGTGGGGAGGGGGCTGCTGTGTTCTGAACAAGGAAGGTCTTGAGTTCCATGATGGGCTCTGTGGGGTGGATCCTCATGGCTGAGGGCAGGTAAATGTCCAGGTGGGCTGAGCAGGCTATTCGATGAAACACTTATTGAGCTACAGGAGGGTCTGATCAAGCACACCCATCAAGTGGGAGAAGATGAGTACTAGACATCAAGGGCTGGACTGTGGTCCCGGGGAAGCCCAGGATCTACCAATGGCATCTCCTGAGCCTAAAGAAATGGGAGGATGCCCCAAGAGTCGGGGGCAGAAAAGGACATGGGGTATCAGTATTTAATGCAAAACTGCCTTACAAAATAGGCCTACATTTAGACACATCTGTGGTATGCAGAAAAAGTGCTACTCGGGGAGAGCTGGAAAAGAAACTCCTCTCTGCCCAGCACCAATTGGTCTGAACCCCCAACCCGAGGCTCAGTTAAAACTTGGGTGTAATTTTAATATCCAAAACATACAAACAGCTCAGACTTCCCTGGTGGTCCAATCACTAAGATTCTGTACTTAGAATAGAAAAGGCCCGGGTTCAATCCCTGGTCAGAAAAATAAGATCCTACGTGCCACAGCCGAATAAATAAATAAATGAATATTACAAAAACACAAAACAGCTCATATAACTTAACATCAAAACCTAACAACCCAACTGAAAAATAGGCAGAACTGGATATTTTCCCAAAGATTTACAGATGGCCAAAAGGCCATCAACATTACTGATTATCAGAGAAATGCAAATTAGACCACAATTGAGATATTACATCACACTTGTCAGAATGGCTATCATCAAAAATACCACAAGGAACACATGTTGGTGAGGATGTGGAGCAAAGGGAACCCTTGTACACTGTTGATGGGAATGTAGACTGGTGCAGTCACTGTGGAAAACAGTATGGAAGCTCCTCGAGAAGTTAAAGATAGGACTATCATAGGACCCAGCAATTCTACTCCTGGGTGTTTATCTCAAACAAACAAAAATACTAATTCAAAAACATACATGCACCTCAATGTTCACAGCAGCATTATCTGCAGTAGGCAAGGTGTGAAAGCAACCTAAGCGTCCATCAGCAGATGAGTGGATAAAGAAGATGTGGTGCATAACAGAGTATGACTTAGCCATGAAATGAGAAAAATAATGAAAATTTGCCATTTGCAACAACATGGATGGACTTGTAGGGTATTATGTTTAGTAAAATAAGTCACAGAAAGACAAATACTGTATATCAGTCATATGTGGAATCTAAGAAACTAGTGAATATAACAATAACAAACAGAACAAATTAGTGGCTACCAATGGGAGGAGGGAAGAGAGGAGGAGCAAGATGGGGTTGGGTTGAGAGGTACAAACTACTATGTGTAAAATAAAGCATTTCCCCGGTGATCCAGTGGCTGAGACTCCAACCTCCCAATGCAGGGGGTCTGGGTTTGATTCCTGGTTGGGGAACTAGATCCCACATGCCACAACTAAGACCCAGCACAGCCAAAAAAATTAAACATTAAAAAAGAACATGCTTAAAATAAGCTACAAGAAAATGTTTTATAGCACATGGAATATAGCCAATATTCTATAATAACTGTAAGTGGAGTATAATCTTCAAAAATTGTGAATCACCATGTAGTGCACCAGAAACAAAACCTTGGGTGTAATTTAGTTCAGTTGCTTAGAAACCCCTCAGCAGTAGAAGGGAAGATTGACCCAGGCAGTCTAAAACCTATTCCAGAAGCTCCAATTTAAACAGTCACATTTATTCAACTTTTTTGGATCATACTAATGCTGTGTCACAGAGGAGACAGACAAGCCAAGACAGAGAACTGAACTCAACAGCCCATCTGCAAAAAACAGAGTTGACTGCATCTGAACTTTGACTTGTGAACTTCACAGGAGCCAGGTCAAGTAGCTGACCTCAGAATCATGGATCCAACGTGGATGCCAGGGCCACTAGCCCTTGTTGCTTCCCCAAACACAGGCACCTGAACTGCCTGCAGGGGGGGCGCTGGTGGAACCTGAAGAGGTTTTCATAATCAAACCCTTGCCAGTTTCCCAACTCACTGTGCCTTTGCCGCCCTCCACCTTCAGGGCAGCCAGCACGTTAGTCACATGCTGCCAAACAGGCAGCCTGGTCCACTACCAAGCTGTTGAACAACTGTTTTTTATGTGTGTCAGGGCATGCTTTAAGTTTTCATTACCTCATTCATGTCTCACAACCACCCGAGAATGGAGGCAGGAGAGATTACCCATACCGCTTCGAGAAGATGGGCTTGACTGAGCGAGAGGGTGGTGGGCCAGCACGGGTCAGGAACCCTGCCTGACCTGAGCGTGGTCGTGAGTGTCGCTCTAGCCCACAGGGTGGAGACGCACGTGGGGGGCATCTCTGTCCTTGGGTCCCCACCTTGTCATAGAGGGTGCCCACCATGCAGTCCTCTTCGCTAGCGCCCAGCAACTGGGCCAGCAGCTTGTGCCCGAAGTGCAGATAGATGAGTCCCGCACTGCTCAGCTTGGTCTGCCACGGCTTCCCAGGGGACAGGGAGCTCATGGTCTCTGTGAAAGACCTAAGGAGTACAGGGAGGGGGGGCTAGCGCCAACCGCCCCGGCTCACCCAGTGTGTGCAGGTGCAGGCACAGCGTGGTGGGGAGGCTGGGGAACACTGGGGGGACTGGGACAAAGCCTGGCTGGGGAGGCTTTGGCTTGTCCTCGGGGGTTAACACGGACTTGAGTTTGGAGCCCCCATGCATCCACTGGGCTTCCCTGGTGACTCAGATGTCATTTGACAAGGATTAACTCAGTGCTTACAACATGCCTAGACTTTGTTGTAAACATCAGAGATGAAAAAAACTAAGACTGTTCCTGCCTTCAAGTTTATCTTCCTAAGGCACACGGACAGGGACACATGGACACACATGGCCACACACAGCCCCCCACGCACACTCACATGAGCAACCAAAGCAATGCTCCAGCTGGTTATAAACAAGGAAAGGGCTCAGGAGAGGAAAGCGCGCAGGAGAAGAACCTTCAGGTCATTCTTGGAAGATGAATTAGTGGGTGTGTGCCAGACACATAAAGGGAAGGAGAAAAGGCGTTCCAAGTAGCGGGAACAACGTATAATGCCTAAGAGAAGGGTATCCATGGATCTGCAAGAAAGCAGCTTCGGATGAGGAATGAGAGGCAAAAGATAAAGCAGGAGCTGGACCAGGGAAGGCCTTGAATGCTACACTTCAGAGTTTGAAGTTTATCTGTAGATAAGGAGGAGCCACTGAGAGACTTTAAGCAGGCCGGAGCATGTCAGAAAGTGCGTTGTGCCAGCCAGCATGGAGAAGCGATCCAAGATCACCTGCAATGTGCCGGATGAGTGAGGAAGGCAGGGACTTGAACAGCCTTGGGACAGAGGGCACGGAAATGGTATGATAGCTGTTAGAACAGTGGAAACCACAGCTCTAATTTCTAAATACCAGTCCAGCAGAATCACCAAGGAAGCTCATTTTTTCGTTCTAATGATTTTTATTATTAAATATTCAGTAAACACAAAAATACCTATAAAATACTCATAAGGTATAAAGACTAATAAAAATAATGTCCCAGAAAAGATTCAGGAAGAAGCAAAACTAAATAAATAGTTGATGCAAACAGATAAGACATAAGTGCTAAACTGTACACAAGAGCAAGCAAGGACATGATGAACACAAAATTCAGGATGTTGCTTACTCTTGGGGGATGTGGGGTTGGGATGGGGAAGAGGCACACAGGTACAGGTGCTAAGATAATGATAATGGTCTATTTCTTCAGCTGGGAGATCAGTTCTTGGGTGTTCATTTTATGTTTTATATTCCAGAAATATTAAATATATTGTTTTACATGTCAAAAATGGCACAATTTTTTTTAAAGTATATAAAATTACCAGAAAAAGGAAGCAATCAATTACATCAAGTGCCACAAAGAAGTCAGTTAAGGTGAGAGGGTTAAGGTGACAGGTCAGTCAGTTAACCCTCAACCAGCAACCTGAGTCTGGCATTGAGGTTACTGGTTCCCCTTCCACCAGCATTTCCAGTAGAGAGATTGGAAAAGACCTGGCTGAATGATAGGATGGATAAAAGGAATGAACTGAAAGAAATGTGGAACCAGGGTCAGCTCTTCTTTTGAAGAATGCCTGAGAAGTGAGGGTGAGATTAGGTCGTACACACTGGGAGCATTCCCTCTCCACATCACTAATGAAAAATAATATGTATTCTTAAATAAAAAAAAGAAATATAGGGAGGGAAGGAGAGAGAGAAAGAGAGAAACAGAAAAACCTCCTCATGATACCCCAGAGATAACCACTTTAAACAGCGTGGTGTATGTGAGGGAGGGGGTTATGGGTTTTTTTCAGTCCTTTGTTTTCAAGACGGGATACGTAAACAGAGTTTCTTTCTTCAGGTAAAAAGTAGAAACGCTGGTATACAGAGTCCCAGAGCAGGAAGTGATACATTGGAAAAGGGGCAAACAGAAGGGTTTCCTGAATTGGAAAGAGGGAGTTGATTCAGGAGGGAGAAACTGAGGAAGTACACGCAGGAAAAGCTCAATTTCTTTTGAAAGAAAAGAGACAGGATCACTCACTGAGAAAGTCTGATGAGGTAGGGGCTTGAGGAGAGGGAAAAGGATTGGAGAGGTACTGGGGATTCTGGCCTCTCGGTGGACAAGAACGATTTCCCAGGGGTAGAGTGTCAATGACGTAGAAGACAGCACACACCTGAACTCTCACCACCTGCCACAATCACGTGGGCCCAGCAGCCCGAGGTAGGGCAGCAAGGGCACCTGAATGGATTAATCTCTGCTGGGGTATTCAGTGAGCTAACGATAAGGCTGCTGGGAGAAAAGCCTGGCTGAGCCAAAGAAGGAAGTGAATCGGGAAGGGCCCCAGGGGTGACCAAGGGAGGCCACGGCAGACGCGAGGGCTCAGCGAAGCACAAAGCCCCCTAGCCGGGTGCAGAGCAGGTGGACCACTGGAAGCATGGGAGGCAGCAGTCCCATGGGACGCAAGGGTGAGGCGGCTCCCTTCGCTGACAAGAGCCACGGCAGTGGCCTGGGGCTCCGAGAAAATCAAAGGAATGGTAGTGAGTCCTCACCTCTGGTGATGGTCATATCGGTGTCTCTGAGGGTCGTACTCGCCACCCACGTCTACCACGATGTCACAAGCAGCCAGTTTCTCGGGGTCTCGGGTCCGCACGATCTCTGCATCCTGCAGGGGACACAGGATGTGAGGGGGCTGCCAGGGTCGCACGGGTAGGGGATTAATGTTGGGCTTCCAAGGAGCAGAGGAGGGGAGAGGCGTGCTCGGGCGGGACACCTCTAGGAGGACGCGGTCCACCCCGGGTCAGCTTGCGCGGCCTGTGCCTACCCGGTACTCCGGCAGGAGGCGCAGTAACGCGCACGCCAGCGCCTCATCGCAGTGGAAGGTGCCGTTGTGCGTCCCGATTCGGGGCGGGGCCATGAGGTGGCTGCGGGGTCGTTTGGAAGGTGGGACAGGCTCCAGGCTGAGCTTGAGATGCGGGCTCCGGAGCGGTGGCGGCGGCAACAGCACAGGGAGGAAACCGCGCAGGAAGTGGTGGCCCATGCAGCTTTCTCCACGGAGTCAGTAAGGGCGCCGACCCGGAAGGGGAAGCGCCTGCGCAGCCCCACTTCCGGTTGCCAGCTGTTTCTATGGTAACGGGCCGCGCGGAGAGGGCCTGCCACCCAGCATTGAATTTTTTTTTTTTTTTTTTTTTATTGCTTTTATTTTACCCAGGGCTGGACCACTGGTTTGCTACCTGGTGCCCAAAGCTGCATTAAAAACAATGCTGAAAGATCATACCTTGAAGCTTTTTGATGGCATTTTCCATCTTCTCAAATTTCTATACCACAGTTCACTTATTTTTAATATAAATTTATTTTAATTGGAGGCTAATTACTTTACAATATTGTATTGGTTTTGCCATACATCAACATGAATCTGCCACGGGTGTACACGTGTTTCCCATCCTGAATCCCCCTCCCCATACCATCCCTCTGGGTCATCCCAGTGCACCAGCCCTGAGCATCCTGTATCACCAGCATTGAATTTTGTCTCCAGTTCCTCACAGATTCCCAAGTGAAGCCCCCAAGATGAGCACTGCATCATTCCTGCTTATCAGGCTCCAGGCAGGGGCACACCCTCTTAATACCACCCTCCCACCTCCTCACTAGTCCCTTGCCTAATGCAAGAAAAGACCACCACTCTGCCCAGTTGGCTCATTTATTAGCATTAAACACAGACCCTCTTCTTTCCCCATTCCGGGAAACCACATCCACAAAGTCCCAGGCTCCAGAAGCAGGCACCCTCTGCCCCATTTCTGAAACAAGCTCTCAGGCCTTGGCGGTAGCCTGAGCTGCTCCCAGGGTTGTGAGCTGCTGAATCTTCTGGCTCATCATCTCCATGACAGCTGTGGAATAAAAGAAGAGTCAGACCCTGGGCAGGAGCTAAAGGGGAGAGCCCAGAGTTAAGGAAAATTGACAGGTAGACTACTACAGTTAATTAATTTTCAACACAGAGATTCTCTGTAGAGGGCAAACACAACACCAATTTAGAATCTAAATTGTCAATAATATGAGATGTGAAAGTCGCTCAGTCATGTCTGACTCTTGGAATCCCCATGGACAGGGGATTCTCCAGGCAAGAATACTGGAGTGGGTTGCCATTTCCTTCCTAAAGGGCTCTTCCTAACCCAGGGATCAAACCTAGGTCTCCCGTATTGCAGGTGGATTCTTTACTGTCTGAGCCACCAGGGAAGCTCATATGAGAATACTATGAGAACCACTGGGATATAAAAACGAACAAAATACAGTTTCAAATGAGTCACATATACCCAGAAAATAATAATGTGGAAAAGATGTTTGCTTTTAGAACAGTGGTTCTTAATCCTGACTGTATATCACACAGGGAGCTTTTAAACAAACAAACAAAACACTGTTCTCTGGAATCTCACCCTACTGATTCACAGTTGATCCTTGAACAATACCTGTTTGAACCGTGTGGGTCCACATACATGTTTTTTTCCCCCCAGTACTAAATACTATAGTACGACATGATCTACAATTGGTTGAATCTGCAAACTTGAAACTGAGGATACAGAGGGGCAGACTATAAATTATATGCAGATTTTCTTCCACTTCACCAAGGTTTGGCACCCCTAACTCCCACATTGTTCAAGGGTCAACTGTAGTTGGTTTGGGGTCGCCCAGGTTTTCTTTTTAAACTATCTGGGTGATTCTGCTTTCCGGTAAGTGGCCTGAGGTGACCCCTAAAAATGGTGCGCTATTCACTTGACCCAGAAAACCCCACAAAATCATGCAAATCAAGAGGTTCAAATCTTCATATACACTTTAAGAACACTTGTGAAACTGCCCAGGCCATAAAGGGTATGCATATCCGAAAAGCCACCAAGTATCTGAAGGATGTCACATTAAAGAAGCAGTGTGTGCCATTCCGTCGATACAACGGTGGAGTTGGTAGGTGTGCACAGGCCAAACAGTGGGACTGGACTCAGGGTCGGTGGCCCAAAAAGAGTGCTGAATTTTTACTACACATGCTCAAAAATGCAGAGAGTAATGCTGAACTTAAGGGCTTAGATGTAGATTCTCTGGTCATTGAGCACATCCAAGTGAAGCCCCCAAGATGCGGCGCAGGACTTACAGAGCTCATGGTCGGATCAACCCCTACATGAGCTCTCTCTGCCACATTGAGATGATCCTTACTGAAAAAGAACAGATTGTTCCTAAACCACAAGAGGAAGTTGCACAGAAGAAAAAGATATCCCAGAAGAAACTGAAGAAACAAAAACTTATGGCCTGGGAATAAATGCCGCAAAAAATAAATGCAAATAAAAGTAAAAAAAAAAAAAAAAAAAAAACTATCTGGGTGATTCTAATATGCAGCCAGGGCTACAACTGCTAGTAGTTGGCTAGTTAAAGCTATATTTCTTTGCTGTGTATTCATTTACATGTACCTGCTCCCTCATTCCATCCCCATTAAATAGGAACTCAAACACAAAAACACATGATTTCCTTTCTCTAAATTTCTCAAGCACCAAAGGTAGTGGGTATGTTAGATACAGAAGCTAAGGAGTAATGCATCAAGATACCAAACAAAACCACAGTTTTAATCCAGCAAAGGGGATACTCCCTCCCATGGTTCACACTGCAATCCATGTTATTACGGAGGCAGAAAGGGTCTGAAGAGGTGTCCAAGGCCAAGCTTACCCTGTTTCATGGCGTGCTTCTCCTGCAGAGCTGGCTGGATTTTTTCCATTTGCTTGGTAAGGAAGTCTATCTTCCTCTTGAAGAAGTCCTTGGCATCCTCAGCTGTCTGCAAGGTCAGAGTGAATGAGAGGTAACCCATTCTGCACGCTAGCTCTCCCCCTCAGAGATACATTCTTATGTTCCCTTCTACTTACCTTCTCTACATAGTAGCCAGTTCCCACGTCGATAAGCACATGTTCCACATCATGTAGCTTCCCGGGGACATACATCTGAGAAGCAAGGATTAAGGGAAAACTAGCCCAGTATGAGTCATGATTCCCTGTCAGCTAGTTCAGCTTGACCTACCAACACCCTCCTTTTCTAAAAAGGAGGCAGGAATTCCCTGGAGGTCCAGTCGCTACGAGTCACTGCTTTCACTGCTGGGGCTTGGGTTCAATCCCTGGCAGGGGAACTAAGATCCCACAAGCCATGGGATGGAGTCAAAAAAAAAAAAAAGAAAAATTTAAAAGGAATAAGCTATAAGGCACATCTGAAGGCCTACAAACTCCACATGAGGAGAGACAGGGAAGCTGGTTCCTTATGGAGAAAAATCACATGTGCTGATCTTGTTCTGATCCCGTCTGCCATCCTGCAAGCAGTTCTTACAATTCTTACCATTATTCCTTCCGGAAACACTAGATATTAGAGCAATTAGAATGATAGATAGATCATTAGAATGACAAAACAGGATGATTTTTTTCCTGGTGCTGTTGAGTAATAGAGTGAAAAGCCAGCCTCACTTTCTCTTTAACACTCCCAGACATGAATTAGCTAATTCCTGATAGATTTAACGTTGATTATTTAAATAATCCCTACTACACTGCTATTCCTGTTTCCTTTTCAGCCTGTCCATTCTCAGGTAGTTTATGGGTGCCCTATTGCCATAACTTACTCATTCAAATAAAACATTCAACAGGTAAGACATAATCCAGGTTTCTTAGTAACAACAGTTAGGAATAAGAGCCATAATTAAACTGAAATTGAGGATTAATAAACAGAACCAACCCCTTTGTTTCCAAATCCTCTATTTTTCTATTGCTTATGTTTTCTAAATTACAGTAAAAACGTAAACCACCAGTTCTACCTCCCTACTAGGTTATATCCTCAAAGAGCAAAGGGAAATAATCACACCTCAATTCTAAATGCATACACCTGGGTGCTCACCAAGCATTAATTAGTTGCTGGCCTTAGGTTAGACAGCAGAGCTAAGCTTGTGTTAATAGCAGTCTCAGAACCATCTAGGCACTCTGGAATAATCAAAATCTCCCGCCCTTTTTTGAAAGTTGTTAGGTGTGAGGGAGCAAACAGGGCAGGGAAAAGGCTCCTGCGGAAAGGATACAGAACTCGTCAGGGGGACAAGTAATTCTTTCCCTGTGAAAGCAATTAAGACAAACATGTGGGGAAGGTTGGCAGCTCCAACTTTTCAAGGGAGTTTCAAAGCGGCAAGGCGCCGGAAAACTATACGAAAAGGACGAAAATAGAGGCAACAGGAGCAGAAAAATGTCCTGGACATTTCAACTCTAGATAAGCAACATGCAAAGGGCTCCTTCAGCGGTGTACAATACGTAATGGACTGCTCTCTCGTCTCAGGTAAGAAAACTGGATTAGGAGGCGGGAAGAGAGAAGCCGGCTCGCCGCATCTCCCAGGTTCCCTTCGCACGCCTACCCCGTACCCTCGTTGTTTTTCTTCAGCACGTTCAGACAGTCCTTGGCTTCCACATACTTGGTCTGAACCACCTTGAGCTGGGCAATGGATGTGGACAAGAACTCCACTTCCTACAGAGAACAGGAATGAGGGTCAGGGTGGGGGCTCGCGGGAGAAGCGGGCACTGCCAGAGAAGGGGCGGGTCCTGGGACGGGGTGGGGGTTTCGCCTGGGAAGGGAATTCTCCCCAAGAGGGGAAGAGTGGGGGGCAAGGAGGTACGCGCTGGGGGGGAAGGGAAGTGAGGCGGGAAAGGGGTGCTTTCGGAGCCTATCCCCACCTGGTCCAGTTGGTTCTTGAGCATTTCTAGTTGCGGCAGATTCAGCTCGGTGATGTTAACCGACTGCGCCATGTTGGGAAGGAGGGCTTATGAAGCGGAAACCCTCCGGGAGAGCAACGCTCTAGCCGTCCTCTGCGTATCTCTATGGCTACGCCTGGAGGCCTCGCCGCGCTAGACGTCTCTATGGTCCTTCAAGCCAGAAGAGAAGGAAGCTCGCGGCGGGGCGGAAGGTATGGAATCTTCGGCGTGACTTCCCGTGGAATAGAAAGGGCTGCGGCGTTTTCTTTTCACAAAATATCCCAAGCTTCGCATAATCAAGTTCTAACGAACAGGATTCTTATGCTCAAGAAACTTAATCTTACTCAGGCCTTGGGACTTCCCTGGTGGTCCAGTGGTTAAGAACCCGCCTGCCAATGAAAGGGAAAGGGGTTCCATCCCTGGTGCGGGAAGATCCTACATGCCAAGGATCAACAAAGCCCCTTGTGCAGCAATTGCTGAGCACAGCTCCTGAAGCAGCTATTGAAGCCTGGGCGCCTACAGCCTGTGCTCGGCAACAAGAGAAGCCGCCGAAATAAGTCCACACACCCACTATGAAGTGTAGCCCCTACTCCCTGCCACTAGAGAAAACCCGCGCAACACCATAACCACAGCGGTGGTATAAACCTGGTGACAACAGGCAAGGAAGAAGCTTGGAAAGTTCTAGGAGCAAGGGACAGGGGGGACAGTAGCATTATGAAAGGGATGCTTCGCGCAGATGAAGCCAGAGTCTGGCGGTTGAGAGAACAGGAAGGAGGCACGTTATCACCCACAGTACAGCAGTAGCTTTATTAATCAACACAGTGTTTTACCATGTGCTAGAAGTGAAGGATACATGAGTGTAAGATACATAGTTCTGAGCTTAACAATCTAGTTGGGGAGAGGAAAACCATACATAGGTAGCAAAACTTCCGTGTGTGTGTGTTGGGGAGAGGAAAACCATACATAAGTAGCAAAACTTCCGTGTGTGTGTGTGTGTGTGTGTGTGTTAGTTGTTCAGTCGCGTCCAGCTCTGCGATCCCATGGACTATAGCCCGCTAGGCTCCTCCAAGCAAGAATATTGGAGTGGGTTGCCGTTTCCTTCTCTAGGGGAATCTTCCAGACCCAGGGATTGAATCCAGGTCTCCTGCATTGCAGGCAGATTCTTTACCATCTGAGCTACAAAAACTCTCCAGAATATGCTGCTAAAGTGCATGGCACTGACAAGTGTAATAGCTGAATGTGGGGGAAGGACAATATCCACTTAGGAGGGGGCAGGGCAACTGAGGCAGTAAAGCTAATGTCATTCCGAGTATACCAGAGGCAGGAAGTCAAGACAGATATGAGTGTACCTGGCCAAGACATTCTCAATGGATCTATCTCTACCTTTCCTCAGGGCTTTGTCCCCACTTAGATAATTTTGATGCCCTGCTCTCCTTTAGCTTTGTCTGCTTGAGGCCAAGCCAGGTCCTGTGGTTTGCCTTTCTTCCCAATGCTCTCAGACTTGTACTGTTGCAAGTTATTATTATCTATAGTACCATATAGTGGGAAGTGGGCAACAGTCTTATCTTCAAATATTCTCAGAGAAACTACACAAAACAGGATTTTAAGTAACGTATCTTTATTATATTAAAATTAAATCAAAAGGAAATCTTTCATATAAAACACTTGGGAAAATCACTTAAAATATTTATCTTCAGGGCCAAACCTAAGTTTGGAGGTAGAATAGTCACATGGCTTCTACTGGCAACAGGAGAGCTCCAAGGAGTCACCGCAGGGAGACAGGCAAGCCATAGGCTACGGGTGCAGCCCCAATAAGGTACTTGAGTCGGGGAGCCTGGCGGGCCTGGCTGACATAGTACAGAAGGGGGGCTCCTGAACCTGCTCTAAGCCAGCCCTGCAACAGAGCCTCTGTGTAGCGGTCAATGTCACGGTCAGTCACGTCCCAGAGGTTACCTAGGAACAGGGGGCTGGGAAAAGAGAGGGAAGAAATACAAAGTAAGGGCTCAAAAACGGAACCTAGGGCAGGCATGATTCGTGGTGGTGAATGAGAGGGATTTAACCAATGAGAAAGCCCCTTGGCCCACAGTTCCAGGAGGAGGATAGATGATGACAAAGGGGTAAAAGCCCAAGTACGCCAGAGAACTAGGATGGGAGGAAAATAGGGCACAAAAGAGCAAGGATTTAGGGTTCAGACCTGGGAAAGCACTTGGGGTCAGGACCTTGAATAGACTGCCTCTCGAGACTCACCAGCCAGCCATGATATACTTGAGCACGATGCCAGCCCCCTCCAGGTTTCCATGCACAGCCAGGGCTGCGCTGCTGCAGCCGAACAGCAGGGCCACTGCCCGGCAGCTCAGCCGCAGGACAGCCTGCCCGTCCAGGAAGCGGGCGCCGGCGCCATGCCCTGCATAGCTGAGGCAGAAGGAGGTGAGATGAGACTGACCTCACAGGGCCAGGCCTCCAGAGTTGTCTAGAGTCAGTCAGGGGCTCCAAAGCCCCAGAGCAGACTGTGATGATACCCACCCTCTGGGACTGTCCCTCTCCCCACCTCCCTCCCCTGAGCACTCACATGTACAAGTCACGCTCTGTCAGGGCCGTTTGCACCTGTTCCGGGCTTGGCACCTCCCCAACCACCCCTTTCCAGCCAGCTTCACTGCAGGGAAAAGGCAGTGAGAAGGGACTTAGTTGGAGGTGCAGTGGTTAAGACTGCACTCCCAGTGCAGCGGGCAGGGGATGGATCCCTTGTAGGGGAGCTGAGATCCCACACGTTGTGTGGTGCACATGGGTCATGTGGCACAAAGGGCAGAAGGGACACTAGGAAGGAGGTGGGCTGCAACATTTGATTCCAGAGAAAAGGACATTTACCCCTGTGTTGCGTCTACCGTTCCCCACCACCCTTCTTACTCTTCTCCCCCTGACCTGCTAAAATGGGCTCGGAATTGCTCCTCTGTGCTTGACAGGTTATTGTGAGGGTTCAGGACGTAGAAGGTACTGCGAGGATCCACTCCTTGGCTCAGCACTGATGAGGCCCCGGACTGATGGTGAGATACCAGTGATCAGCATCCCAGTTTGGTCAGAGCACCCAAGCTTCAAACAACCCAAGTCCCTTTCCATTCTTAAGACCACCTTCCTCTCTTGCCATGTCTCTCTGCCTTTTCTTGTCCAATTACCCATCACCCCCACCTTCCATTCCCTGAACCCCACACCTCTTTGATGATAGAGTAGCTGAGTAGGAATCGGAAGGAGGGCAGCCGAGTGACAGGCAGGGCCCGGAGGCTGGGCATGCTCTCCCACGGAAGCTTCTGTAGGTCCTGGGCAAAAAGCACTCAGATGTTACTGTCCTGAGGCAGGGGTATGCAGGAGGCAGAAGGGGCATGGTTGAGAGGAGGTGCCCACTGCCCACAGATGCTACCCATGTGGCCCCTGGCTCTTTACCTTGTCCAGCACTAACACAAGATGCCTACTGCTTGTTGCCGTCTGACCTTGGAGACGCCCTACTGCCTCACCCAGGAGCTCTTGGGCTCGGGCTGGCCGGGCTGGGCACAGCCCATAAGCCAGGGCCTGCACGTCCTGCGGGGTGAGGGTACTGGCACCGCTGAGCACGATCTGCAGGGGACCAGTGGTCAGTGAGTACAAGAGCTCCCCTTTCCACCCGCAGTGGCAGGTGGGAAAGAGGTAAGGCGTACTTCATCCTCTTCCCTGATTTCTCAACTCACTCTCAGCAGAGTGGGGTCGGGATATTTCCAGCCACATTGCTGTAGTGACTCTTGTAGATGGGAGACCTGGACAAGGCCAGGGTCCTCACTGGATGGCAGCAACAGCCCCCGCCAGCAGCCCAGCACGTACTTCTCTAGGGAAGTGGTGAGAACCTGGATGCACAACAGAACCGTCAGTGAGGGAGGAAGCCAAGTTTCTTTCCCCACAGGCACCGTCTTGGAGACAAGGAAATGCGTCTTCCAATGAGTGGGTGTGTCTTATTTATCTTACAACCAACATAAAAGGCAAGAGAGAAACATTTTTCATTTGCTGAGACTCTAAGAGAGTATTGATAAGGTAAGATTTGTAATAAATCACTACATTTGGATAAATACAAACAGGTGGGCAAAAGCTAAGTCAGGAAATGAAATGAAAATTATGGCTGGGAGTCTGATGTGCTGCTCTGCTTAGTTGCTCAGAGGTGTCCAACTCCTTGAGACCCCCTGGACTGCAGCCTGCCAGGCTCCTCTGTCCATGGGGATTCTCCAGGCAAGAATACTGGAGTGGGTTGCCATGCACTCCTCTGGGGAATCTTCCCAAACCAGGGATCAAATCCAGGTCTCCTGCATTGCAGGCGGATTCCTTACCATCTTAGCGACCACCAGGGAAGCTCAAGAATACTGGATTGGGTAGCCTATTCCTTCTCCAGGAGGTCCTCCTGACCTAGGAATCGAACCGGGGTCTCCTGCATTGCAGGCAGACTCTTTACCAGCTGATATTTGGCCTTAAATTCTTATTTTGTACTTTAAATCTTTAAACATTTCATTGCCATAACCCCTTCAAGTCTTGGGCTCTTGTTTATTTGGGTTTTGTTTTATTGGTTTTTTTTTTTTTTGCTGTACTACATATATGTGGAATCTTAGTTCCCAGACCAGGGATTGAACTGGTACCCCTAGCAGGGGAAGTATGGAACTTTAACTGCTGGACCGCCAGGGAAATCCCCTTGTGCTCTTGCTTAAAGTGCTTCCCAAGTAACACAATTTTTATTTAGGCCTACACCTCCAGAAACAACAGCTAGAACTGGACAAGGAACAATGGACTGGTTCAAAATTGGGAAAGGAGTACAACAAGGCTGTATACTGTCACTCTGCTTATTTAACTTATATGCAGAGTACATCATGCGAAATGCCAGGCTGGATGAATTGCAAGCAGGGATCAAGATTGCTGGGAGAAATATGAACAACCTGAGAAATGCAGATGATACCACTGTAATGGCAGAAATGGAAGAGGAACTAAAGAACCTCTTGGTGAGGGTGAAAGAAGAAAGTAAAAAAGCTGGCCTCAAACTCAACATGAAAAAAAGATTATGGCAAACAGAAGGGGAAAAAGTGGAACCAGTGACAGATTCTCTTCTTGGGCTCCAAAATCACTGCAGACGGAAGGAAAGCTATGACAAACCTAGACTGTGTATTAAAAAGCAGAGATATCACTTTGCCAACAAAGGTCCACACAGTCAATGCTAAGCTTTTTCCAGTAGTCATATATGGATGTGAGAGTTGGACCATAAAGAAGGCTGAGTGAGAAGAATTGATGCTTTCGAATTGTGGTTCTGGAGAAGACTCTTGAGAGTCCTTTGGACTGCAAGGAGATCCAACCAGTCAATCCTAAAGGAAATCAACCCTGAATATTCATTGGAAGGACTGATACTGAAGTTGAAGCTCCAATACTTTGACCACCTGATGTGAAGAGCCAATTCATTGGAAAAGACCCTGATGCTGGAAAAGACTGAAGACAAAAGGAGAAGCAGGTGGCACGGGATGAGATGGTTAGATAGCATCACTGACTCAATGAACATGAATCTGAGCAAACTCCAGGAGACAGTAGAGGACAGAAGAGCCTGGCATGCCATAGTCCATGGGGTCGCAGAGTCTGACACAACTGAAAAACAGCAACACCTCCAGAAAGGACTTGAGGTAGTTCAGCACAGACCTAGGATGGACTCCCGAGAGAGGAGATATTCTAGGGCAGGCCCAAGGCCATCCCACACTGGGAACACACACCTCCATCCTGCGATCCAGCTCTAGACGGCCCGTCCACCATTCTCGCTTGTCAGTACAGCTGCTGTTCTCTTTCTGCTCCTTCTGGATGGCATCAAACTCTTTCAAGGCCGAACTCACAGAAAGCTTTGGAGATGGGGTTGTCTAAGTTCTGCTTGTCCATGTGACCACCATCTCTCCATCCCCCAGCCACAAGTAGATCAGAAGCCTGCCCCAGCCCAACTCTGCTCCCTGACCCCAGGAAACCTACCTTGCTCTGGGAAGTGGGGATCTGTACAGTGACCGGGGGTTTGTCTTTTTCCAGCCGAGTCAGCAGGAGGGTGTTGCCCACAGTTCCAGGCTGGAGGGTGGCCAGGGCCAACACACACACGGTCACCCCTGGCACACAGGACATGTCCTGAGTTATTTCCGCTGTTACGTGGAATTCCTTTCACTGTCTTCTGCACTCAGTCCCTGTCCGTCACTTAAGACAACTCCTAGAAGTCTTTCCTGATCACTGGAGTTCAAAGTGCTCTCCCTTACTCTAACAAGTTCCTGTAGATAGACCATGTTTTGTGTTTGTGTCCCTACAGAAACTAACAAAATTGCCTCCTCTGACCTGCTCCCTTCCCCACTTCCCACTCACAGTGAGGCACTCAAATCATCAGTGAACATGTTTCATGTTAGCATAGGAAAACTCCAGACACCTGAACTTAGCTCTAAAGAAAGAAAGACATTGAATTTGTAGGTAACTCAAACTTGAGGTTAAAAAAAAATAAGATTTCTAGATTTAAGGTTATGTCTATTTGGTGAGAGTAACAAAATGACTAATCAGTGGCAAAGCATGACATGCCGTTCTACTATAAGGATCATAAATCTGTGTGTGAACTAATGCCTAAAGATCCTTCACCCAACTCTTTCCTAAAAAAAAGATGCATCAAAGAACAGCAGAGCCAACGATGCCTGCCACCATACCACTGGGAATCAGAGCAAGACGCTCCCGGAAGCTGTCCTTCTCAGGCTGGGGGAAGTGGCCAGATCCCAAAGGCCTGAAGGAAAAGAGCCGCTGGATTCGTGCCAGAGGGATGTCTCCAGGCTTCTCCTGGAGGTGCAGCCCCTGCAACTGGTCTGCTATGTCTGGCGGCCCTCGGCGCTTCTGGGCCTTGCTGTAGGCGACACGAGTGGAGGTGAGGTCTCCCTCCTTCAAAGTCTGGAGCCTCCCCTCTAGTCTGTCCCAGCACAAGCCTGAGGGATGGGGGGCACTCACCTGAGCTGCCTGTGGAGGTGGGTGAGCAGCTGGTGGCGACAGGTGATGGAGACAGACTCGGTGACAAGGCAGGCGGTGGCATAGGGATCCCGGTGGCCCAGGCACAGGGCCAGGAGGCGACAGAGGTGGGCATAGAGCCCACTAGGAGGGCAGTGACTGATGCCACGGAAAGCACCACTCAGTGAGTCACAGATGGAATCCAGGGTAGACAGATCTAAAGGAAGGACAAGACATAGATGAATCCCTGACTTCCTGAGAAAATCTTTCCAAGAACCAGTGCCCATCTCCCCTCCCACGTGGAAAACAGCAGCTACCATTTCTGAAGGGCAATATGCCAAGCGTGGTGCTGTGCAATTTACACGCAGCCACTCTCTCCACCCTGCCCCAATTCCATCTGACAGTTAAGTAAACTGAAGCTCAGAGAGGCGGAGTGACTAGCATTCAGCTAGTAGAGTGCTGGGATTCAGACCCACGTTCAAGGCTACTGGATCCAGATGGGGATCCAAAACCAGAACCAAGGACAGAATCTCGGTGGTCAACATACTTACCAATGGCTAAGGGGGCCGAGGGGAGTCTGCGCCGGGGACCCAGATCCATGTCTCTCTCCTTGTCTGGGTTGGGGCCGGGCAGCTCCTCTTTGCTGGCATCCCGTCTCAACACCTCACATTCTCCTACGGCTGAATCAGGCCCTGGAGCTGGTGTCTTCCCACCTAGGCAGACGACACAACTTTTCTATCGAGTTCCCTCTTCCTGCCATCCCCTTGCTCTCCCTTCTAGGGTCCAGCCCTAGAGCCAGCAAAAGAACTTTCTTTCTGTTCCATCTTTGGCCCCAGTAATTTCTTGTGTTTTGACCCCAGGGCAACCTCGAAAAAAAAGGACTTCTGCCTTCCACCCTTGCCCTCACACCTGAGGCTGAGTCTTCCCCATCAGAGCCCCTGAGGGTCGCAAAGCTCATTTCCATCTGGCTGTCAGTCAGTTCCTCCTCAGGGATGGTCCTCATCATCTCAGGGCCCGGTTCCTCACAACATCCTGATGCCACCTTCTTGACCCTCTGGCTTCTGCCACTGAGGCCGGGGGCACTGCCTGATGTGGCCACTGAGTTAGTCTTCACACCCGGGCCCTTCCTGGCCCGGCCCCGGCCCCGGCCCCGGGAAGCAGTGCCCTGTCTCTTGGACCCCTCTGCAAGCTGTGCTTCAACTGAGACAGGGTCTTCCAAGTCACTGTCGTCACTGAAGTTCACCTAGAATGGTGGGAAAAGGAAAAGGGCCAGGAGGTGGCGCTGTGGAGGCGCCATCACCGAGGCCCTTGAGAAAGATTTAGGAATTAACCTCCTGCATAATCGGCCATACTCAATCAGGGGCAGTAACTCCGGTGTGGAAGGAGGGAGAGGGAGAAGGAGCAGAAGATCCAGAGGAAGGATGAAAAGGGAAAGGAACAGACTAGAACTAAGAAAAGTCCCTTCTGTAGGAAACAAATGAGCTCTTGAACTAGGTCTCATTATGGAAGACATTAAGAGTTCCTGTGATAGATAACAGGAGAGCTACAGTTCCCACCCGGCCCTGGGAAGCTATTCCATAGAAACACCTGCCCTGCAGAACTCTTCTCCAGGACCACCCTCACCCAACACCAGTACCACCTAGCTATAGTCCCACCTCACCTTGAGGCGTGTCTGGACCCTCCGTTGTACCCTGGGGGCCTTGGGAACCTCAGGCTTGGTCTTTGTAAGGAAGACTTCCTCAAATACGGTGAAGGGTACCCCAGGGCCGGCCTGCCTGACCCGGCCTGGGGGCTTAGGTGTACAGGGTGGTCCTCCACCTTCCAGACCTTTCAGAGAGGTATGTGAGAGGGGCAGGGTAGCAGAACCCACTTGCTGGTGTCCTCGTCTGGACTGTCCCGACTGTTTTTGGTTCCGAGGCTTAGAGGGTTCTGAGCCTGTGGGTTTATTTATTGATGGCGGCTGCCAGCCCCAGGAGCTTGCAAAAAGTTGGGCAGTGCAGCAGTTGAGGCCGGTCAGCTTTGCAAGGGCCCAGACCAAGAGCAGGTTGGCTCGCCAGGGCTCCAGGTGGGGTATCCGCGCCACCACAAACTTTAACCCTGACTCCAGGACCTTTCCCAGGCTCTTGTTTGATGGCTGGTTCAGCCCCTCCAGTGCCAGCTGTGTATATGCCTGAGCCAAGATCTCATCAAAGAGGCCTGGGACAGGGGAGGGAGGTGCTGTGTGATTCAGGGAAGCCTGCAGAGCTTGGGCAAGGCGACCACTGGCTGCAGGGCAACCCTTCAGCACCACCTGCAGCAGATCCAGCCCCTGGGCTTCATGGCCCATGGCCAGTCTCAGCCCCGCCGTGACCAACGCCCAGCGCAGACAGACCACCGAGAGGACAGGGCTGGCACACAGCGAGCAGTCACAGGTGGGCAAGTGGGTCAGGAAGTTGGGACTGGGCAGGGGCTTGGTTTTCAGGATCGGGGAGGAGTTAGCAGAGGGTGCTACAGGGCCAGGTTCCTTGGCCACAGTGGCCACCAGCTCCAGGGCAGGGCCTTTTAGAATGAGCTCTTCCTCCGGGAGATCTGGAAGATGGGACACCCGAGCCTGCTGCTTCCCCTTCTGCAGGTGGACCTTCTTCACAGAGTCTGGGTGCTGCGCTAGTCCAAGAAACTCTGAGCAGAGAGTGAAACAAGCATTACAAAACTACGAGGAATGACACCAGTGTGTCTTCCCAGCGGCTGATGCCCTCATCTGCATTATTTTAATACTGACTAATGGCTTATATATATTACTGTACTAGCACACTAGATATTGGCATAGCTTACTGGTTTTTAAAATATTTACTTCTTTGTTCATCTGTGCCAAGTCTTAGTCGTGGGGGGATCTTATTTGTGGCATGTGGCGTCTTAGTTGTGGCATGTAAACTCTTAGCTGTGGTAGGCAGGCTCTAGTTCCCCTGACCAGGGATGGAATCTGGGCCCCCTGCATTGGGAGAGTGGAGTCTTAGCCACTGGACCACCAGGGAAGTCCCATAGCTTACTGGTTTTTGATGAAATCCTAACAGTGTCTTCCCTTCTAACAATGGATCAGCACAACCCACAGAGCCCCCATTTCTGCAGCTCAGAAGGCTGCACGGTTCAGGCTGGCAGGCCGGCACCCAGAAGCCCAAGTCTTAATCCTGGCTCTGCCCCTGACTAGCCCAATGATCCTGGCCCAAAACACTGAATTTATGAATGGAAAAACTTGACATTTCCATTTGACTTCCCAGGCTTTTGTATGGGTCCAATGAAATACTACAGGGAAAAGTAGTTGATAAGAAAAAAAAGCACCATAAGTACAATATTTTATTATTAGCCCTAATCCTTTCTGAGGATGCTACACTTGTGCTGCCCAATATAGTAACCACACACGTGGCTATTGAACATGTGAAGTGTGGTGAGTACCCAAGGCACTGAATACTCAATTTTATTTAAATTAAAATATATTAGCGCTGCAAACTAAGAAGCAGGTAGGGTTAGTCCTGGACAGGCCATCTGAAGGAGTGAGGACACCAATGGTCTGACTGAAGTGAAGGGAGCTTTGTCCTGGAACCAGAAGTCAGTCCATGATTTAGAAGGGAACCAAACCTTGACATGTAAAGCTGTGTTCCGGTGCATGTGTCACCCTGGCTGAGCACCACCCACGGGCGTGGGGGCCTGGCTGCTCACCTGTGCAAGACTCGAGCAAGAACAGAACTTGATGCAGGTCTGACTGACAGAGGTCCATGTCATTGCGTGCCAGCTCCAGCTCTCCCTTCAGCACCAGGAAGAGGGCACACCTGGTTGGGAGAGGGGATGACAGACCCATCAGTGGAATTCCTTGTTTCCCGGGAGGGTCTCTTTCTGCCCTTTCCCGGGCGGAGCCATCATAGTCTTTTCCAGCCTCCAGAAAGCCTTTACTTCCTAAAGGTGACTTTAGGCACTCCCTGGGGAAACCCTCTGTGCTCATCTCTCAAACCAGCCCATCCTGGTGCCTAAGGACAGGATTTCCCAAATCAAATTCCTCACTGAAAAGATCCTCTTCCAGGCAGAGAGATTTAGGGAATCACTGTATACTGAACCTCCCTTCTGGAGATTTATAATGTGTATTAGCATACTGGAGGATATGATAAGTCCTATAGGAAACCCTATGGACAGAGGAGCCTGGGGGCTACAGTCCATGGGGTCGCAAAAGAGCCGGACACGACTTAGCAACTCAATGACAATCACAATAGGAAAAAAAAACATCTAATCTTGATTAATTCAGCATTTCCCACTTATTTGCCATGGAATGCATTCTTCCATCAACCCCTCCAAACATAACATGTTAATCTGTGGACCAGTTTGGGAACCCATGGTCAAGGTCATAGGCACTGAGGTTTGGGAATCACCAGGCTCTTGGGCCCTGTACTCACTGGCGTGGTATCTGCAGCTTTGTCGTAAGTTTCAGGGCCTCCAAGCAAAAGGCTTTGGCTTCGCTCACACTACCAAGGCGGCCCAGGCGGGAGACTAGCTTCTCCGAGCAGCTCAGCACCTCAGAAAGAACCTGCCATTTTTGTACCAGGTTTTCACCTGCAGCAAAGGAGACGAGATCATCTCCATGTGGAACCAGGATCCATAGCTTGAATCCTCTGGAGACAAAACCGCCAGCCCTACCAACCAGTCTGCTCATTCCCACACTGGCTCTCCTCCTTGGGCTTACCATAGTCCAGAAATGGAGTCTCCACAGCTGTTTTCTGAATTGAGAGCACATCGCTGCCCATGAGCAGGAGGATGATACTTCGGAGAAGCTTATGGGAGTCAATGAGTGCTATCTCAGGTGTCTGCCAGCCTGGGCAAGTGTCGGGGGAAGGAGGGAGGGACAAGAAGGGAGATGATGTGGCCAGAGCTTCCACCACCTTCAAATACTAAGACAGCAAATGCAAAGCAGGCTCTCACCCTCTCCGTCCGTGCTTAAGGCAGACAGAGATAATCAGTCACAGAACTCCTTCCCCCTAAGACCAGTCTCAGATTCCTTGTCAGTTCAGGGGAGTCACTAAGCAATCGATTAGAGTTAGCAAGTGAACTGAAACTCATGTGCTATCCCAAGCCTACTCTGGGCAGCTTCTAGGCAGGCTCGTCCATGCAGCTGGACAGCAGAGGGGACAGTGGACAGACCACACACACCCAGCAAGAAGGCCCACTGCCCCCTTCGTTCACCTTGGGCACACAGTTGCTCCCACAGCGGGGCCAGCAGGCTGTCTGGCGAGAGGCTCAGGTAGGCCGCCACCAGCTGCAGGGCGTGGACGCGCAGCAAGTACCAGGCCTTGGATGCCCTCTGGAGGGCAGGGTCCTGAAGCACAGACAGCAGCAGAGCAGCACCCTCAGCCACCTGGGGATAGAGGGTAGGGGTGCAGAGGAGAGCAGTGAGTGAGATCGGATCAGCAATTCAGAGCTTGGGATACCCCTAGAGATCACGTGGCCCAAGCCCCTGCTTTTCAGATGTTAAAAGCTGGACAGAAAACTAGAGTCACAAAGGGCACAAGATCCCCAGTCACACAGCTCGTGTGTGAGAAATCCCAGCCTTTTAGATCCCTCAACTGGATCCCAGCTGAGGGTGTCAGCATCATCCCAATTTCTAGTCACCGGACAGACTTTGCCCCTTATCCCCGAGAGAGCTAGAAAAGGATGAAAATGGTGGAATGGCTCCTAGAGAAGCACTGGTGAGTGATCCTTGGGAGCTGAGGTGAGGAGATGGCTCTGCTTCTCAGGGTCAGGAACGTTCTCCCCAGCTCTACAGAAACCTCAGCAGCCAGACAGATATCTGGAGAATCCTAAAATCCTTCCAAACCCCAGGACCTTCGGAGATCAAGAAAGTGAGAAGCACCTTCTGGCGAGCGCAGCAGAGTCGACTGCGCAGGAGGTCACAGGTCAGGGAGAGGAGCAAGTATGTGTCTGTGGTGCGATCCAGAAGCTTCAGACTCGACTCTGCTTCTTCCAGGTGCACCTGGGGAAGCAATCAGGGTTTCTGTGAGCATGCTGGTGACCAGGCAGCCAGACTGTTCCAATTAAAGTGGATTAGAGTATTCACAAGCAAAATGTTGAATACATCCAGTTAAATATTAAATTATCTCAAATGTTTTAATCCATGGACAGAGAAGCCTGGTGAGCTACACTCTATGGGGTTGCAAAGAGTTGGACACGACTGAGCAACTAACACAAACATATGTAGGAATTATTCTCTTACTAAAGTGCTCATTTAGTAGCTTTCAGTTAACCACTAAGCTAGAGAGATAAAGCTGGATAAGCAGTAAGCAGGCCCTTCCATCCAACAGCTTGCAGTGCAGTGAGGTGGGGGCGGGGGGTAGGGGCAGGGCATACCTATCTTATCATGATACAATGCCATCAGTGGTGTGGGGACACAGGAAAAGTGGCTGATTTTGCCCGTGAGGAAGAGGACATTTAAAACGCTTTATGAAGGAGGAAACCATTTAGCTAGGCCTTGAAAACAAAGTACGTGTTTGCTGAACAAAAAAAAAAAGAAAAAAATGGGAGAAAAGCTACTATACCCCAATTAAAAAAAAAAAAATGGGGGTGAGGGTGTATTTAGGGCGGAGGGATTAACACAGACAAAGGCAGCAAGGCCCATACAAGGAATATAGTGGTACAGATGGGGTTCATGGCAGGGAGCGGCAAGAAAAAGAGTGAACCAGTGTACAGAAGGCGTGCAATTCAGAGTAAAGGATCTGGACCATATCCCTTAGGTAATGGAAAAGTCCACAAAATTCTTTAAGTAGGAAAGAGTTAATAAGATCAGATCTGTGCCTGAAACCATCATGCTAGAACATGGAGTGGAAAATGAAGGAACTGGAGGCCAGGAGACTGGTTAGGACACATTGTAACAGCCCTCAGTAAACAAGCCAGGGCACCAGAAACCATTGGGAAATACAGGATTAGTAAAGGGCCTTCTGCCTTTCTGTCTCACTGGGCTATGTAAGAGAGTGAACAATTGGGAGATGGAGAGAGATGCCTCCTCTTCCCATAGCTGCCTCCCAACCACCCTTTACGATCCTTCAGCCAAAAGTGGTGCAGAAGGCAGAGAAGCTGCCCCTTCAGTGTCCCATCTTCTCAGAGAAGAGAAGCCAGTCCCCGAAGCCAGGGCCACAAGCTGGGGTGGCTGGCACTTGTACCTGGGCGTAGCTGGGACAGCCGAGGGTCAGGAGGAGCTGGGTGACTTGGCAGGAAGAGCCGGCTGCCTTCGCATGGTCTTTCAGTCTCTGTGAGACGATCTGGACGAGCAGGAGGACCTCCAGAGCCTGCAGGGGCTGGTAGGCCGGGAGCAAGGCGTTTACCCAGCTTGTACTCAAGCCTTCATTTCCACCCCCTCCTCTCCAGCCCCGTGGTCTAATCTGAGGGGCTGGCTGGAATGCAGCCACCCAGACAGAGTAACTATTGGCCATCCCTAAGGAGCCAGAGAGGAGGGCAGCCGGGGGTGTGTGCAAGCCATCCTGCCCCCTCCCTTCAATTCTAAAGCCTGCATGCCAGCCATCATCAATAGCCAGGATTTACTGAGCACTTACTATGTGCCAGCCACCGCACCAGCTCACTTTATCTTCATAACAATTCTAATCCTAATTTTACAGATGAGGAAACTGAAACTTAGGATTAAGCTGCTTGTCTAAGCCCACATAACAGGTATGCGATAGAGGTAAGATTCAAATCTAGGGCTCAGGCAGCCTCCCCAGGCTCCTCCTGCTAGGGAAGTGGCCTAACACCCATAGTACAAAGATCCTTTTCATTTTTTCATAGGTTCTTAATGTGGGGTCCAGAGAAGAACTTCAGGAAGTCCTTGACACCTTCCAGCACTGCATGTAAAAATGTAAAATTGTGTCTACAGGTGTTTGTGTATTTTTTCCTGAGTATACATATCTCAAATTTTCTGATAATTAGGACTTCCCCGATGGTCCAGTGGCCAAGATTCTGTGCTCCCAATGCAGGGAGCCCATGTTCAATCCCTGGCCAGGGAACTATATCCACGTGCCACAACTAAGAGTTCACATGCCGCAGCTAAAGACTTGGGCAGCCAAATAAAAAAATAAAAATAAATATTTAAAAAATTATCTGATAATTACTAATAATTATGGCTATCATTTGAGTATTTCATTTACACACACCATCTTCCATGCATTATCTTATTGAATGCTAACAAGGCTGAGTTAATATTATTATTACCCTCATTTTATCTTATTTTTACTTTATTTTTTTGGCTATACCATGTTACATGTAGGATGTTAATTCCATGACCAGAGATCCAACCCACATTCCCCTGCAATGGAAGAGTGGAATCAGCCACTGGACCACCAGCGAAGTCCTGTTACTCTCCTTTTAGAAATAAGGAAATGAGGGCTTGGAAGGTTAAGCAACTTGCCTAAGGCCTGGGGTTTAGACTTGAGGAAGCTGGTGACAGAGAGTACACTGGGTGACATGACTTCCCAGCTGGGACACAGGCCAAAGAAGGTGAAGGAGCTGAGTCTCTGGTCTGCGTCAACACGCTGACCCGTTACCTTTGCCACCAGCTGATAGAGGGCTGCTAGGATCTGCAGGGAGGCTGCTGTTTGCTGGAGACACCGTGTAGCGGGGACCTGCCCCTTAGTAAGCACCTCCTTCCACAGGGCCAGGGCTTGGTCCAGGCATTTGGACTGTGCTGTAAATCAGAAGAAAGGGACCAGACATTCTCTCAGTGTGGGCCGTCTAGGGAAATGTGGTCATCTTTCCCATAATAGCCTCTGCCTTGTGCCCACCTCCCACTCTCGGGGAGCCTCTCCCACAGCTAGGGGACCCATCCTGTTCTTAGGAGGCCGTCGAGGAGGCCGCATCCGACCTCGCTAAGTTCACGGCCCTCACCAGCATCCGCAGCCAGGTTGAAGGCAATGTTACTGTATAGGAAGCGATCTTCCTGGAGTTTATCTTCATAATTCAGGTCATTGACTTCAAACTCCTCCAGGTTACAAGGGGCCTGGGCTCTCCGATCCCGCTCAATACCCTGGATGGGGTGATCAGGGTGAAAAGCAGGGTTGGTACTAGCTTACTGGGCTTCCCAGGTGGCTCAGTGGTAAAGAATCCACCTGTGATTCAGGAGAGGGGGGTTAATCCCTGGGTTGGGAAGATCCCCCAGAGAAGGAATTGGCAATTCCCAGTATTCTTGCCCAGGAAATTTCATGGACAGAGGAGCCTGGTGTGCTACAGTCCATAGGGTCACTAAGAGTCAGACATGACTTAGTGACTGAACAACAGCTAGCTTGCTGGGGTCCAGGGAAAATAATCCCTGAACCCAGTCCTGCTCAGCCCAGAGCAACCGTGCTCACCTCCTGCAGTTTGGCCTCCATGGTACAGATGTAGAGCCACAGCAGAGCCTGGGCTTTATCATCCAAAAGCCGATCCTTGTCCTGGGCCTCAGGCTTCACAGATTCCAGAAGCTGTAGAGCTTCCTGGATGGCATCAAGGGCAGTGCTGTCAGGAGAAGATGCACTTAAGCCAGGCTTAACCATGAGATCTGGCCGCAGTGTCCCGGGAAGAGCCTTCTGCAACAAGCTGGCCTCACCTTTCAAGAGTCCCCGTGACCACAAACTACAGGGGGCACTCAGGGACGTGGAGAGGGAAACAGACTCGGAAAAGGGTAAGAGGACCCAGGGCCAGAAGCAGGAGTGGCCTCCCCTGCCTTCCTCCTCACCAGTCAGTCTGCTGGGCAAAGTTGTGGTAGCAGAGCACCTGAGCCAGTTCCACCAGGTGGGTGGCTCGGGCCCAGGCCCCGGCTGGCGTCTCCTCAGGGCTCAGCTCCAGCAGGTCACAGATGACATTGAACCGTTCCTGCCCTGTGTTGGCCCGCACTGCCTTGTAGGCCTGCAGCTCCTCCCTGAGCAAGTGGGCCAGGGTCTCCGGGTCCCAGCCACTCAGGCTATCTCGCAGCGTCCTGAGAGAGAGCAGGCTCAGCACTCGGGAGACTTGGCCCCACGCCAAGGAGTCCCCGCCTTGGTGTGCTGAGCTCAGTTTCCAGGGGTGAAAGCAAGAACACCGCCTGTCACTGCTGTCCCCCCAGAACCCAGCCCCGTGCCTGCTCATACTCGGCACTCAATCAATCACAATGACCTTGAGTGCCAAAAGCAGTCGTGGCCAGGAAACTGGGTCATCCCCTTCCCCACCAACTCACTTCAGCTGTAGCTCCTTGTCTCCAGCTCTGGCAGCATCCATCTTGACCCGAACCCAGAAGGTGACTGGCTCAGTCATGTGTTCGGGGCCACAGGGCTGCAGGGCCGCCAGCCACAAAGTCACCATCTTGCAGCCCTGGGCCTGTTTACCCAGTTTCTTTAAACTCTCTATGTGTAGCCGGAAGCACCTGTGCAACTGACCAGAGGAAGAAAACAGACCAAACTGAAGAGGCGTGCAATGAGTACGCACCACAGGAGAGTGTGTGCGTGTGTGCCCACGGTCCTCCTTGAGGCTTCAACTACACCCACAGATCCATCACCCACACCCCTGAAAACCTGCTCCTCCTCCTGACCCTCCCCCTCCTCTCAGCAAATCGCCACCTTCTCCTGACTTGGAAAGGTGAGACCATCCTGGCCTCTTCCTTCCCCCTCTCACACAGCCAGTCACTCTCCAGTTAGTCCTTGACTTCTTGCACCCACTCACTTCTGTCCATCCCCCAGGAAGCCGCCTCAGTTCAGACGCTTGGCCTTCTCTGCCTGATCTGCCTGATCAGACGCTTGGCCTTTTTGAGCCACCTGGGTGCCCACTGTTGTCCCTGCCCTCTAATCATTCGCTACAGTGATGCTGAGAAACCCAAGATGCCACATCAGTCCTTGAGAGGCTCATCAGACGAAACCCAAGGCCCTCTATGACCCATCTCGCCTGTTAATCCAGCCAACCCATCATTTCATGGGTATATTCTTGCTTTATGATAGTGGTTCTCACTCTGGTTGGCCAAAGGAACTCCTTAAGGAACTTAAAAAATCCAGATGCCTGGGCTCCAGTGCCAGAGAGTCTGAAGCAATTAGCTTGGGACAGGCTTCAGAATTTCTTTTTTTTTTAGTTCACCCAATTCTAACATCTAGCCAGGATGAAAAGCACTGGCTGGGGATCAGGCTAAATATAAAAAGTGAGTCAATCAAAAAAGTAAATAACAGTACAGGTGAGGTCTGGGAAACACCGCGCCAGGTACCAGTGCCAACACGCAGTTCCTGACTCTCTACTCCAAGGTCCTGGCCAGGCCCTTGCATGCCACTCGAGTCCCCTCCTCCCTCTCAACATCACCTCCCTCGTACCCGCGTACCTTCTCAGGTGGCACCTCAGGATAGGTGCCTGGCTTCACTGAGCCCAGGTGCTGACAGAGGGGCTCGGAGATGGCACAGGCTTCGGCATAGAGCTTGTGACTGTAGAAGCTGTAGGCCAGGTTACTGGTGTAAGAGACTGCAGGGGAAAGAGGACAGAGGGCTACAGGAATGGCTCCATGCCCTCTGCCATTGGAGGGGCAGTAGAGAGATGCTCAACCTGTGTGGTCAGCTCAGCAGCCCCCAGATTAGACAGCAATGCCCACTGCTAGGGAGTGAGAACAGGGCCGTTCTCCCCTTCTGGGTTTCAAGTCTGCCTGAGCCCTCCATTCCGGAAGGCAACCTCACATCACCCAGCCCCTCTGTGCCTTTTTTTTTAAAGAAATCTTTACTTATTTGGCTGTGTCAGGTCTTAGTTGCCAGTTGCAGGATCTTCATTGCATCACATGGGCTCTTTAGTTGTGGTGCACAGACTTTCCAGTTGTGGTGTGAGGGCTCACTAGTTTCTGCGGTGCACAGATCTAGTTGCTCTGGGATCCTAGCTCTCTGACCAGGGATTGAACCCAGATCACCAGCATTGCGAGGCCAATTCTTTACCGCTGGACAACTGGGGAAGTCCCACCTCTGCCCTTGTTTTATGAGCCAAGTCCTCATTCCCATACAGGGCCCATCCCTTCTCACACACTGATCTGTCTTCACCTTGCTCCAAAGGTCAGCATTTTGGGGGAAACACTCTGGCCTGTCCCTCACTTCCCTCTTCTTCCCTCAGTCCACTGAAGCCTCACTAGCCTCCCTGCTAGTCCTTGAATACACACCACCTCTATCCTGCCAGAGGGCCCTGGCACTGCCTGCTTCCCCTGCCAGGGATGTACTTTCCCAGGTGCCTACTTGGCCAACTCCCTCCCACATTCCAGGTTGTTCTCATGTCACCCTCTTCATGAGGCCAACCATGACCACCTATTTAAATGGTAACTTGCCCCCTCATCTATCCTGAGCTCCTAATTCCCTTTCTTCTCCTGTTCCACTTTTCCTTTCTCTCCATATTTCTGATCATTTTCTAGCAAGTTGTACTTCAGTTATCCTACTGTTTATGATCTTTCCCAACCAGAATGTGGCTCTATGACAGCAGAGCTTTGTTTTGTTTACTGACATACCTAAGAACTCGAAACAGTGCTTAGCAGCACATAGTAGGTACTCAATAAATATTCACTGAATGAATGAATACACTCTTCCTAAATTCTAGTTTAGGCAGCTTCCTGGCTATCGACATAGATGGCTAGAAGAAAATTAAGTAGGTCTTCAATATTCTGTGGGAAGAATTTTCATACTGTTAATTTTTGTGACTCCTTATATTTTTTCACCTCTGTGGCTAGATTCAACCTGAAAATATGAATATGAAAAATTTCCAAAACCTTCTAGTGACTGAACTCTTTAGGTTTATATAATTTAAACTAAAGGGCCATGCTTTTTGTAAATTAAGGGGGAAATTTATTATGAAATACAAAAAACAGGCAAAACTAACCGATGCTGTTAGAATAGTGGTTACTGTTGGGGTGTGTGGACCAGAAGGAGGAACAGAAGGGTCTTCAGGGGGGTTAAGTCATATTCTTTGAGTTGACCTAGATGCTGATTACAAAGTATGCTTCCTTTGCAGAAGTTCATCAGACTGTTTGCTTATGACTTTAGTATTTTTCCCTATGTTTATTTCTATTAAAAAGGGTGGGGAGAAAAAAAAAGATGGGGAAGTATATATGCCTGTTGGCTAATATATACATATTACATAGTATATACACATATAGTACATATACATAGTGTGTCTCTAGCAGGATGCATAAGAAATTGACCGTATTAGCTGCATCTGCAAAGTGGGATTGGGTTACTAGGATTACGAGGAGGCAAAGGGACTTTTCACTGCCTGCTCTTTTGTGCAATTTGAATTTTGAATGATGTGAATGTTTTGCCTGGTTTTAAAAAATTTAAGTTATGACCATTCTACATGGGCTTCCCTAGTGGCTCGGCGGGTAAAAAATCTGCCTGCATTGCAGGAAACCTGGGTTCAATCCCCATGTCGGGAAGATCCCCTGGAGAAGGAAATGGCAACCCACTACAGTACTCTTGCCTGGAGAATTCCATGGACAGAGGAACGGGACAGGCTGCAGTCCATGGAATTGTAGAGTCAGACATGACTATGTGACTAACTTTCACTTTCACATATTCATGAAACACATGCCAAGTCAGATTTCAAAGTCAATGAGAAAAAAAATTAATATCTGCTCTGGTAAATCAGTCTCATCACTTCTCTACTGATATTAAATACAGAGTAATGGATACTTATAAACATCTTTTCACTGCCTCCAAAAACCACAGGGAATCCCAAAGAGGTCAGAACTATTCAGCAAGTGCTACTTGCCTGCCTGACAAGTGATGACTCTCCCAAGAACCCTGCATCTGACACCCATGGTACTAACCAGTCATCCCCAGGTAGTCAGTCAGCTCTCGGCCAGATAGGCCCTGTAAGGCCTCCAGCATCCAGATAACAGTAGATCTGCAACTGTCCGCTAGCTGGGCCAGGTCAGCCAAATTAGCTTCCTGAAGGGACAAGAAAGGTGAGAGGAGACAGGAGACATAAGAGGTCCAAGGTGATGTCCACTCAACTCCATGCCCAAAGCAACTTCGAAGCTCTACCAAGGACAGTCAAGCAACCCCAGATCCTTGGACCTGTCCAGGTTTTTTGATTCCAGACGGTACCTGACAGCCTTGGGCAAAGTTATAAACCACCGCAGTGTAGAGGTGAAGTCCTTGAAAGTGTATCTGAACCAAAGCCTGCAGCTGCTTGGAGGAGTCCCCACAGACCTGAGGAAGGAAGGGAAAGGTTGGTTTGAGGGGCAGAGAGCTCCAAGCTGAAGCCTGGCCCAGAGCCCTGGAGAACTGACATAGCCTGGGGAGTAGGAAGAAGGACATCAGAATGGACCCCTGCCAGCATATACTAGGCTGCTTGCTGGCTGGCCAGGCATGGTCCAGAGAGCAGCTTACTAAGGCAGAACCCAGGGTCTCCAGATCTTACCAAAGACCCTAGCCCAATAGAGAGGCCACAGAACCACATTCCCACCTGACCTCTGGGTCCTGAACTCACACCATCCTGCAGCTTCTGGATGAGGGAACAGTAGCTGCCAAGAAAAGCAAAGAGGCTCAGAATGGCATCAAGTCCATAGCATCTCTTGGTGCCTCGCTCCAGGACTGAGAGGAAGAACTGGCAGCTGTCACACAACGCTCGCAGTGGGGGTGATGGTGCCTCCAAGCTGTTCTTCAGGATAGCTGATGCCTTGATCAGAAGCTTGGCCACTGCCTGGGGTCCTCCTTCCCCAGCCAGCAACTGTTCAACTGCCAGCTGGCACAGCTGGAGGCTGGGGGCCAGACTGGTGTTCCTTAGGTAATCATGGGCCTTCTCCACTGTACTTGTGGCCCTGGTGTGGTGGTGGTTCCAGCAGAGGCGACGACAGTGTTCCAGAGTAAGCTCCAAGAGACAGAGGGCCCTCTGGGGGGAAAGAGGACCAGGAGAGGCTCCTTCACCCACCAAAGCTGTGATCACATGCCTGGAGAGCAGGTCATCTAGGAAATCAGCATCTGCTTCATTTAGACCATGCCCACTGGCTTCAAATAGCTGATGGGCAGCTACCACTCGACAGGCTGTTGGAGAAGCAAAGTGGGGAATCTCACAAGGGATACTTTCATCCTCCAAGAGTACTAGAAAGCTCAAGGCCTTTAACCGAGCTGAGAATGCAGCTCGCCGCTCCATCAGGCCTTCTGCCCCCTTCCAAAGCAGAGAAAAGCTGCCACGAGCCACAGCCTCGTAGTCCTGAGGAGCAGCTTGGCGAGGACATTGCACCAAGCAGGCATGAAGGGGCTGAGCAAGTCGGAGAGTGGCTTCTGGGTCTCCCTGTGCAGCAACATTCCGTAGAAAGATGAAAAGAATTCGTTCCAGGTAGAGGGGTGGGCGCTGGGGTGTAGACATCAAGTAGCCATCGCAAGCCAGCTCCGCCAGCTCCAGCAGGCTTCCCAGGTGCCTAGGGCAAGCCAGCTTGACAGTCAGCTGCTGGTTGCAAGCCCTCAGAATGGCATCACAAGTTTGTCTCCTCTCGGAATCAGACCGGCAGCTGGGAAGCTTGGTCAGGAACTCCTAGGAGGAGAGGAAGATGTGAATGAGGCTAAGGAAGAAGAAAGAGATGTGGAAAGGAAATAGAAACAGGACTGCCCAAGAGAGGATCTCCTACTCATGTGTCTCTTCAAATAAGTTAAAAAACAAAACAGCTCAGCTTATAAGCCAGATGTGTCCACAGTCGAACAGCGCGCACACCTTCAAGTCAGGCAGCAGCTCTTCAGCCTCCTTAGGACTGCTTAGCAGGGTCCCAAAGTTGACTCCTCTGAAGCTCCTCATGGTGCCGGAGGGCTAGGGGAAAGGAGACGGATTAGGGAAGGCAGAGATCTGTAAAGGAGTTAAATGAAGGGCGGGAGAAGGGCTTGAAGGTGCGGAAGATGGAGGGCAAAGAAAGCCATCAGAAATCCTGTCGGGAAAAAAGCCCAGCCAGGACGCCGGGTTCCCATTATAAACCGACGCTTCTGCTATGCCTTCCTCCCAGCCTATCCCCGGCCTCACTACCCATCCTACCAACCAACGCACCACAACAGAGGCCTCCATCGAGCTCTCCAGCGCCCACCAGGATGCTCCGAGGACTCCCGACTTTTTTAGTGGAGCCGCCCGGCCTATCCCTCAAGTCAGCGCTGGGGCTCCATTCACCTCGGCGCATACACCGTTCACGAGTACCTCCAGGCCTACCGTCCTACAGATCATTCTTCTTTCCAGGGCCAGGACTTACCCACCAGACTGAGTACTCCTCAAGGATCCAAAATGTAACCTTCCTTTTCCGCGCCAGCCCCTCCTTTCAAATATCCCCAGCGACCAATCAGCGAGAGTTGCGTAACGCCGGCGGGTCGCGAGGCTTTCTGGGAGTTATAGTTTACCTGCCGCGCTGCGCCATCACGTGATGCCTGCGGACCGGATCCCGCTCCTCTGGACGTTACGACCTCTTGGGGGCGCGGATTTTCCCACCTTTTCCAGTTGGGGCTGACCTCCTGTTTCCTGCGGCTTATCTGCAGTCGTGAAGGCTAGCCCCCTGCCTTTGTCACCTCCCCTTTATCGTCAGAGCTCGGAAAGAGTTTATATTTCCAGAGAAGAGAAGTAAAGTAGACAACAAGAAGAACGAACTTGGAAACTCTCGATTTGGGTTACTAGCAAAAAAAGGGCGTAGCCTTTCAAGGAATTCTTTATTATTATTTTTTTTAATAATTTTGTTTATTTATTTTTGGGTGCGCTGGGTCTTGGTTGCTGTGTGAGGGCTTTCTCTAGTTTCAGAGAGCGGGGGCTGCTATTCACTGCCGTGCATGGGCTTCTCTGGAGTGCACAGGCTCTAGGCACGCTTGCTTCAGTAGTTGCAGCTTGCAGGCTCTACAGCACGGGCTCAGCGGTTGTGGTGCACAGCTTAGCTGGTGCACAGCTTAGTTGCTCCACATCACGTGGAATCTTCCTGGACCAGGGACTGAACCCCTGGCCCCTGCATCGGTAGGCGGATTCCTATCCACCGTGCCACCAGAGAAGTCCTCAAGGAATTCTTTAAAACTGTAGTTTTCTGAGGGCCACTGACGCAAGTACTGTAGCGAGTTCCAGCTCCCTCTGCCTTCCAGCCTTGCTCCCTCCATCAGTGGGATTGTTTGAGAAAGACAATTTTCTTGATGGGGGTGGAGGGTAGATGGGTGGGGGTAGGGGCTGTAAGTGAAGAACTACGAAAATTCATTCCGTGGAATATTTCACAGTTTTTAATGGCTTGTATTCGGTGAGTACAAACTACGTCCCCAAACATGCACATTCACTTGACTGCTTCTCTTCCCTTCCTCCTCTAAAGAATTCAGTTCACAACTCTGTGTTCCAGTTTACTCTGTTGGATAACTCATCCTTCTGTGTTACTGCTTTTCTTTATCACCGTCAACCGCTTTTAAGAGCTGAGAATCTAGCCAGGAAGACCACTTAAACAAACCGACAAAGCAGAAGAATGACTGGAGAATCTCAGTGTTGAAATGGTAATATTACTGCAGGGGTTCAATATATGTTGCAGAAGATACCCATCTCTCATAGAGTGAGGGAACCAGCAGAGAGGAGAGGTCCATAAATTATTAACGATACATCAGTTCTCTCAATATTTATTTGAGAGATGCTTACACCTTAACAGGCAATGCCCTGACAATGTTCTAGAATTTTTTCCCTCTTTAAGGGAAGAAAACATCCTTTCTTATTCATCTTCTACTTTTAACAAGAACTTTAGAGATCAAAAAGTGTTGACCAATGTCAATTTGAGTCACATAATTCAAACACCCAACAGCATCCCTGATGTTTATAAAGAGATAGTAAAGGGATGGTGGAAAGAGCTTTCAAGTTGAGCCTGGACAGAGGAGCCAGGTTCTAGTCCCAGCTTAATTTATTATTAATCTGTGAAATAGGGTAGTAACATCAAGCCTCACTCACTCTCAGGGGTTTTGCCAGCGTCAAACAGAAAAGCCTTGAAATGCTTTCCAAAGCCCCAACAAGGCTTAGCAGCCATTAAAAGCATGTTTTACATATATATTGACATATAAAGATGTCATAGATATATGAATGATTGTTACAGTCTTCTTGTGGATTTCAATTATTTATTTTTAAATATTTATTTGACTGCATCCAGTAAGATGAGACAGAGAAGGCAGTGGCAACCCACTCCAGTACTCTTGCCTGGAAAATCCCATGGATGGAGGAGCCTGGTAGGCTGCAGTCCATGGGGTCTCGAAGAGTCGGACATGACTGAGCAACTTCACTTTCACTTTTCACTTTCATGCATTGGAGAAGGAAATGGCAACCCACTCCAGTGTTCTTGCCTGGAGAATCCCAGGGGCGGGGGAGCCTGGTGGGCTGCCATCTATGGGGTTGCACAGAGTTGGACATGACTGAAGTGACTTAGCAGCAGCAGTAAGATGAGATGGTTGGATGACATCACCAACTCGATGGAGATGAGTTTGAGCAAGCTCCAGGAGTTGGTGATGGACAGGGAAGCCTGGCGTGCTGCAGTCCCTGGGGTCACAAAGAGTTGGACACAACTGGGTGACTGAACTGAACTGAGTCTTAGTTGCAGAACAGGGGACCTTTCATTGCTTGGGCTTAGTTGCTCCTCAGCATGTGGAATCTTAGTTCCCCACCCAAGACCAATGATTGAACTTGAGTCCCCTGCATTGCAAGGTGGATTCTTAACCACTGGGCCACCAGGGAAGTCCCTCAATTGTTTTTGTTTTTAATAAACTTATTTTTAATTGGAGGATAATTGCTTTACAATATTGTATCAGTTTCTGCCGTACATCAGTATAAATAAGCCATAGGCATACATATATCCCTTCCCTCTTGAACCTCCCTCCACCCTCCCACCCCATCCCACCCCTGTAGGTTATCACAGAGCACCTGGTTTGAGCTCCCTGTCTCAGATAGCAAGTTCCCACTGGTTATCTATTTCATGTGGTAATGTATATGTTTTAGTGTTACTTTCAATTTGCCCCTCCCTCTCCTTACCCACTCTGTCCACAAGTCTGTTCTCTGCGTCTGCCCTGCAGATAGGTTCCTCAGTACCATCCCCTCAAGTGTTTTTAAAAAGAGAAAAATAAGGTATACTTTAATAAATAAAAAAAAGTTGGAGAACAGCATGAATGGTATGATTCATTTTTATTAAAAAAAATTAAATATATGCCCTAGACTACAAACCTTTGACACTGGTATGAAGGGGGGCTTAAGGGAGCCTATAATTTTTTATATTTTATATGTCTATATGTATATTTGTAATATATATCAGTCTATGTATTTTAACACATGGACATGTATTTACATTCACATATTTACATTAAATATATCTGTATTTGACTCTTTTACAATTAGCCCATATTTATTGTTAAAAAAATAATTAAAGTGAATGTGACATATTTTGATAACATTAGGTCTGATCCCAAGCATGACAAACTTTCACTTGTCTTATAATTCTATTCTGTGGTTCTGTGGGGAAGTGGTGGCAAAAAAATAATAAACGGACAGGGAGAACCACAGGATTGGGGTTAAGGGAAGAGTGTATTGGGAAGTGGAACCCAGACGCAGTGGAAGGATCATGGCCATCAGCTGGGAGCAGCCCTCTCCCCTCCCTGAGCTGTATTCCCAGGAAGAGGTCACTCTCCAGCCTCAGAACTCAGTACTGTCTTCATGCCCCAGGCCTCCTGCCTTCTTGCTCATTGGCTCCTGCTTCCTTGGACTGTTTCTTTTCTCCTCAGGATCACTTAAAAGCTCCAAATAAAATAATTATATACCAGCTGGATGGAAAGGCAGAAAATCAGGAAACTCTCTTAGGGAAAAATGGTGGTGTATATCAAATCTGACACCAAGCTGACCTTCCCACTTGAGGAAGAGGAAATGAGTTCAAGTGGAGCACACTGACACCCTCCTCAGCTACTCGCACACCCCAAAGCAGAAGGCCTCTCAGATAGCCTGATCCTGCTCTCTGGGCCAGGACCAAGGATAAACACTGCTGGGAATCACCCAACCACAGGGATGTGTTGGAAAGTTGTTCACCCCGTTACAACCCAGTCCACTCATTCTCACACCCAAATCTGGGTAGGCTCAGCTGGACTGAAAAAGTTGAAAAATAAAATATGAAAGCAAACACTTAGTAGTACTTACACTGGAGGCCAACTGCTGTTCCAAGGGCCTAATTTAACCCTCACAAGCACCCTCAGGGTAGCTACTATACCATCACCCCCATTTTATAGATGAGGAAACAGAGGCACAAATGTGAACCCAGGCAGTTAGGCTCTGGCTCCATGCTCTTCACCAGTTCCCTGCACTGCCTCTCAGCAAGGCATCATGAGGACTGCTTTGCAGGCACCGTGTACCTGGTGAATCAATCCCTCATTCACCTCATATGGGCAAATATCCAGAGGTGGGCCAGGTAGCCATGGCTAAGTGCTCCCACTCTCATGCCCTTCTCCAGGGTCAGGGCTTGGGAGAAAAGAGCAGGGCTAGAGGGGGAAAGTCAAGTAGGTGAAGGCCCAGGGAGAGTCAGTACATGCCATAGAAGGGGCACTGGGTGGGCAGCAGGAGGCAAGGTTTAGCCTTGGCTTTGCTATATGCCCTTTATTTATTTATTTATTTTTTTTGCTATATGCCCTTTAAGTGGATTTTCCTCTCGGATAAAAAAACTTTCACCAGCACCTAGTAATACAATGTATGGTATATAGTAGTTACTCAATAAAATGTTTACAGCTAAACGGACAACCTTAAAGATACCTGCCAGCTTGTCACACCCAATGAGTCTGCCAGGAAGAACCCTCCCCACTCTGTCATCTACCAGCTCCTTGGAAGAGAACTCAGCAGGGACAAAGCTGAAGGACTGTCACTAGTCTGTCTCCTCTACTTCTCCTCCCTATTTCCTTTTCACTTAGGAACATGCTGCCCCCCTCATGCTTCCATCAGTAAATAATCTCATTCAAAACAACAAATCATTAACTAGTCTCTGGATTCCAGTCTAATAGAGTTCCCAAACGGGCTACTCTTGAAAAGCCCGGAGTTAGTTAGCCTGTCTCCTCTCCATTTACTGAGCACAGCCATGGGCCAAGCACCCACTTGTGTGTATATGTGGGGGAGACAAGGGCATATAAGACACAATTTCTTCCTGTCCTCAAGGACAGAGAGTCTACAAATAACTATAAAATACAGGCAGAAAGGGGAAGTAGAGTTATTGCAACAGACTCTGTTTTAGCCTTAACATGGGGGAAGGAAAAGATATCTGCTTTTTTCATACTTAACCTCACCGTCTATTCCCTGCAGCTGGGTGGGGGAATGTGTTTTTTTCCTTCTCTGAGCAGAGACCTGAGACCACTACTCTTCCCTCCCCTTGGCCTCACCCTGCAGGCACCCATCCATCAGCATTCCTCCCCCAGTGGGTGATGCTATCTCCCCACACAGGTTTGGACTTGCAGGTCCTGGAAAGTTTTGCTTCTTCCTGTCTGGGAATTCGTCTGGGACCCAAGGAAAGGTCATCAACCTCTTTTCTAGGACAGGTAGGTCCCTCATGCCCACCTCAAGCACATTCCAGGACACACCCTGAGCTGACCCTCCTTCCATTCCCCACCCTGCTTAACTGCTGGCTCTCCTTCCTCTGAGAAGCCCTGGTTTGGGTGGAGGAGAAAAGGCAGATACAATCAGAGGTGAGGCAGGGAGGGGCTCACAGAACTTGAGTTCCTGGTACTGGTACTGTTTCCTGCCCTGATGGCTCCCTCACCCTCACTCACTAAGGGTGGGGAACAATCAGGTACAGACAAGATCACGGTCTGTCAGCCATTCACTGCTCTCTCCTCTTCAGCCCTTCACTTGGGTTTCATGCAAGCATACAGGCCCTGATGGACCCAGGTGATGTGGACAAGGGGTGCATTTTTGGCCAGAGAGGCAGAAGGCAAGCGGCACGCATGTGCTGAGCTGCAAGCCTATTCATGCAGCAAGCCTCTGGATTTGCCGCAAGAGGTGGTCACAGAAGCAGCTCAAGCCCCTGGAATCTTTGCTCAGTGGCCTGGACATCTACTCCATAAGGCTCCAGAGATTGTCTCACTCTGGATGTGGAGTAAGGTTTTTGCTTGGCAAATGGGGAGGGTGCCTGTCCCCAGGGTAACAAGATATGGAGGACCTCAGAGCCCTCAGGCTTTTCCCACCCATTTCTGTTGAAAGGCAATTCCACAGTTCTCAGTTTAAGGTGGAGGCAGTCTTAGAGAGGGCTTCCCTGGTGGCTCAGTGGTAAAGAATCCGCTTGCCAATGCAGGAGACGTGCGTTCAATCGCTGGGTCAGGAAGATCCCATGGAAAGCGCAATGGCAACCCACTTCAGTATTCTTGCCTGGGAACACAGTCCATGGGGTCACAAAGAGTCAGACACAACTTAGCGACTAAACAAGTCTTAGTGAAGCTAGAAAGACAAACGTTCCACTGGTAACCCCACCTCTCTCCTCACAACCTTCAGCTGCCCCCTCATAAGAACAACTGAGGTGGGTACAGGTGAGGATGAGTAAATGAGATCAATGATCAATTAAAATTATTTATTTTAAAGTAGAAAGGGGGAATGGGAGTGACACAGAGGCAACTTTTGGCATCTTCTTTCCAGGCCATCACCCCATGTGCTTCCCAACCCAAAGCACTGACAGGAGCCCCCGGACAGGCTGAGGGGCCAAAGAGCCCCAAGGTCACAGAGAGATCTGTTCAGTCCTGGAGAGAAGGGGTTCAAGGGTCCATCCCAGCTCCCTGGTCCTAGAACAGGGTCAGAGCTCAGGAGTGTAGGGCTCCCCAGTGGGTGAGGGCACCCGCAGCTCTGCATCGTGCCTGACCACAGTGAAGAGTCCCACCACTGCCAGCAGAGCCATCACCATGACGGCGGAGCAGATGCTGAACATATTCCGAGTACCCGTTTTGCGATCGCTGTCATGGAGGACCAGGAGCCCCAGGCAGGCCAGTAAGTGCAGGGGCACCCGGAACCAGTTGAGGACACCAGCTTGCTCGGTCTCAGGGATCACCTTTCTCCGCAGGAAGCTCATGCTGGGAAAGTACAGTCCACAGGCCAGCTCGATAAGGAGGAAGGCTATGAAAGATTCCACTGGACTCTCCTGGCCTGGGCTGGTAGAGAAAGTCAACATGAAGAGGGAGAAGACGACGATGAGGACAGCGAGGGAGAGTAGATGCATGGGCTGAAGGTGGTACCTCTTGGAGGTAGCGATGCGGTACAGGGAAGAGCCGAGTAGGCTGGCCGCCATGAAGCTGGAGAAGATGATGCCCAGCGGAGCCCCATGTGGGTCCAGCACAGGCGTCCAGAGGAAGACAAAGATGAAGATGACACTCTCAAACAGGGCCTGGATGGTGCCTAGCAGCAGTACACGACGGTCCGACAGGAGGCAGCGCAGGCCCCCAGCACAGGTCCTAGAGAAGGCACGCTGCCGATCATAGTTCTCTCCCCAGTTGTGAAGGGCCAAGGCCCCAGCCAGAGCCAAGAGAGGGATGGCGGCCACAAAAGGGGCTACAGGCCCCAGGCCCATCCAGCAGGCCACAGCCTCAGCTGCCACACCTGCCGCTACAGCCAGCACATGGTTCCAGAAGGCAGCTCGGGCAAAGGTAGCCGGGATCCATTCGGCGGGGAAGTCATGCCGTTCCAGGTGCTCATGGATATACCAGGCCTCAAAGGCTGAGAAGAGCAGGGCTGTAGATAGCCCACCTAGTGCTCGGCCCACCAGCAGCACAAAGTAGTCCCGGGAGAGTTTGGTTAAGCAGCAGAGTGAGTAAGTGAGGGAGAAGAGGACACAAGATTTCTTTCGACCCAGCCAATCCACCAGGGAGGAAGCCACCAGTCCAAAGAGGACGGTGGAGGCAAGGCCGCAGACGTAGAGGATGGCAATTTGTGCCTCCAGGAAGTGGTAATGCTGATACAGTTTGTAGAGGTAGGGGGCCTGCAGCCAGTCAGCTGCCAGGGCCAGGAAGTAGACCTGATAGAAGTCCAGTTGAAACCGAAGGAAAGACGGATTGCTGCAGGCCCTTCCAGACGGCTTAGCCCGGCATCTTGACAGCTCCAACCCCAGGCAGGAGGCCAGGAGGACCACAAAAGCAAGGTAAGCAGTCACCAGCATGGCCGGCCCCCGGACGACCTGGGAAGAGAAGGGGGCTTCAGAGTCACATCCATTGCCCGGGTAGCGCTGGCAAGGGGCTGCCTGTCTAAGCAGAAAGCGGATCCACCCAACCCCCCTGCCAACAGCACTCCCCCACCCCTCAATTCCACTCCCCCAGAGCTCAGACCGGAGGGACCAGTTGGGTGGGTGGGAGGAGTGGCCCGCCAGAGCGGGACACTCTGGGGCAGGGAGGGGTGTGAGAGGAGAGAAGATTGAGCATTCGCCCCACCCTTTCCTGGCATAGCAAAGAGGGAGTACCTAATCCCAGCCCCGCAAGTTAAGGGGCTGCTGCCCTTCCCCGTAACAGCGTTTACACACTGTACTTCCTTCTGTTACCTCCCATCCTCTTTGGGGAGCCTGTTTTTGTCCTCGAGGTCTCGTCATCCGTCCCAGGCATCCCTACCACCCGCGCAGGCCTCTAGAGTTGCTTCAGGCCAAGCGCGTGCATCTCAGATTTCCCCCTCCTTCGGGTCAGGGCACCCCCGCCTGCGCCCCCTAGACCCCGCTTGCCGCCGCCACACACGCTCGCGCCTTGCCCAGACCCTGGTCTCACCTGCTGCCCCGGTCTGCGGGGACGCTCCGGACACGTCCGGCTCCAGGCCGCCCGGCCGCCCTTCCCGCTCTACCTCCTGCTCTGGCTCCGGCTCGGGTTCCACCAGCGCGCCCGCCCCTCACAGCCTGCTTCCGGGAGCCGGGAAGGCCTCTGGCCGCCGCCATGATGGCCCCGTCACGTGACGGGGGCGCGGCGTTCAAACCCCGCCCCTGCTCCGCCCTCTAGCCGCGACTCGACTACAACCTCCGGACGCCGGCGGGACCGAGACTGGAGCCGGTGGTGGTCGCGGTTTGTGGTCGCGGTTTCTGCTCCCGGTTCACTCCCATCCGTGGCCTTCCCATGACACTCGCTTCTTCGACTCCCGGATACCTACCGAACCTCCTGGAAATAAAGACCCATTTTCAGTCTCTTCCTCGGTGTCGTGGGTTACGGAGCGCTGCTGTGCCTAAGACAATGCCAGCAGTTCCGCGGAGTCGGGGTTTGATCTTCTTAAGGAACATCGTCACCCTAAGCCGAGACGGGCTTCTCGATTTTCTCTTCTCCCACGATAGTGACTTCCTGGCCAGAAGTCAGTATGGCTCAGACACCTGAGGGAGGCAGTGTGGTGTAAAGGACTTGGACTTGGCTTGCAGACCGCTGAGGCTCAAATCCCACCCCTATCACTTAGCAGCTGTGTCGCCTCGGGCAAGCCATATGACTTCTCAGTGTCCCAGTTTCTTGGTCTGCATCATAGGAGAGCAGCGCCCAATTGAAAAAGGCTTAAAGTTCAGTGGCAGTCAAGAGTTAAGGACTTCAGCCTTGGAGTTGGACGCCCACCCTCTGCTACAGCTGTGGTACCTGGGAAAAGTTATTTAACTTCTTTCCAGCTTTAGTATTATCTCCTCAAAACCCTCCCATGGGGAACTTCCCTGGTGGTACAGTGGCTAAAACTCCTCCTTCCAATGCAAGAGGCCTGGGTTCCATCCCTGGTCAGGGAACTAGATCCCACATGCTGAAAGGAAGATCCCACCTGCCATAATTAAGACTCAAGGAAGCCGAATAAGTAAATAAATATTTTAAAACAAAACAAACAAAAAAACACCCTCCAATGGCTTCTTATCTCACTAAACGAAAAAGCCAAAATCACAATAGCCTACAAAATCCTTTGTCCTCTTTTCCACTGCCACTTCTCTGACCTCATCTCTTACCATTTTCCCTCCTGCGCCTTCTACTCCATCTACACTGGCTGTCACTAGGGCCTTTGCACACTGTGCCCTGTGAAGCTCTGGTTCTCCCAGATATCCACATGGTTCCCTCCTGCAGCTCCTACAATTCTCTGTTCAAGTGTCATCCTATCAGAGAGGCCTTCCTTGCTCATACTTTTGAAAAGGCAGCACCACCTCTGCCACAGTAACCTACCTGCTTCCCTTCCAACTCTCTATTCTCCTTTGCTGCCTTTTCTTCATAGCACTTAGTACTATCTGGCACACTGTATATTTCACTTACTGCTGCTTCTCCCTACAAATTTCTGCTTTGTTCACTTATATTTCCAGTACTTGAAACATTTAATGGGACATAAAAGGCATTCCATAAATATCAGATGAATAAATAAATTAGTAAGATAATACATGTAAATTATCCTAAAAAGTGCTGGTCTTTATTAGCTGGTAACACTTATCAAACTTTTTTTTAATATTATTTATTTATTTTTGGCTGGACTGAATCTTTATTGTTGCATGGGCTTTCTCTAGTTGCAGCCAGTGGGCACTACTCTAGTTGGGGTGTGAGGGCTTCTCTTTTTGCAGAGCATGGGCTCTAGGGCATGTGGGGTTCAGTAGTTCGGCATGTGGGCTTGTTTGCCCTGTGGCATATGGAATCTTCCTGGACCAGGGATTGAACCTGTGTACCCTGCATTGGCCAGTGGGTTCTTTAACCACTGGACCACCACGGAAGTGCATCAGTTATTATGTATTACACCTAAGCTCTGTTTTAGGAAGTCCTGGGCCAACTGTCTCAACGACTTGTTAGGTAGGTACTTCAGAACTGGAAAGGTTAAGTGACATGACAAGACTCACATGGTAAGAGGTCGAGTCAGAACTGGGACCCAGATCTTCCCAATTCCATACTCGTGATTTCTGAGAAGATTAAATGTGTTCACCCACTTGCACAGGTGATTAGTAAGTGCTAGTTTTCTTTATCCTAAAGAAGGGTGGGAGAGTCTGGAATTATATCTTGAGAAATACTTTCTTATGATAAACAGCTGAGATTTATATTCCACAACTTCCAAAGTGCCTTTATCCCTAACTGGCAAACTTCTAGAAAATAGAAAAGAGTACCGGTTCCCTTGCTTCATCTAGAAGCACAAAGCTCAAAAATCATGATTTCCCAAGGTCACTCAGTGAGTGAGGGCATGGGGGAATCCAAATGCCCTCCATCCTGGTCCTGGACTGAAAATCCTTGATCTCCTGACACCCAGTCTCTCAGTTCCTGGTGATCTTTTCTTTGAAGGAAGAAGTCACCCTGAATGATAGCAGGGAGTGGGACAGAATGGCCTTACATGCCTTGTCTTCTGTTTTCCGGGATGGAGGCCAGTGTTACCCATTACTGAGTTGTAGTTTTCTCAGAAGCACCTAAGAAAGACTTTAGGGAAGGTTACATTATTTTGGATTATTTTTATCATAGGACCTATTCAAAATACGTTTACTCTTTAAGGTTCCCCTGGCCCCTCAGAGCTGTGAAGCACAGCTGAGAAAGATCCTTTACATGGGATATGTGCCAGCAGAGCTGCAGAGGACTGGAAGGGATAGAGAATATCCTGGGAGGGCAAATCCATCTCTAGGACCCACTTCCAGTACAGGGCAAGGAGAACCAGGATCTGTATGTGGGGAGTTACAGGGGAAGTCTGGCTTTCAGAGCAGGCAGGGAGGATGCTCTGGGAATTACTAGGAACCATGCCTACAAGAGGAGCATCATTTAAAACTTTTAATATGAAAATGTTCGAATAAAGGTAGAGAGGTTCTATGAAACCCTATATACTTAATTCAACAATATTGATTTTTATGCCTTTGTTCCTTCTCCTCCTTTCTTTTATTTGCCAAAATACTTAAATACATCACTTCATTCCATGCTTCAGTATGCATCTCTAGGAAATAAGGACCTTTTCTTACATAACCTCAAGGCCATTTTCACATTTAACAAAATCAACACTGATTCCTTGGCATTGTAAGTACTCAGTTCATAATTAAATTAAATGTTTAATTAAATGTTAAATAAATAATTAAATGTTTTCAACAGTCTAAGAATGTCTTTTTACAATTGGGAGGTCCCCATAAGGAATCAAACAAGGTCCACTTATTCTGTGTAGTAGCTGTCTTTGTATGCCCCCCTCTCATTGACCCTCCTGTTCAGCCATTGACTGGTCAAAGAAATCAGGTCAGATTTCCTTTAGAATGCCCCACATTCTGGATATTTTGTTTTACTTCCTTGTTGTGCCATTTAATTTGTTCTCCACCCCCCATATTTCCTATTAAATGGAGGTTAGCAGTAGGGTTGGATTAGAATCATGTTCAGTTTTTTTTGTTTGTTTCTTTGTTTGGCAAGAGTCCTTCACAGGTGGTGCTGAGTGCTTCAGATTGCATCATATCAGGAGGTACAGGCTATGTGGTTGTGCCCTTTTTAGTAATGCTAAGATTCATCAGTGGGGTCAGGTAGTTACAGCTTCATTCCTCCATCGTAAAGTTCTCCATCAACCACCATCCTTAGCTTCATCCATTGAAGAGTCTTGTTTTGATCAGTTATCTCATTAGGGGTTGCAAAAATGGTGATTTTCCTAATTCCTTATTTCTTCTACATCAGCTGGAGTTCTTCTGTAAAAAAGAAATTTTCTTCACCACTTAGAGCTATTTGACCACCCTGAAATATAGTTTACACAGGACAGGTAGCATAAATGCATAATTCTTTTTCTTTTTAGTTGCCAATTTTCAGAATATGAAGTTGGGAGAAAAAAAGGTTTGGACTTAGAGCTGAGTGAGGATAAGATGGCCTGGACAGTGGGCAGGGGACAAAGGGACTGTTTGGTAGCTATGTCCAGCCCTTGCTCATGCCAGGACATGGGCTGTTTGGAGGACAATGGAAGACTTGGTGTCCTGGCCCTTGGACAGCAATGAGATGGGTATGACGTAGGCCTGTGTGCAGGAAGCTGCAGGACCCAGAGAGATAGGGAGAGACAGACAGAAAGCCGGATTCTGGGGAGGCAGAAAGAGAGGAATTGAAAAACAGAAGAACAGAATTGGGAAACAGAATTGGACCCAGAAAGACAGGAACAAAGACAGAGACACAAAGAAGGGAAATAGAAATGGAAAAGATCTAGTGACTTGCTCCCAGAGGCAGAATAGGACAGAAAAGGAGAGAAATAGGAGGTGAGTCAAAAGACCAAGGAGATCTTAATTTATCTACTTAAAAAATAGTTGTAACATATAGTAGAACTATATGTAACTTTGTCCTGTTTAAAAAAAAAAAAAGACCAAGGAAGAAAACAAACATGAAGATACAAAATGAGACAGGGAAAGGAAAAGACACGTATGTTAAGTAGATTTTAAATTAGATGGGGAAAAGAAGGGACAGTGGGAGAAACAGATATAAAGACACAAGTTAGGTGTGATAGAAAAAAGGAAACAGAAATGGAGAGAGTGGTGTAGAAAGCTAGCAGGAAGGATAAACAGAAGGATATACAGAGATAGAAATGAAAAAACAAAGGGTCCCAGAGAACGAGGCAGAGAAAGAGAAGACTGAAGCAGATCAGTGTCAGATAACTTGGAGAATATGATGGGATGCTTGGGGGCTCTCGGCTTAAGATCCAATCACAGGCAGACACCAGCATCTGTCAGCTCCATCTTTGTCTCTGTGGCTTCTCCAACTCCCCAGTCCCACTCCCAAGGACAGGAGACTATGACTAGCTGCGTGTGGATGGAATCATTGGGAACCTGAGTCAAGGGCTCCCAGCTTCCATCATCCCTTGCCAGATGAGCGTGAATGTAACAGATAGGATTATTGCTGGAAGATTGGGGTCATGATGCTGGGCAAGCCCTCAGAGATTTGAAAGATAAGACATCCAGGTGGAGAGCACTGGGTTCCTGGAAGTGAAGGACCATAAAGGATGTCATGATATCCAAGGGGAGGGAGGAACCAAGAATCCTCTGTTCAGCCTCTTCTTCTGGTCCAAGAGCCACTGCCCTTCCTCCAGGCTCACAATGAGAGGTAAAGGGTTCAGAGACTCTTGGGTTATTCAGGGATATGGGTGAAGGTCCATGGGGCAGAAAAAGTGGTCCCTAGATGAAGAAGCCATCTTATCCACGCAAACTATAGAAAAGATGAGCCAAGAAGGGTCTCCCAGGGAGGTCAATTAGAGGGGGAAATGGTCAACTTGCTCACCTTCAGGGACCACAGGAGAGGCCCTGAGAAGAACATTTTCCATTGCAGAAGTTGCAGAAGAGGAGATTCTGGAACCAGTGAGAGCATGTCTAGAAACTAGCTTCAAAACAGATGCCTGGCTCTCACTCTCAGGATTGAGGAGGCCGGGGGGCTCTGAGCAGCCTGCCCCCCTAACTGCCTGGAAGAAGGTCCAGCTGATCTTCTGCCTGCAGAAGTGCTCCAGGAGATGGGCACTCTCCCAGGGGCAACTGCCCCCTAGACAATCAGACAGTGCCGAGCGGTGCGCTGTCCCCTAAAGCAGCAGCTGCAGTGGCCAGTGGAGCCTGGAGGTCCCCAGGCAGCCCCTCGACCACAGCCACAGCTGTCACTGCAGCCCAAGCAGGAGCTGGAACAGGTGGCTCGACCCCTGGAGCAAGGGTACATGGGGCAAGGAGAGGGGCGGCAGCAGGTCAAGTGCTGGCCAGAGCACTGGCTGCAGGCACTGTGGGGATAAGTCAAGGGAGGACAGGCGGGGCAGGGAGGGCAGGAGCAGGTACAGGGTGGGCCCGGGAGGCCAGGACAGGAGGGGCAGGGAGCTGCGTAGGAAGGAAAGGCGGTGCAGGAGCAGGTGGGAGGGGGGCAGGCTGGGCAGGGGCAGGCGCAGGCAGAGGCCGGGCAGGGCGGACAAGGGGAGGCAGCTGGTGGACAGTGTCCAGAGGGCGCAGGTGGCTGTTGATGGCTGGCTTTCTTGTTCCGAGGCCCCAGACGTAGGCCCAGAGAGAAGTCCATTCAGTGGCGGGGAGCGGCCAGGCTGGGGGTTGGGTGAAGGGGAGGGTACAGGTGGGGTCAGAGGGGGAACTGTGGGGAGCAGGGGTGGGGGCAGGATTAAACCTAAGACACTGCTGAGCCTCTCTGAGCCGGCAGGAGCTCAGACCTCCCCAGCTAGCCCTCCCCTTCCCTGCTGGCCGGCTCCCCTCCCCTCCACAGAGCACCTTCCATGGGCACCAGATTAGACCAAGTCTTCTAACTATGATGTGCACTCTTCTGCTCGCAGTGCCCTTTCTCTTTTCTCCATCTGGCAAGATCCTTTTCATCTCTGAAGACTTCCCCTTTATTCAATCAAAAATTATTTCTTGAGCTCCAGGCACCTGATACCTGCCCATCATTCTCCAGTCCTGATGGCCAGAATGACCGCTTCAGACTTCCAGACAGTCCCCAGAGGAGACTCAGGGCAGTAGCAGCAGCACAGCAGATGCTCTGAGACTCTGCCTGGGATATTGGTGGGAGCTGGTGGGGCAGGGGAGACCTAGGTTCTGGGAGTCTCCAGACAGGGCAAGTCCCAGGTGTTGCGGGGAGGAGGAGGGCCTGGCTGTCTCTGGGAGCCTGACAACCAGCCTGGAGAATTATTTTTTTCTTAATTTAAATTTATTTATTTTAATTGGAGGCTAATTACTTTACACTGGACAATTATTATTGGAGAGCCTATCATGCAGCAGGTACTGGTCATGTTATAGAGCAAGACAGTGAGGTTTCTTCTCTCTTATGGAGTGCCCTTTAAAGTGAGGGCTGGGGCTGGGTGGGGACAAAAAGCAAACAGGTAAACAAATAAATATATTAGCTTGTCTAGGAGCATGGAATGGCTGTGAAAAAAAAACCCAGAGTGATGTGATACAAAGTGACTCAGAGAGGTGGATCCTTCAGAAGGAGCAGCTAGCCACCACACAGTCAGCTCCAAGGGCCCTTAAGGGTTTAAAGTGCAGTGAAGTCACTCAGTCGTGTTCGACTCTTTGCGAACCCATGAACTATAGCTGACCAGGTTTCTCTGTCCATGGGATTTTCCAGGCAAGAATACTGGAGTGGGTTGCCACTTAAGGGTTTGGGAGGAGATAAAAGTCCTGGCAGATCACAGGAGAGCAGCCTGAGGCTGACTAGAACCCAGATGGCTGGACTGTGAGGAAAACAAAAGCTGAGAGGAGGGTAAGGAGGCCTGGAAAAATTTGTAATAGAAAATTCAGTGGCCAGGGCTTCCCTGGTGGTCCAGTGGCTAAGACTCTGCGCTCCCAATGCAGGGGGCCCGGGTTCGGTCCCTGGTCAGGGAACGAGATCCCACATCTCAGCTAAGAGTTTGCATGCCTCAAGTAAGAATGCACAGGCCACAACTAAGCCCTGGCGCAGCCAAATAAATAAACAACTATTTAAAGAAAAATCAGTGGTCAGGGACAGTGCCACTGGGAAGTGACATTTTAGCAAGGACCTGAAGAAAGTGAGGGAGAGAGCCATGGAGATGGCTAGTGGAAGAACATTCCAGAGAGGGGGACAGCAAGTACAAAAAGCAAAGAGGAGAGTCATATGGCACAGGTAGAGAGCCAGGTAGAGGCCCTGGGAGCCACGGCAGTGACTTGGATCTTATTCCAAGGAAAAGAGAAAACCACTGAGAGTTTTAGGCAAGAAAGGAGTATGGGTCTTGATTTTACACCTGCTCCTGATTAGAATGTTCTACATTATCTGATAAAAATTGAGATTGCCTGCACACACACTTTGACTCTTAGCTTTATAGCCTAGAAAAACTCTTGCATGTATATATTGGGAAATATGTACAATCATGTTTTTAGTAGCATTATGATAGCCCAAACTGGAAACAACTCAAACTTTCACCAACAGTAGAATTTAAAAAAAAAAAAAATTGTGGTATATTCATGCAACTGAATACTCTGCCACAATGAAAAAGACAGTTATGTGCAACAATTTGTGTCTCTCTCACAAACAAGCTGAACAAAATAAGTCAGACAGGAAAGGGCAATACAGTGTCATTCCGTTTATATAAAAAACAGGCAAAATTAAATAATATTATAAAGGGATGCATATATAGGTGCTAATACTATAAATAAAAAGAAGGAAATAATTATCCCAAAAGTCAGGATGGTGGTTACTTCTTCAGAGAGGAAGAGGATGATGGGAGAGTCACATGGGAACCTCTGGAGCCGAAATACTCTATTTCTTGAGCTGGATGGGAGTCGAGTAGGTATTCATATTCCAATTTATTCTGTACACTGTTCATAATATATTTCTATACTCTTTTATAAGGAGAAAATAGAAATACTATTTCTTTTCTTTTTTAAAGTTTATTTATTTATTTTAATTGGAGGATAGTTGCTGTACGATATTGTGATGCTTGTTGCCACGCATCAGTGTGAATCAGCCATAGGTATGTATGTGTGTCCCTGAACCTCCCTCCCAGCCACCTCCCGCCACACCCTGGCCCTCTAGGTTGTCACCGAGCACCAGCTTTGTGTGCCCTCCTTCATATATCAAGCTCTCACTGATCATCTGTTTCACATATGGTAATGTGTATGTTTCAGTGCTATTCTCTCAAATCATCCCTCCCTCTCCTTCTCCCACTGAGTCTAAAAGTCTGTTCTTTACATCTGTGTCTCCTTGGTACCACTTCATTCTCTACTCCACGCCACCTTGCTCATATCATTCTGCTGAAGTTAGACACTGAAGTTCACACACCTATCTCTCCCACCAGACCTTGAGTCAGCAACCTTCCAGATTGCTGGTCTGGCACCTATCAGTGCCTGGCATAGAGCAGATGTTCAATAACTATTTTCTGAATTGGGTTGAATTGAACTGAATTTTCCAAGTCTCATCTTATAGAGAGGTGGGCAGCTGCAGATGAAGAGGAAGCCTGTGGTGGTGAGGAGAGCTCAGGACCACCAAGACCTAGATTCCCATGTGAGCTCTGCTAACAGCTGTGTGATATTGGGCAAGCTGCTTACCCTCTCTGGTTCTCAGTTCCCTCTGTGAAATGGGGTGATAACTGCTCCTTCTCTGGACTGCTATGTGGATTAAGTGAGTAATATACAAGCCAAGCATAACGCCTGGCATACAGTAGGTGCTCAACAAAGGATAGCTTCCTAACTCCCTCCCCCCAGCCTCACATCTTTTCTTCAAAGGAATCCACTAGAAAGGGCAGCCAGACATCACAGATGGTCCCTCAAGGTGGTCCCACATCCGCGGGGCCTCCTTGGGGCTAAGGCAGAGATGTAGTCTGGAGGAGAGCTGGCAGACAGGGAGCTCCCACTGTAAGTGAAGTGGGAGAGCTGGCAGAGGAGGCTGGATACCAGGGTTCTGGGAGTTTCCATCTAGGGGAAGTCCCAGATGTGGGCGTGGAGATGCCAGGTTGGCCCCACCCAACACCCTGGCCCCAGGGGGTGTGGACACAGGGAGGAAAAATGGGTCATCAGAGCAGGTCTAGAACTTAACCCCATTGGTCCCATGACCTCTGTGCCAGTTCTGGAGGAGGAACAGCCACAAAAAAACCTATTCTCTCCTCAAAGGACCCCTCCATTCCTTTTCTTCAGAAAGGAAGAAGCTTGGAACCTTGGTGTCTAAGCTGGAGGAGCTGGAAGCCCCGCAGTGGACAGAGGAGAGATAAAACCCTGTAATCCAGGATGGAGGTTCTGTACCAAACAGACTGCTCCACCCACCCACATGGAGACTGGCAGACACCTGGAACTCTTAGCTCACATGCTCCAGGCAACCTTGGAGGCAGACCTGCTCCTTGTTCCAGGGAGCGGGACAGGTCAGGGCTGGATCCCAGGGCGGGAGGGTGCACCATCGAACAGTTCAGAGTAGACAGGTTTTCTTTCTGGTGAGGCTACAGCAGGGCAAACTCAAGAGTCCCTTCACCTCAGCGTGGGGCCTTGTTTTCTGTATGGAATCTGGGGCCTAAGCTTGTGGATTGTTCCTCTCTATCTGTGCCTCTGTTTCCCTTTCTGGAGGAAGAGATGAAGGGATGGATAGAATCTTTCCAGGGCAGGAGCACCACATGTCCTAGGGTCCTAGAGCGCTTTGGCCGTTAGGAGGTGCTCACCATCCCTCCCTTGTAGTGAATCAAAGTCCAGCAGAGGAGCAGGAATGCAGGGCCCTTGTTCTTTCTGGGGGAGTAGGGTGGTTGGGAGCCAGGACCCTGATTCCAGGGCCTTTGCACATACTCTTCTGCTGCCCTCCTTTCCCTCTCTTCTCCTCCTCACTTCCTCCCCTCCCCAAAGTCTTTCCTGATTTCCTTGGATACTTGGGCCCAAGGAGATTTCTACGGATTCCTAGGGCCCAGCGCAGTGCTTCGGAGAAGGCAATGGCACCCCAGTCCAGTACTCTTGCCTGGAAAATCCCATGGATGGAGGAGCCTGGTAGGCTGCAGTCCATGGGGTTACTAAGAGTCGGGTACGACTGAGCGACTTCACTTTCACTTTTCACTTTCATGCATTGGAGAAGGAAATGGCAACCCACTCCAGTGTTCTTGCCTAGAGAATCCCAGGGATGGGGGAGCCTGGTGGGCTGCCGTCTATGGGGTCATTTCTCCACAGAGTTGGACACGACTGAAGTGACTTAGCAGCAGCAGCACAGTGCTTGGCATACAGTGGGTTTTTAATAAAGATTTGTTGAATTAATGAATGGTGCGTGTTCAGGGAAGAAATTCCTAGAGTTGTTTAGGGTAGTCCTAAAATCCTGTGTTGCAAAGTCAAGGCCTTATTCTGTGGGGATCTGGGTATTTCTGATGCTGGTAAGACCTTCTACACACAGTCATTCACTGGGAGAACCAACAAAGTGGCAAGGAGCAAAATAGGCCTGATACAAGGGGTAGAATTGAGAAGCACTCAGGGCAAGGCCGGCACCAGCCTCAGCACAGAGCAGGCCTGGGGGAGGAGGTGGAAGGGGAGGGGAGGATGGGAAAGGCACGTGATGTACAAAACATGTTTTCATCATGCTCTCCCTGGGTGCCCTGGTCTCCAAGCCCCGATGGCACTTTCGTGCTTTAATGATGTCCTTGGGGGTTGTAACAGAGCTTTCCCCTCCTTTTCAAACCCCCTCCCCAACCCCACCCCCAGACATCTGCCAGCCACCTCTGAGCGTGGTGCGGGACATCCACCCAGTAGCAGACTGGGCTTGGGCAGATTACCTATTCAGTGTCCTGATGCTGCTGGGGAGGATGCAAGGGTGAAAATTAGGGGTGGACTATATGGCAAATCAGGGCAGGTAGGCTGGAAGTTTGGATCCATTTTCTCTCCTTTTTGCAATGTAAGGAGCCAAGGAAGTCTGGTTCTAGGGCCCCCAAGATATCATTTCTCAAGTTGCCAGGGTGATCAAGTGGAGCAACCACAAACAGAGCAAAGCCTAGAACTAGGGATGACCCAAGAGAAGGAGAAATGAGGGGAGCTCTCTCCACCAGTTTCCAGAGCGGGAGGCCCTCTTCTCAAGCTTCCTCCTGGAATCTCTGGACAGAGCACAGACTGCAGTGCAAGACGGAGAGAAGAAACTGACCCCCTAACAATACCCCTCTTCTCTGCTCCCCAAACTGCCAGTTTGGTTTTACTTCCAAACCGCTGCAGCCCACAGACCCCAGTCACTGGGTCCCGAGGGAGAGGTGGGGGTGGGGGCGGGGGCAACGCAATCCCCAAGGGAGGGGCCCGCGCAGGGCGGGTCTTCCTGGGCATCCCCCCTGACTGCTGTCGTTGGCTGGGGACCTTAGAGGCCAGAAGGGCGGAGCCACAGTTTCCAAGACAGATTGATGGACAAACACCCACCAGAGACAAAGACACAGACAGACAGACAAACCAAGACAATGAGGAAGGCAGAGACAGATGGAATTCCAGACCACTCCCTCTTTCCAGGCTATCTAAGAGTTTTGTCCCCCACCCCCACCCTCCGCCCCGTTAGCTTCTCTGGCCCCATTCGGTGTCCTGGAAGCCTAGTCTCAGAGCTCTAGCTCTGGGGGACCAGCCCCTGGGCCCCTCTAAGAAGGGTAAGGGGAAGAGTTGGGAGAGAGCTACCCAGCAGGGAGAGCGCTCCGGGGGTGGGTGGTGCCCGATTCTGTGTCAGGATGCCCGGCCAGGGGCCAGGGAGGGAGCGGTGCCCTCACCCGGTTCATGAGGACAGGAGACTCATTCACTGTAAACCAAGTACAGATGTGCTGGGAGGGGGAGGGGGAATCAGGGCCACAGTCACAGACCGCAGTTGGACCCGCCCTCCTTCGCCAGCCGCCACCATCACCAGGGCAGGAGGGGTTAACTTCACAGCCTCCTGGCAGGATCCCTGCCACACAGGCTGAGTGCCATCCCACCCTGGCCTGGACTCCTGGGTCCAACTCCCCAACACCCGCCCCTCCCACACTGCTGAGAGCTGCTCCCCGGGTAACCAAGCAAAGTCAACAGCAGCCAGGCCACCTGGGGACGGGACCCTGGAGTATCTATTCCCAGCTCTTCCCATCCCCAGAGTGAAAGGGAGAGCCTGTCAGCACCCCATCAGCAGCTCCTGTTCTCCTGAGAGAGCCACAGCAGGCCCCCTCATCCCCCTCCTCTTCATCTGACTCTGGCTACCAAAAGTGGCCTTTCCCTCTCCTGGGAGGGAAGATACCTGGTCCTCAGGTAGCAGTATGGACAAGGTAATTCCAGTACAGAAAATGTGACGTGACCAAGTCATTGCCCCCAGTGCCAGCTACTTGGGACTCTGTTGCTGGGAAGGTCCTTTGGGTGCCTCTCTCCTGCCCGGCCCAGCCCTCCCTCCTACTGCTGCCCTTCTCCACTCTAGCATGCCCACCCTAGTCTCTGTAGGAGTGCTGGGGCTCTGTGCACAGCGGTTGGACTTCACACTCTCTCCTCTTCTCTGGCTCTGTCTTCAGTAGGATGGATGCTGACACCCGGGGGGTTCCGACTCTAGGGACTGAGAGTCTGTGCTGGTCACGTTGAAGTTGGAGGAATGTCCCCATCAGACACTGACATTCACACTGGGTGCGTGCGCGCGCACGCGCACGCGCGCGCGCGCGCACACACACACACACACACACACACACACATACAGACCTAGCGTCAACAACATTCGTGGTGCATCCACCAGGCCGGCAGGCAGGCAGGAGCTAGTTAAGACAGACACACACCCTCGGCTTGGGCTTTCTCTCTCACACCCAGCGCAAGGCTCCTCCCACCCCCTGCTACAGTTCCCTGGCCCTCCTCCCCAGCCTCTCCCCTCCAGACACAAGCCTAAAGGTGGGGATGGCGTTGGCAGCCAGCCGGGGACCCAGGAGACCTAGCTCCCACAGCTTACTCAAGGCAGAGAGAGGTCTTTAAACCCAAGCCTCAGAATCCCTACAACCTCCACTAGTTAAACCAGTTTGCTCCTGGGACCTAAGGACCGGCTGGGGTAGGCATGGGGAAGAAGAGTCTACTTTGACACGCAGGTTGAAGGCTAAGCGCAGGGTGAAGATAGTGGCTTCTGCTCTGGCGGATCCCTGCGCGGTCAAGCCACCCCTGGGAGGACGTGGAGACAGCTCTCACTGCCTGTCCTGAGGAGGTACAGAGACTAGCCTCCGGGAACCACAGTCCGGCCAGTACACCACCCCCCCTCCGCAAATGGCAGGAAGGGGGAAAGTGCCAGAGAGAAAGGGTGGCATCATGGGCCCAGGACACTGACCTCTTCTGCCAGCCTTGCCCGGCCTCCCGGGGACGGAGCCACGGAAGCCCAGCAAATGGGAGGGGCAGAGACCCAGGCGTCCCGGGCCGCCCCGCCCAGTCCCCCGCCCCCCAGCCCCAGGGCACCGAGGAGGGAGCCGGGCAGGGGCAGGCGGCAGGGTAGGGAGGAGCGAGGGCGGGAGGGGGAGGAGGGAGCCGGGCTGGGAGGGAGGTGGGGGGGGTGGGGAGGGAGAAAAAGAAAGAAAATATTTTCCGTGTCCCCGCCTGCAGAGTCAGTGTGCGGTTTGGGAGAAAATGTGTCGGATATTTTGGGGCGGTCACGTGGGCGGGCGGGCTCCGAGAGGCCCCGGGACCGTCCCAGCCTAGAGTCCGTGCCCCCCCAGAACCCCCCATCACCGCGAGCCCCTGCCACTGCGACGCTCCATCCCCGCGACCGCCCGACGCCGGGACCTCGGGGCTCGGCGGCCTCCCTTCCCCCTCCCTCCCCCTCCAGGTGAGTCAGGCGGGGAAGCAGGCTCCGCCGCCGCGGACGCCCGGGTCCTCCTCGGGCGAGGTGGGCTGGGGGCGGGGGCGCCGGGAGCCACGCCGGCTCGGTTCCTCCCCGCGCGGGTCTGGCTGTCCGCAGGGGTGGAAGGGGGCTTCCTGGCCCCGACTTGGGGTTCAGCCCTGAGGTGGGAAGGGATTGGGGAAGGCAGGCTGGGCTGGGCCGGGCTGTATTCACCCTTCGTTGTGGTGAGTATTCTGGGAGAGCTTTGGGAGAAGAGCCTCCAGCCAGCGGGCTTCTATCCTTATTTTTGTGCCCAGAGTGTGAGGGGAGATAGGGTCCCCTCCTGCGGGGAAAGTCCACCATCCGCCTCCCCTCAGGCTTCCCCTGGGGAATCTGAGGGGAGGATTTTTGGTCCACGCTGATCCAAGTTCCTCCTTCCCTAGTGGAATGGCACGGCTTGGACATCAGAAGAGCCAGAGGCAAATGATTCTGTCCTTTTGAGTCCGGAAGTTTGGAGAGACAAGTGAATAGGATAGGGGTCTGTATAGCTGAACGGCAGTGAATTTGAACCGCAGTGCAGGAGTCCCTATGTCAGGGCTGCCACCTCGGATGTGAGTCCTGGCTCCCTCCAGCCGAGGTGGGGGGCTCCGGAGTATTCTTGAGGGGAGCCTGAATGGAACAAAGGCAAAGCAGGGAGACTGGGGGAGGGACCCAGGAGTTCCAGTCCCAGAGCCTTACTGGCGCTGCCTCCCTGTTTCCAGCTCTTACAGCCCAGTTCCCTCGACCTGACCCAGTCTGTAGGAGGGAGTCTCTGCAGGTGGCCAGAGGATGCTGGGGTGGGGGAGGGGGGCAAGTAGCCTGAGGAGGGGTCTGTGGGGCAAGAAGCTGAGATGGTGGTGTTCCTTCAGGGCCCACATCTAGGGCAGGTGATGGTACCAGTCCCGAAGTCTGAGGTTTGTACCCTTACCATCACTGCTCAGATGCTGACAGGGTTGAGGACCACAGGTGGTGTCTCATTTCCTTGAGGTGAGAAAAGAGAGGACAGGGGAGTGGGCAGGAGGCAGTGTGGGAGGGGTCCTGGAGCTTGGATATCCCAAATAGACACACACTCTCACACACACATATGCACACACATGCTGTGGCTTGGAGCCTAGTAGGCAGCACAGGGCACACACCCCCATCCCGGCACACCCCCACCCCTGGCTCAGAAAGCCACCCAACTGGCACCTCCAGTTCCCCCCTCTGCCCCACCCTACCTGTGCCCTCCGATGCCCACACACATTCCACTGGCATTGCCTGCCTGCCTCCTGGGTACTGCCCCTCCCTGGGGCCAGTGAGGTAGAGGGAGGGCACACACGGGGATGGGAGGTGGAGACTCAAGGGTCTGGACTCCCCCGAGGGTGGCAGGAGGCCAGGGAAACCCAGCCTGCCGTTGCCTCCTGGGGAGCAGGCTGGGGGCCCAGGCCAGAGCAGAGGATGCCTGGGTCCTCCGCCCAGGCTGGGGATGGGGTCATGGAAAAAGGTGGTCGTGTTTATACAGAGGGGAGGGGGGCAGCGGGTGGAGAGCCGCCGACAAGAGCAGCTTTGTTCCAGGCTCTGGAGCGGGCAAGCCAGCAGAGAGACACCCCCGCCTCCATCCGGCAGCCCCCTTCATCCATGCCCTCCCCTCAACTCCACCTCAACTTGAAGAGAAGCAGCTTTGTAAGGGCCCGCTCTCCCCTGGTCAGCCCTCTCCACCTGAGGCGGTGTCTTGGGAGGAAAGAAGTCCGTTCTCCCTTCCTCAGGTCCCCCCGAAGTACCATGGCCTCTGGGTTCCTACTTTAGGATTTCCTTTTACACTGTGTACCACTGTCTTCAATGCCTTGGTCCCTTCCTCTACTGAAGACTTAGGACCCTCCCCTTCTCTTCCCAGCCAGGGCAGAGAAACCAAGGTTCATAACTGGGATGAATCTCTTTCCCCTTCCTCTCTTCACTCAACTCTCAAGTTCCTTCTCTGAGGCAAACTAAGAGGAAGTTCCTGGGAGAGCTGGGCTGTCCTTCACTCACTCACAGCTTCACTCCCCCGCAAGGACTAGGAGCCTGAGCATCCTTCTCTGGGACCCTCAAAGTCCTCCTGCTCTGCCCTCAGTTCTCTGTTTCCCACCCACAGGTGAGAAGCAAAGACAGAGAGTGCTGGACCACACAGCCAAGTTATCAGCCTAAGCCAGTCTGGGGAAGATGGGGGGACCTCTAGTAGCTTCTCACCCTTGGCATTGGAGGGGTTAATCCACCTGGAATGTGGCCCAGCCTGTTAAGCTGTGGCCCAGGGGCCTCAGGGGCCTGGACTCCTGGCTCTCCTTTGGCTTAACCTGGGAAGAGGACTGCAGGGTAAGGTGACGGAGATGAACTGTGGGGGCTCAGAGCTCAGGGTTTTAGGACTTAGGGAGACACTGGGTTGAAGAGTCAGGGTGCTGGGGATCTGAGTGGTGGTGAGTGAGGGGCAGCGGCTGCTTTATGCATTGGGACTGAGTGATGGCTGGTGGCTTGGGGTCTGAGTTCCTGTAACTGCCATGACAATTTACCTTCAGGAACTTGAAAGCCAAGGCAGATGAGAGATAAAAAAGAGAGGGGGAAAAATGAAAAAACAGAGGTACAAAGATGGAAAGATACTGATCTTAGAAGCAAAGACTGACGGAAAGAGATGTAAAATACCCATTATCTACCTCTGGGCCTGCCTACCCTGAGGACTCTGTGTTTCACTCTCTTCCCTTCTTCATCTAGTCCATTATGGTTCTGGCTGGTAGAGGAGGCACCTAGGCTGAGATGACTCTCCTTTCCCAGTCCCTAACTCCCGAGACAGGTGGGCGGTTCTGGCGCTCCTAGGAAAGCCTACAACCTTCCCCTTATCAGAGCACCAGGAGAGGAACCACCTGCCTAACCTAGGATTCTCATTTCCTCTTTCCCCCCATACCCCTCGCCCTTCCCTGGGCTCAGGGGTCAGGCTATATTAGAGGAAGGGGGGATGTAGAGAGGGCTTGCTATATGCAGAGGGCTCGGAGAAGAGAGGGAAGAGATGGAAAATCAAAGTCAACTGAGGACAGAGAGAGGCGCTTCCTAGCATCATGCCTGGCACAGAGCGGGGCTGCCATCAACCTCTGTGGATGTGAAGAGAGGTTAGGAAGTGAGGCATAGTTGGAGACAGAGACAGACTAGGAGGGGAAACTTGGAGAAGGAGCACTGAGGAAAGATGGACAGAGAGGAATGCAAATGAAAGGAGGTATGGTGAAAGAGAAGGGACAAGGAAAAAGAACACGAGATACACAAAGCATTTAGTATGTGTCCTATGTTATTCTAGACACTTTACATATGGTAAATTATTTAATCCTCGTAATAACCTTTGAAGTGGGCCTTATTATTCACAGTTGGCAAAGAAGGAAACTGAGGCCCAGAGAGATTAAGTAACGCTAATACATCAGAGGTCCTGCAGTTCAGAAGTGGTAGGGATCAATTCAGATAGTCTGGCTTCAGGATCTGTGTTTTAGAGAGGTGTAACATTTTTTGGTAAAAGTGTTAAAACAGATATGGTCACTTTCTCCAGAGTGGCAGAGTTTGAATCTTGGCTCTACCATTTACAGCCATGTGACCTTTAATCAGTCCCTTAACCTCAGTTTTCTCGTCTGTGAAATAGGAATCATAATTCCTACTTCGCAGGATCGATGTGAGTGTTAAATCAAGAGTTCAGCCCATGATGGTGTTCAGTGGTCTAGCTTAGGAGTCCTTTCTGCTGTGAGTCCAGAGGCAATCATTCACCTTGTAAACTTGGTTTACCCTTTCGGGGTGAGTTTCTCTGAGCCTGCGTCAGCTACCACCCTGTGTCCACCCCTGTGTACAGAGGGCCCTGAGCAGTACAAACTGTGGCAGCTAGGAGAGAAAAGACTAGCTGGGTGAGGGTCATGGGGCTTGGAACCTCAAAGTGATCATTCTCTCATCCCTCCTTTTCCTTTCTTTCTCCTTAGGACTCTTGGAGACCCAGTGAGCAGGCCAGGCAGGGCGGGCACGGAGCCTCCCAGGCCAGGGCAGTGGGCATGGGCGGGGGCTGTGGCTGAAGAAGTCCCCCGCCCACAGCAGACCCCAGGGGACTCAGCCTCCCACACTGCAGCGGCCATGGCCACCAATAAGGAGCGACTCTTTGTGCCTGGTGCCCTGGGGCCTGGCTCTGGCTACCCAGGGGCTGGCTTCCCCTTCGCCTTCCCAGGGGCACTCAGAGGGTCTCCACCTTTCGAGATGCTGAGCCCTAGCTTCCGGGGCTTGGGCCAGCCTGACCTCCCCAAGGAGATGGCCTCTCTGTGTGAGTCTCAGGGATCGTGGGGGATGAGGGCAAGTGGAAACAGGAGGGCATTGGTGGGTGGATGAGAGAGAGAACTGGTGTCCCCGTTAGGAAGGCAGGCAGGCTTAGGGCTTTGATCTAAAGGAGTAGCCATGAGGGGGTTTGGATATGGAGCAAATGAACATCTTTGCGAATGAGAGTCCTTCTGTACACCTAGGATGGGAAAGTGGCATGCCTAAAATTTGGGACTCTGAAATTGCCTCCTGAGCTAGTCAACTAGCAGGGAGAACCTCTTTGTATGGGCAGCCAAGGGTGGGTCTGGGGAAATCTGAGGCTGCTGCCTGCCTGCAGTAGCGGGGTGTGGGGAGCCAGGCTGTGAAGTGGAGGAGCCTGGGAGGACAATCTGCTGACTCTTGGATCAAGAGGTGAAATTGTCCTGAATTAGCGGGAGGCTGCAAAAAAGAGGAACAGAATCTAGTGCCAGGTACCCAAGGATGTCTGGGGTCAGGAAACTTCCCTCTTGCTTCTGGTTAAGTGAAAGTCGCTCAGTGTCCATGTCCAACTCTTTGTGACCCCATGGAATTCTCCAGGCCAGAATACTGGAGTGGGTAGCCATTCCCTTTTCCCGGGGATCTTCCCAACCCAGGGATTGAACCCGGGTCTCCCACATTGTGGGTGGATTCTTTACCAGCAGAGCCACCTGGGAAGCCCCTTGCTTCTGGGAAGGGTGGAAATAGCTTTTGAAGGAAGGTAGCTCTTGTCTCATAAGTAATCTGGGGAAATGGAGGGGCGTCCCAGCAGCATCCTCTCCACCAGCCATGTGGGCTGTGGACTCCCCCCCCCCTCCCCCGCCATCTGGCCCGGTGCCCACATGCTGTGCAGATCCCTGCTTGTCCCTCAGGCCTGCCCTCTTTGGGTGAAGCTGACAGCAGCAAGCTGAGGCCTCTCTTCTTCCCTCTGGGTCCCCTCTTCTTCCTCTTGGGAGTGGATCCTCCTCACCAGGGTCATTTCAGGCATGGATGCCCAGAAGCTGGAGGGCTAGGATGCTGGCCTCCGTTGGATAGAGGGTCAGCGTGGGAGCCGGTGCAGAGAAGGTCCTACCTGGAAAGGAGGGGAGGTGATAGACAGAGGGGCAGCTCCAGAGAGAGAAACAGAGAGGGAGAAGAAAAGACCAAAAGATAAAGATAATCCCTATAGCTCCACAAGCTCAGAGAGAGAGAGGTGGAGAGAAGGGGCCTGTGTTCAGGAGCTGGCACTTGGAGGGTTGTGTGTGTGTGTGTGTGTGTGTGAAGGGGTGATTAGAAAGGACTGGGGCTGGCAGCTCTGCTGGAAAGAGCAAGCTCACCTAGAGAAGGCATGTGTGTGTGTGTATGTGTAAGGCCATATGCAGTTGTATGCACAGTGTGGCCCTGAGACACTGCTCACACACAGAATTCCAGGGTTGCAACAAAGAGTCAGTGTGAAGAGTGAGGTGGTATTTCATGGGCTGCTGACTGGTGTGTCTGGGGTTTGGTGAGGCCTGCTGGTGGCCTGTCTGTAGTCCAGCAGGGGTTATTTGGGTGGCATGCAGGTGAAGGAGGGAGCACAAAGCCCCCCTTTTTGTAAACCTCAGCTGGGCTTCCCCTACCTCATTTGTACCCCATGAATCTGTCCCAGGGTCTTGGAGGTGGGAGGGAACCACCCTCCCACATGAATGCCCTTCTTGCAAAGAGCAGTACAACTCAGTCCCTTGGGACTTGATTTTCCCAAGTTTCCCCGAGGCAACTAAGGGAGTAGGGGTAGAAGGCAGAGGAGAGAGAATGGTGTCAGGGAGAGTGCGAGAGCCAGGAGCCAGCCCCCAGCGAAGTTCTCCATGTGTCCCTGTGCCCTGGACACGTGGAGAGCAAGGTCAGGGTTCAAAGTGAGGTCAAGGCAGGGGAAAGGGTCAGACTAAGCTCTATCCCCAAAAGCTGCCCTGAAGGAGGGGGGCTGAAAGAAGAAATCCAAGGGAGGAGCCAGAACCTGGGCTAGTAGCTGGGGAGGGTGCGGCTGGCAGCGGGGGACAGGCCTGGGCAGAGAGGTGGCAGTGGGGAGGGGAGGAGGGAAAGCCCTGGGTCCAGACAGCTACCTGGGAGTGGGGCTCGCAGCACCTAGTGGTGGAGGAAAGGGAGGCAGCTGGGAGAGTCTGAGAGACCTCCCACGGCGGGGCAGCAGTGGCTGAAGGGGGAAAGTGTAATCTCACTTCCCTTCCCTTTGTGACTGGGCCATCTAATGGAAGGGGACTGGAGGCCTAAGTCAAAGCCATGCTCACTTGGTGGCTGGCTCTCTTTCCTCAGCCTCTGTTGCTGGTCTGTGGGAGGGAGGGTGGTCTGTGAAGGATTCTGGAACTTCGCCCCGGGGCTGGCTCCTGGATCCTACCACTGGGTCCCCAGCACCTTGGAGACACTAATGTTGAGAAGGGCAGTCTTGTTTCATCTCTTGGGGTGGCGCGGGGGCCTGAGTGGGTTAAGGCATCTCAGAACCGCCTGTTGGAGGAGGGCAGGGGAAGGGAACACGTGCTGCCAAGGCAAGCACAGGCCTGCAAGTGTGGAAAACTGGAGGGGGGTGTGTGTGTACACATGCGCAAAGGTTTGGGTGTGCTTGCTCACTCATACACATGAAACCCTGGTGTCTGTGTCCCTGTGTATCTCAGTGTTATGGCCACTGGTGTGGTCTATGTTTGTTTTATCAAGACTGCAGGGAACAGAGTGTGATGGAAGGGAAGGGAAGGCCTGCCCTGCCCGCCTCCCCCTCTTTAGAAGATAGCTGGTGTCCTGACGACCTAGCCCTGCTTGTCCTCTGAACTTGGTGACAGTGTCTCTGGGTCACGGAGCCCAGGCTGCACCATACCAAGTGACATGGAGAAACTGAAGACAGGCTGGCACAGGAAGAAAAAGTTCTACTTAAAAGAAACTGAAAAAGAGAGACTCAGAGACGTAAACAAGATGAGAGGGAAATATACAGGCTGGAAGGCACAGACACAGAGAGAACCCAGACTCCGGGAGAGGCCAGGGGCCTTGTTAAGCGGGCGGGCCTGGTGGTGAGCAGGCGGCAGCGAGGCCTCCTCCAGGAAAAAACCCCAGCCACTGCCTCCTTCCCCTCCCCTCCTGGTCTCTCCTGCTCAGGCTCGAGCTCCAGCTCCAGGCCGACACAAACGGGGCTTTGATTGCAACAGGAAACCTCTCTGGCGGGGGGAGCTGGGCAAGCCGCCGCCGCTGGGGCCCAGGCTGCACCCCCCTCTCCTGGCCCCCTACCCGGTCCCAGCCCCCATCCTGCCCAGCGCTCCTCACCGCCCTGCTTTGGGCCCCGGTCCTCATTCACACCTCCCTATCCCTCGGCTCCACTGCTGCCCCCACCTCTGGAGACCCCTCCCATTCATTGCCCTTCAGGTGGGAGTCCTAAGTTAGGACTTACCCTTAGGGTGGGGCCTTCTCTACTTTGAAATGCCCCCTCTTCCGTTTTTTGGGGGAAGGTTTTGGAAGAAAAGGAGAATTTAGCGTGAGGAATTCAGAGCCAGTTATCCTCAAGCCCCTTCCAGAAGGTGGCAGGAGGGGAGCAAAGGAGAGATGCAGAAAGAACTAGCTCTCCCTCCCCCCCCACAGCCCCTTGATGGCCAAATGCATCTTTTCCAGGGTGGTCGAGGCTCTGAGGGGTGACCATGCCAAACTCAGTGTGAATGGCTTCATTAGTGGGGAATGGGGTACACTTTTCCTTGCCTCTGGGACCATGCTTTGTGGGGCTCCAGCTGGGAGGGGTGCGCTTTGGTGGCGGGGATCATAGGGAAGGGGGTGAGTCAGGCAGCAGCCCCCCCTTATACTCCCACCAGGCTGGTGGAGAACATCTGGTTCCCATGAAATGCTAGAAGGCTAATGGGTCTAATTGCTGCAATAAGGGCTGGGGGGACTTTGGGGAAAAGAGGGGGCACTAGATTCCCCCATCCTTTTACCTTCTCCTCAAGGCTGAGACTGTCTAGAATGGGGGGTTGGGGTTGGGGGTTAGGGTGGGCCTGACACCGCATTGCCTAGTCCCTTCTAAGGACCCCTCTCCCTGCAATGCTTGGGAAACACACACAGATGGGGTGATGAGGAGTGGGGTGCATCTGGTGAATAGAAAGGGGGGCTATTGAGCACTCATGACTTCTCCGAGCCCTCCCCCCACACCTCCTGTGCCCCACTCCCAACCCCCCTCCCTGTGGCCTGGCCACTTCTGGTTCTAATTACCAACCAGGCAGGCCTGACTTAATTGGGACCTTTCAGATTTCTGAGGGGGAAGGGTGGGGTGGGGTGGGGGAGACTGGCAGCCTGGAGTTGACTAATCGGGGCTTTTCCCCCCTTATTTTGGGGGTACTCCTTATTTTGCACTTAATTGATGGTTTTGCCACTGGCCAGGTTCTGAATCAGAAATCTGTCACCCCTTTTTTCTTTTCGTGGGGAATGGCTGCATCCAGAGATGGCGTATTTGGGGTTGAGGGCAAGAACTGGGAGCTCAGGCAGGCTGAATTGGAAAAGACCAATACATTCCCTCTTCATCCCTGCTTCCAGCCCCCCAGTCGGCCTGTCACCCCAGACTCCCCCATCCGCCAACCAGGCCCTCCTTCCCAGCCCAGCCCCCTTCAGTCCCCGGCAGCCACCCCGGCCCCTCCTCCGCGCCTGTCTTCCCTTCCCTCGCCTACTCTGGCACCCCTTCCTGCTCTTTATTCTTCCAAACTGGCGCCCCACTCCAGCGGCACCCCAGTGTGCCCCCCACCCGGTACAACAGATTCTTAGAAAAGCGCGCCCCGCCCTGGCCCAGCCACCGCCACCGGGCGGGGGAATGGGCCGGGCCGGGCGCCGCTCCTGTTCCCCCGGCGCTCCCCGTGTGAGCGGCGCTGACAGAGCCGGCTGGGCCGGCCCGCCGGGCGGCCGGGCGGCGGGCGGGGCGCGGAGGAGGGGGCGGTTTCCGGGAGTCGCCGCCGCTGGCGCTGTCCCGGGGCCAGGGTCCCCGAGTCGGCCCGGCCCGGAGAGGGCAAACTCTTGACGTGGCCAAACCCCCGCCCCCTCACCCTCTTCTCCGCCGGGCGAGGGCGCTCAGTGCCCGGAAGGGGCCCGCGAGGAAGGAGTGGGGCGGCCCTCGGAGATCCGAAGGGCACTAAATGTGGCACCAAAGGGGAGAAGGGGCAGTTTGCCGTTGGTGGGGTATCGAATGGCTTTGAGAACAGCTGCCGACCAGACCCGCAGTCATTGCCGAGAGGGGCACTGGGCACCTGGGGGCATTGGCACTCTGGGGGAGGGGAGTTGGCACTCAGGAGGGCAGTGTGGTCTGAGACGCAGTCGGCACAGTGGGAGCAGCCTTGCGCCCTACAAGTGATGTCAGTTTCGAGGAAGGGCCGCTGGGAGAGGCAGTGGAGGCGCTCCGGGAACGTCAGCCCCGGGACGGGCCTTGGGGGACTCGGAGGGAGGCGGCCCGGGCCGCGGCGGAGGGAGGACCGCTCGGGCTAGGAGGGGTAGACTCCGGCTGCGCAGGAGGGCGGGGGGACTCCGCGGCGGCGCTGGCTGAGGCCTGGGCGGGGTGGGGCGGGGCCGGGTCAGGGGGAGGTGAGCGCGCCCGGCCACCCGCCCCGAGGGGGGTTCCCGGAGAGTTCACGGCGGGAGCGCGCTCCGGCCCTCTGACCGGGGTGGGGGGAGGACGGGAAGGAAGGAGCAGGCCGCGCGCGCCCAGCCGCAGGAATGTACTGTTCGGCCCTGCGGCGCGCGCGCGGAGGGAGAGGGAGGAGCCAGGCCTGGGAATGAGGGGGTGGAGGTAGTGCAGGTCCCTGGGCTCGGGAGAACTGCCGCGCTCAGGGGACCTCCATGTTCCCCTCTCCCCAGTCCTCCGTGAAACCCCTGCCTGTACAGACTTGTGTTAAAAAAAGGACTGTTGGGGGGAGGGGGCAACTCGAAAGGAAATGCGTGTGCTTGGTTCCTCCACTCCTTCCCCCATCCCCGGTCGGGGCACGCGCCTGAGTGCAAAAGCTTGCTAAGCCTCCCGGCTGTAGAGAAAGAATCCTTGCAAGCATTCTCCCGAGCCAGGTGTGTCTGCAAAAACGTGTGTGTACACCTCTGATTTTATGCGCGTGCAGACATGCATGTGCACTATTGCATATTTGCAAATGCGTGGTACCTGCCAAGATAAATGCATGCACGGATGTGTGTCTTAAGCAAGCAAGCGCGCGGCGGTGCGTGTGTGTGTGTGTGTATGTGTGTGTGCGCTCCACTCCCAGCTCTGCTCATCTTGGTGCCCGGCCCCCTTAGCTCTCTAAGCCCCACCCCCCACCCCTCTGGGCTTTGCTTTTACAAAAGGTCTCCCCAGTGCTAGCTGCCGAGGTGCCCAGAGTGAGCTAGACCGCGGCTGGAGCGGCAGCCCCGGCTCTGCGCCCCGCCCAGTCCCTTTACCCTGCTGGGGATCCCCCTCTTCCCCGCCCACCCCTTACCCCCCATGCAGCCCGGCGCCCTACGCTAGCCCTCCCCCTCCCCCCCTCCAGGAGCGGGGCGCCGCCGGGGGAGGAGGGGGAATCGGCCGCGGGTTCTCGGTGTTCCCAGCACCCAGCTTCCCTCCAAGCCGGGTCGCGATGTACGACTGCATGGAAACATTTGCCCCGGGTCCGCGACGGCTGTACGGGGCAGGCGGACCCGGGGCTGGCTTGCTGCGCAGAGCCGCCAGCAGCTCCTGTTTCGCCGGACTCGAGTCTTTTGCCTGGCCGCAACCCGCCAGTCTGCAGTGTAGGTACCCGAGCCTGGGGGTGGGGTGTGGGGTGCAGGACAGGCAGCGGCTCTCGCTCTACATGTGTAAAAGGTGGACCTGGGGTGCAAGCGGGCATTCTGACCGTTTCCATGTGAGGGTCGGGTGTGTAGGAAAGAGAAGTACTGGCCCTTTAAAAGTGGGGGCCTCAGCGACTCCTTTGGGTGTGGGCAGTAGTGTTTGGAGTGTGTGTGTGGTTTCGATGGTGGGTATATAGCTAGGACCTGTGGTTGATGCCCCTCCAGGGTTCCCGGAGATAGGGAGAGGCCGAGGTGCGCTGGTAGTTTGGGTCGGCAGGTTCGTGGACCCGGAGGGCAATGGCACCCAGGACCGTGGGTGGCGTTTGTAAAGTCCATGTGGGAAGTTGCGAGTGTAAAAATGTATATATCGATTGCGAAGCGTGGGCATTCCTGGAGTGTGCAGCGCCTAGCTTAGGCAGCGCGAGTGTGGGTGCAGGGGTCTCTCCACGCAGCATCACTCTGCTCCTGCCTGCGTTGGCAGGTCGGAATGGCCCCGTGTGGAATTGTTTGTGGCGTGAGGCCGGGAGGGCGTGTGCCCTGCGTGGCTGCGGGGGCGGTTTTGGAAAGGGCTGTGTTGGAGCGTGCATCCTCTGGGTGTGCTGTGTGCGGGGTGGAAGGGGCCAGATTGGGTTCTGGCGCCCCCTCCCCCACAGAGAAAAGAAATGTTAGGAAATGTGTATAGGGCTGTGTGCACTCTTTCCTATGGCTCCAGCCCACAACTTCAGTAGGAAGGGAAAAGTTTCCAGCAAAGTTTGTGTATGGTGAGGAGGGGCCTGGAGGTAGCAGCGGCCGGGGAAGCAGGACTCCTGGGTCCCCCAATACACATCTTTTCCTCTCTGTGAAATGGGAGATGCCAGGCCTGGGGCCCTGGAACCCCTTTCCAGAGCGGTAATAAAAAGCCGGGGACTGAGAAGCAGTAAAAATGAAGTCCAGATGAGAGGCGGCTTTGAAGCCCGGGCCGAAGTGCCTGGCGGGGGTTGGGGGGAGTGGGGAGGAGCTGGGACGGGAGCCTGGAACACCCCCGAAGTTCCCCGGAGCTGGGACGGCGCTCCAGCCCGGGGATGCGGGACTGGGGGGCACTCTGGGAAGGGGCGGGCGGCGGGCGCTCGGGGAGTGTGCGCGCGGGGTCACTGAGCCCCCGCCAACGCGCCTCGCTCCTTGGCACACGGCAGCGCTGTTTACGAGATCGCTTTTTTTTTTTTTGGGTCTGTTGGTTGCAGGGCAGAGCTGCTCAGATTTAACAACTGGGAGACTGGAAGAGGGAGGTGGCAAATAGGAGACCGAACTGTGGGGTGGGGTGGGGCAAGAAAGAAGAAAAGTGTAGCATTTAAAGGGCGGAGAAAACATGAACTAGTGCCTTGCACCAAACCAAATCCTTGTGAATTCTTAGCTTTCTGCTCATGGTCGGATAGGATGGGGATTTGGAGTATGTTGGGCAATATACTGAGATGGAAAGAATCTCCCAGGAAGGGTTTTTGCAGGGACCCGGCAAGGACCTGTTTTTTTTCGGGCCCAGAGAAGCCCATGGGACTTGGCTGGCAAGTCAGTTTGGACCAACAGTTGTGGCTTCTAGGGCCTTGGGTGGGGGGGTTGGGGCCTACTCCACACACTTTCAGGGAAAGTAGTTTAGACCTGTGTGTCTAGACCAGGGAAGGAAAGAAGTCTTTTGGTGAGTCTGCGAGTGTGCTTGGCAGCTCCGGTATTCTGGTGCTGCGTTGGCAGGCCACGGGTGTCTGTCTGGTGGCAGAGCTTCTTGCAGCTGGGAAGCGGATGCTGCATGTTGTGCATCCACCTCCGCAGTGTGGCTGGAGTGCATGTGCCGCTGTGCCTACCTGGGTGTTCTGTGCCAAGGTCCCCTCTGGGGTATAGGAGCTAGTTGGTAATGTGCCTGCTTTTATGCCCTGTGTGTTGTTGATGTGTGAGTGTCTCCAAGGAGGTGTGTGTCGTCAGATTGTGAGTCCGGGCTTCTCAGCCCTGGGCCTCGCAGCTGGGAGTGTTTACAGCCGGTTATAAAGAGTTTGTTTGAAGCTCCGCTCAGCCTGGCCAGGAATTTCCTCAATTTCAGCAATTTGGGCTTTAAAAGGAGAAAAACCCAGAGCCCACCCCCCTCCTCCGCAGCAGGGGCCCCTGCTTAGCCTGGCCAGGCATCATCATGGTGGGGTCTCTGCCCAGGGCTGAGAAAGGAATCTGAGCAGAGCTGACCCACTTAGCCTTCCTGTGCCCTTCGCTCCATTGACCAGAGCCACTGGGCTGCACTTTAGGGTTCAAGGGTGAGGGTGTGTCAGAGGGGTACCGAGAAGGGACCACAGTATCCTGAGTACGAGAAAAGCTGCCCCTGGCCTGTCTCTCTGCCACCCCCACTCTCATGATTGGCTGGCACGGGCCCATGCCAGTCTGACCGCACCCAGGCCCTTTCGCAAGAGAGGAAATGAGGCAGCGCTCTGCGGGCAGGGAGGGCGTCAGTGCGGGTAAGCACCACCCCACGCACTGGCCTGTGGGCAGCACATGTGCCCTCAGACACCGGGGCCATCCTGAAAGAAAGGCATCCCAGCCCACCCCCCATCTCCCAGCACCAGCCCCCCCTCCATCTCCCGCCTGGTCCTGAATAGACTCCAGGCACCCTCCTATCCTCTACTCCTTGCTCTCCTTTTTCATTGGGGAATCTCACTCTAGCTGGATTCTTATGCTAATTGAGTGTCTGTGTGTGTTGGGAGGTGGGGAGGGCTTCCCTCCTGTGGGGAGGGTGGAGCTAATCCGGAACCCCAGCATCCTGGCATCCCAGGCCTTTCTGTCCTTCTGGCAGCCTGGATGGACTTCTGACCACATGGGCTACAGCAGGTTAGAAGGAAGAAGGTGTTTATGAGGTGGGTGCAAGCAAGGGACACTCGTTAGGTTTTAGGGTTTTCTTGCATTAATTTAGGCCTTCCAGGTTTGGGCAACTGGTCCTACAGATTGAATAATTTATAGATTTTTTTTTTCCACCCTCTGAAGACCAACCACACACTCAAAAGAGGTTTACTCAGCAGCCTCCTAAACAGAGGGTGTCCTCCCCACAAACTCTTTGCGTGGCATGGACTGAGATCTTTTTTGAGCAGTGTGTGGCTTTTGCAGGGGAGGTTTAGGAGTGAAGACATAGCTCAGAGAGGGTCCAGAGGTACTCCTCTCCCCTATCAACCCTGGTTACAACCCACTGTCACCTGACTTCTGGTTTGCTACACCCCCAGCAACTTCTAGACCTGAGAATCTGAGCAAATAACCTGTCTCCCTTTCCTAACTTCTCTCACTCCTGGCCTGGCCAGTTAGATCTAGACCTGAGATCTTCCGCTCCCCCCTGCTGCTTACTCCCCCCACGCCCTCCCCACCCCCATAACTGGCAGTGTGGCACTGGGCCGGCCCCATGCCTCCATAGGCCTCCATTTCTTCAGGTGTAAAATATGGCTTTTGCATGTGCCCTAACCTACTTCCCAGTCCCTGCGTCCCATTTGCTTCACTGTCTCAGTGGTTTCTAGGGAAAAGGACATTGGTGGTTATTTGGGGGATGGTTTGAGGGGGGACTGGAGAAGGAAATGAAAACCCCATTCAGTATTCTTGCCGGGTGTGCTACAGTCCGTGGGGGCGCAGAGTTGGACACGACTTGAGAGTGCACACGCACACACACATTGAGGGTGGGGGGAAGATGCAGGACTGTCTACCCTGCACTGCTTGAGAGAGGATGAGGTTCTCTTCTACCTTCTGAGTCTCCTAGCAGGTGATTTAGCCAGGTGATAGCCACAGGTGACCTGGAATTGCCTCTTCACCCCCAGATCTGTGGCTTCTTGAGCAGGAGAAGGGTAGGAGGGTGTCTACTGACAGGGACCCAATGTGAGAAGGAGTGACTAGAGAGTTCAGAACCACAGGCCAATACCCCTTTACACACCCACTTTGTAGCTGGGCAAACTGAGGCCCAGAGAATTTAACTTCCAGGATGGCCTGGACCCAGAATTTGGAGAATTGAGCAGTTGTATAGGACATTATTATAGGGGGAGATGGCCAGGTTGGGAGGTAATAGTAGTCACTTGAGGGTTTCTGAAAGTGTTTACTCTGGGGCTGTATATGGGCTGTTGGGACTTTAAATCAATGTGGTGGCAATGGTGTCATCACTGAGCCAGAGGAAGAAGTGGGAATGTGGGGTGGGTATCTGATGAGGATGCCTAGAGATCTGAGGTGGGGCTTCTCCCCTGACCCTCACATCACTGCTTCTCCCCAGCGGTGGAGACGCAGAGCACTAGCTCAGAGGAGATGGTGCCAAGCTCGCCCTCACCCCCTCCACCTCCCCGGGTCTACAAGCCGTGCTTCGTGTGCAATGACAAGTCCTCTGGCTACCACTATGGGGTCAGCTCTTGTGAAGGCTGCAAGGTGTGTATGGGGTGGATGTGGGTGCGTTGGGCATCCAGAGTTGACTGGGTGAGATCAGAGACTGTGTGGGTGGGTATCCCTCTGGGGTGGGAGGGATGCTGCTTTGCACAGACGGGGTTGAGCCTGGGACCTCCTGCAAGGCCTGTGAGAGGCTGATACTCCCAGCATCCTGCTTCACTGACCCTCCCCCCTAACCCCCAACCCCAGGGCTTCTTCCGTCGCAGCATCCAGAAGAACATGGTGTACACATGTCACCGCGACAAAAACTGTATCATCAACAAGGTGACCCGGAATCGTTGCCAGTACTGCCGGCTACAGAAATGCTTTGAAGTTGGCATGTCCAAGGAAGGTAGGCCCTTAGGCCTGCCTGGGCAGGAGCACTCCTATCCTAGCCTGTGGCTGCCACCCTCTTCCCACTGGCCACCCCCACTTTCCTGACCTCTGTGATCAGCCTCCAGCCGCCCTGGAGTGCTGCCTCCTCCTGGGCCAGTCCTATTTGATTAGTTCCATTCACCCAGGAGACCCCACCCCTTCCCATTCCCTCTTCTCAGAGCTTAACCCTTCCTCTGAAATGAGGGAATGGGGGTTACCATTGCGCATTCCTTATTTCATGGGCAAGTTGGGGGGCTTGCCAGTCCCCTCCCCTGCTCCCAGCACTGAGCCTGAGGTGGATCTGGGGTGCCCCCCCCCTCCCCTGCACCATTGTGCTGCCAAGGCTATAAGTGGATATCCTGCCGCCTGCATATCCTGCCCCCCCTCCCCAGCTCCTGCAGGGTGACAGGAAGGGCAGGATGGAGCCGAATGGCCTGGGGAGGGAGTAGGGGCTGCAGGCCCTGGGTGGGGCTGGGGAGAGCCAGCCTGGGAATGGGAGCTAGTGTAGGAGACAGAACCCGAGGCCCTGCCCTAGGGTCCCAGGGAATGGATGATCTCCAGTGTATTGAGTTAACGTGAGAGGGAATACAGGAGGGAGATTCTGAGGGTCCTGACTGTCTCCTGATCTGCCTCTACCCCAAGCCGTACGGAATGATCGCAACAAGAAGAAGAAAGAGGTAAAGGAAGAAGGGTCGCTTGACAGCTATGAGCTGAGCCCCCAGTTAGAAGAGCTCATCACCAAGGTCAGCAAGGCCCATCAGGAGACCTTCCCCTCGCTCTGCCAGCTGGGCAAGTACACCACGGTGAGGAGTGGGCAGGGCCATGGTGAGGGCAGGGACCGCTGACTTTGGAGAATGGGTGGGGGTGGTGTTGGAGGCCGTGGTCTGGTGCTGACAATGCGGGCATCTGGATGCAGAGGGAGAGCCAGGGGTCTTGGCAAAAGGAAGACAGCCCCCCTGGACGAGCCTTAGTTTGCTTTCTGACCTGCCGTTGCTGCAGAACTCCAGTGCAGACCACCGGGTGCAGCTGGATCTGGGGCTGTGGGACAAGTTCAGCGAGCTGGCCACCAAGTGCATCATCAAGATCGTGGAGTTTGCCAAGCGGTTACCTGGCTTCACCGGTCTCAGCATTGCTGACCAGATCACTCTGCTCAAGGCCGCCTGCCTGGACATCCTGGTGAGTTAAACCCTGGGCCCTGTCTTCCATCAGAGCCTGACCCTCAGACAAGACCATGGAGTTGGTCCACACAAAGATTTCGTTATCTCTGTTCCCCGCTCCAATCTGGGACTCCACCAGATATCCTCGAAACCTAAGCTCTTTCTTGTCTTAATCTCTGCCCCTGAGATCTGATCCTAGACTTCTGCATGCCCTACCTTCTGACTTCTCTTCTCTTCCCCCAACTTCAGACCCTCCATCTGTCTGCCTTCCTTCTCCTGCCTGCTTTAGGCGGCCCTCCTTTAGTACCTAACTGCCTCGCTTTTTACCTGCACCTCATGCTCTTTTCCCTCTCACCTATGCGCTCCTTCCCAGAGACAGCACTAACCCTCCCCCCACCTCCAGATGCTGCGGATCTGCACAAGGTACACCCCAGAGCAGGACACTATGACCTTCTCCGATGGGCTGACCCTGAACCGGACTCAGATGCACAACGCCGGCTTCGGGCCCCTCACAGACCTCGTCTTTGCCTTCGCTGGGCAGCTCCTGCCGCTGGAGATGGACGACACAGAGACAGGCCTGCTCAGCGCCATCTGCCTCATCTGCGGAGGTGCGGGGGCGCCCCCTGGCGCTGACTCAGATTACTTTCCCACCGCACCCCACACCTGATCTCCAGCCTGGCTGGAGACCTTGGTCCCACCCCGGGACTCCTCAGCTCCAGTTACAGACTGCCCAGCAGCCTGGAACAAGAAAAGAGAAGACGGGGAGAGGCGGGACAGGGGGCAGGGAGCTGAGGAGACCCCTGGTACTAGTGCTGACAGAGAGGTCTGTGCTTAGTCACTCAGTCGTGTCCGACTCTTTGCGACCCAATGGACTGTAGCCCGTCAGGCTCCTCTGTCCATAGGGATTCTCCAGGCAAGAATACTGGAGTGGGTTGCCATGCCCTCCTCCAAGGGATCTTCCCAAGTCTCCCGCCAGGTCTCCTGCATTGCGGGCAGATTCGTTTATCGACTGAGCCACAAGGGAAGCCCTGGGCAGGAGTGATTTACCAGAGAAAGCCTCTTGCCAGAGAGGGGATGGTATAGGGATTGGAGCAGGGGAGATGGTCTGAATGGGGCTCATGGTCAGGCTTGGGGCCTGGAGGGCCATAGGGCAGGGCTCCTTGGGATCAGCCACTCATCACTGTCTTCCACATCTCTCTCACTCACCTGTGTGTATCCCCAAAGATCGCATGGACCTGGAGGAGCCTGAGAAAGTGGACAAGCTGCAGGAACCGCTGCTCGAAGCCCTGAGGCTCTATGCCCGGCGCCGGAGGCCCAGTCAGCCCTATATGTTCCCCAGGATGCTCATGAAGATCACTGACCTCCGGGGCATCAGCACCAAGGGTTAGTCGGGAGCAAGCCTCCCCTCTGTCTTCTCGGAGCTGCTGGTTTCCCAGGTCAGGCAGAGACAAGAGCACAGTGGGTTAGAATCAGGCAGCCTGCACTCGCATCCTCGCTCCGCTACATGCTAGTGGGAACACTTGGTGCAAAATACCTTTCCTTTTTGTACCTTGTTTTTCTGTTTGTGAGGATGAAACAAGTTAACACACAACAGGCTTACAGCTGTGCTGAGTTATAAAGTTCAGTGCCTCCTGCCCTGGATGGAGGACATGTTTCCATCATCACAGGAAGCTTGATTGGACGCCTGGCAGACAGTGTTTAATGAGGCTTGCTAAGTCGCTTCAGTCGTGTCCGACTCTGTGTGACCCCATAGACGGCAGCCCACCAGGCTTCCCCATCCCTGGGATTCTCCAGGCAAGAACACTGGAGCGGGTTGCCATTTCCTTCTCCAATGCATGAAAGTGAAAAGTGAAAGTGAAGTCACTCAGTCGTGTCCTACTCTTAGCGACCCCATGGACTGCAGCCTACCAGGCTCCTCCATCCATGGGATTTTCCAGGCAAGAGTACTGGAGTGGGGTGCCATTGCCTTCTTCTTAATGAGGCTTAGTCCTAGTGATAAATGTTATTAAGAACAGCCCTAAGAGCAGCTGCCAAGCCATGGGCTTACGGAGGGGGTCCAGGGTGTGTGGCTGAAAGGTGGGCACTGTGTGATTTTGGAGGAGACAGCCTGAAAGGAAGGATGGGCAGTGGGCTTGGCAGAGAAGACAGGCAGAGTCTCCAGGCAGAGGAGTGGTCCCCAGGAACTCTACAGTAGAAAGAGGGTGAGAAAGAGGCAGACAGAGGTAACAGGCCTGTGCTGGGAGCCCCCAGAGGGCAGTCAAGCAGAGTTAGGGAGGCCGCCGTAGGGGCTGTACCTCAGCCCCCCTGAACCTCCTTGTTCCTCCACTGCAGGAGCAGAAAGGGCCATTACCCTGAAGATGGAGATTCCAGGCCCGATGCCTCCCCTGATCCGAGAAATGCTGGAGAACCCCGAAATGTTTGAGGACGACTCCTCGCAGCCCGGCCCTCACCCCAAGGCCTCCAGCGAGGATGAGGTTCCCGGGGGCCAGGGCAGAGGGGGCCGCAGCCCCCATCCTGACCAGGGTCTCTGACTTCCCCTGCCTTGGGGGTTGGGGCTCCAGGCAGCAGACTGACCATCTCCCAGACACTGCCAGTGACTGGGGGAGGACCTGCTCTGCCCTCTCCCCGCCCCTTCCAGTGAGCTCCTTGTTTTTGCCAAAGTTTCCAGGGGTGCCTCTGTGTTCATCCCCGTCTTGCTCTAACCGGCTCCCTCTCCAGTCCGGGGGCCTGCCCTGTTCCCTCCTGGAGAGAGGGCAGAGGGGCGAACCTGGGTTTGGACTCTGAAATCTTAGCACTGCCCCTCAGACACCAGGGTCCAGGCTCCCCAGGGCAGGAGGAAGACCCTTCATTCCACAGCCCCTTCCTCTGCTGGGTGCTTAGGCCTCTGGGAGCAAACAGGAACACTAGAGACCAAAAGGGGGCCATAGGGGAGGGCTGAGCCCACCCCCTTGCCCCTGTCCTTGGTGCCTAATGCTGCGTGAGGCACCTGCCAGGTGCATCCTGCCCGCTGTGCCCCATCCTCGTGCCAGGTCAGAGTGGGGCAGCCCGGGCCCTGCATTTCTGTTGGGGGGGCAGAGGGTGAAAGGGACAGATGTGGATCGCTCCGCACCTCTTCACTGGGGCCTCGGTTACAAGCCCCTCCCCAAGCCCTGTCACGTGCCTTGGGCTCCCCCTGCCCCTCATCTCAGCCTTGGGGCAGGGACCCTCCTACACTACAGAGGGGCCAGGGGATCCCTCTCCCCCTAGTGCCTTCCCCCTTGACCCCCCAGAGCAGCTTGGCCCAGGGAGAGGTGGGGTGGGCACTGCTTAGCTGATCCCGCCCTGACCCAGAGGAAGCCTCTATTTATTTATTAGCTTTTGTTTACACCCTGGAATTGACCCCTTCCTCCAGGGGACTTGGGAGGGGGAGCCCAGGGCCCCTGTGACCCCTCCCTTCCTCCAATCCCCAGTTTGTATTTAGCTGCCAAATAAGATTCCCACTGGCTCCCCTTTTTCTCTGGGGGGTCCGGGTGCTGTCCCCTCCCCTCTGTTTACATTTCTCCTCCACCCCCCACCCCCACCCCGCTGTATCGCATATTGCTGAGTTTTCTATTTTTGCAAAATAAAGTGATGGAAACTCATGTAATGTGGCTCCCTGGGATGAGGGGGAAGCAACTAGGTGACCTGGAGAGGGACTGGATGAGGAGGGTGGATTATGCAGGCTTCTTAGGGCAACTGGGAAATAGGATGAGATGCACTGGGTGGGCGTGGTAGGAGGGGGACCCAAAGGGAGTCCCCAAGGGCCCATCCTGAGTGTCTGGGCCTCCCGTGTTCACCAGGCGTGGGTGCTTAGATTGGACTTTGTGAACCTCCAGAAAGGTGCTGAGCCTCAGAGGTCTTTAAGCTGTCCCCACCCCCAGTTCTGTAGACAGTGCACATCTGCCCTTCTCTGCGGAGGGGGTCGTTGCCGTTACATTTGGTTCTCAGGAGGGTCCCTGACCCCAGAAGAAAAGCACGGTGTACATCTCAGTTATACTGTGTCTGTTTTACGCCAACCCCTCACCCCATGAGCCGCACCACCCCCTCTACTCCCGTGATCCCAGGATCACCTCCTGAGTCAATCCGTCTATACTTTCTGAGCCCACCCTTCTCTCCATGACCCTGCTTGCCCTCCACGACCCCACTCTTACCTTTTGTCCTAATTCCTCTCCTTGCCCCTGCATGCCGTAGCCCCTGCAGCACCCCAACCTCAGCCCCACTGCCTTTGACCTCTGCCACTGCGCCCCTGGACTCTCCCTGGACTCTCCCTGGACCCCTATGACTCCCCATCAACACCCACCCCTCCTTCCCTGGGATAGCGCCTTGCCTACCTGTGCTTGGCTGTCTCCTGAGGACCTGTGCACATAGGGGAGAAAGGTTGAGGATGTGGGAGTAGGGGACGAGAGGAGAGGGGGAAAAGCAGAAGAAGAAAGTGAAAGAAGCTCTAGAGGAAACCACAGGGCCTGTAGGGAAGGAGGGGTCATTGCTGTGGCAACGCCGGTTGTGGGGGAAGGGCAAGAGGTCTGAGAGCCAGAGCCTGGCTGAAGCCCACCCAGAGGAGGACCCCCTTCTCCCCAGTTGCTCCTCTGGCAGCTACACCCCTCCCACCTACTTGATGCTCACTGAACACCCTGCCAGGAGATGGGCTCTGTGGTCCCTGCACAGTAGAGGAGACAGACCTGTGAATGGACATCACGTGCAGTTCCTTCTTAAAACTGCCTGTGGTCAACTGCGGGCCTCGACCTCTTTTCCCGGCAGCCTCGTCCTTGCCCGACTCCAGCTGCCATGCGGGTGCTCATTTTTGCCCAGTTCACTTCTGCCACCCCCATCCCAGGCTCCACCACTGTTTGACTCCTTGGACTCCCAACCTCATCCTTTGAGCCTGGCCTTGTGCCAGTGTCTCCCAACTTTCCAGCATCTGGATCTTGAATTTTTCCTTCTTCCATTGCTATTACTTCTCACCCATCAATTCTCACTCTTATCCAGCCCCTGGTAAGTGCCACATTCTCCACTAAACAATGCTACAAATAATCTCATTTCAGTCTCACAGCAATCATATAAGTTTCACTTGACAGATGAAGCAGCCACAGGAAGGGTAAGTCAGTAGCTGGGGGCCCCATTACTGGTAAATGACAGAGCCAGGGATCTGAACTTGGGCAGTTTGGCTCCAGAGTCAATGTAGTTAAGCACCCACTCTAAGACAGTGGGTGCCAGGTTTTCAGAAAGAACAATAGTCATTAACTTCCCCCTGCTACAGTACTTACTGCCTCCATATTTCTTCCTTCCCGTCATGTTCCTATATGAGGAAGTAGAGAGATCATCAATTTGGGAGGCAGGCGGACCTGGATTTAAATCCAGACCAGTTAGTTGGCTAACTCTGTGATCTCGGGCAAAATTCTTTACCTTGTACTTCTAAGCCTCTACGTCTGTAAAATTAGGGGGCTGGGGGAAGTTTCACACCTATGTCATGAGGTTCTTGTGAGAATGAATTATAACATTATGATGATATATCCAGCGCACAATAGGTATCCAGTAGATGAGCTTCCTTCTTCCAGATCCCTGTGTCACCAACTCCCTTGACCCGTTTTCACCCTTATCTGCTCCGTCGTCTCCTAGATCAGTCACCCCCACCACCCCAAGTCTCCCCCACCCCGGGGTGTGTCACTTCCTCCTCTGCAGCCTCCCAGATCAGTACACAAAGGCTGCTGCTGCTGCCGGAGGAAGGGCTGCTCCGCACGCAAGCACGCACCTGTGAGTACCAGGGCACCAGCCCTTCTGCCTCCTCTCGCTACCCACCCAGGCCCCACCTGGTTGCACGCAGCCTCCTGGGAAGAGGGCCTTGGCCTGAAGACACCCAGGGTTCAGCTGAGTCTTGAGAAGGGCTCTGAAATATCTGCATTCCCAAGATCTCCTGTTCCTTTCCCCTCACAAACCCTCCCTCCCCCCACCCATCTCTCGGGTTGGTTTCCCAAGAGTGGGACTGAAGACAAGAAAAGGAGGGTGGGGATGTATGAGCCCATCATTTGCTTTACAGCTATGTGTCAAGGACTAATACAAGGTAAGGTTCTCCCTATATTACTCCCCAGCCGCTACGCCTGCTGCCTAATGCTTTGTGCTCCCCTCAGGCCTCCTCCCCTTGGGCAGATCCCACACTCCTTGGACGACAGTGGCTCAGTAGCTCAGTTCTATCTCCTCCTGGTGACGCTGAGTGGGCAGCAGAGTTTCCTCCTGACTTGGGAGTCCTGGATGGGTAGGGAGGATGCCCTCTTTCTCAGCTGCTGCGGGAGCAATAGGGTATTGGAGTCAGAATTAAGTCCGGGAAAACGGACAACCCAGAGGGAGCGAAGGGAAGATCAAAGAAGACCCCAAGGAAAGAGAAAGGGGATTAGGTAGAGCCTATGGGGACTGGTGCAGAAAAGGTGAAACTTTCCATGAAGATGGGGCCTGGGTTGGAGGGGGCAAAGCAGCATGCAAAGTGAGAGCCCTGGTCGGCTTCAGTCCCTGCCTCTGCTCAAGTTCGCTGGGGACCCTGGGCAAGTCACTCACCACTTCTGGGATTCAGGTTTCCATCTGTGAAAAAACGGGGTAGAAATAGATTTCTCCATTCTATGTTTAGGATTAGAGGAGGAATGGAAGTAAAATGAAGAACTGTAAAGAAGTGGAGAAGAGAAAAGCAGACTAGAGGTGTAATCAGATTTCTGAATAGGAAGGGGAGAGAAAGGGAAAGACAGATTAAGATACAATTGGTGGCAAGTCCTGCATCCCAAGGAGAGGGGAAGGGGGTTTGGGGACATGTCTAGGGCCCCATTTAGGGGAGATGAGCAACTCCTGGGGAACCAGTGTGGCCCAGAGCCCCACCTGTGAGAGATGAGTCAAAACGCTGTTCGTGCTGTAGCATCCCCAGCCTGGGCAACCACAGGCGAGCCGAGCCAGCAAGCCTGAGGTTAAGTGGAGGATGAGCCCTGGGCTGGTCTCCCTCGCAGAGGGTGGAGGCTCTGTTAAATATATATATACTACGCCTGAAGTCACAGGTGGTGGGGAGCAGGACGGGGGCGGTCAGCGGCTTGACACCCCACCCCTTCCCCACACCCCATGTCGAGTGTCTGGTACTGAGTCTCAGCTCAGGCTGAGAAGGATGTTGATGCTTCCTGAAAGAGTGAGCTGACATTTCAAATGCACCGCTGATGGTTGTGGGAACTGTTGCAGCCCTTCAGGAGGTCACGTCGGTTAGGCCCGCACTGCTCACCAGTATTACAAATGATTCCTATTTATTAGCCCTACAAATCCTCTTCCAGGGTTTATCCTATTTAATACAACATACACACCTGTGAAGTGATAAATCCAGGAATTTTCACTGCAGTATTGTTTATAATAGTGAACAATTAGAAACAACATAAATTCTCATCACAAAGATTAAATACAACATGACATATCCGTGCAATGGAAATCTACAGAACAAGGGAATTCTTTATTTCTTGGGTAGTGGGAACTGCAAGAAAAGTGAAACTGAGGAAGATGCAAAACTGGGTGCAAAGTATTCTAGCATTTGCGGAATTCCATCATTTGATTCTATCACTTGAAGACTATATATATGTTCATGTTAGTTTGTATATACACTAAAAATCTCTTGAAAGATGACAAGAAACAAAAAATGCTAATAAATGATGGTTATTTGCTTGGTGTAAGTGTGGAAACTGGGGTGGATTGGGAATAGGAGAGGACACTTCTCATGATCTTAACTTTGATTTTTAACGTTGTGCTAAAATACACATCAAATCGATCATTTAAACCATTTTAAGTGTATAATTCAGTGGCATTAGGTACATTCACAATGCTGTGTAACCATCATTGTTATCTAGTTCCAGAACTTTCTCTTCACTCCACAAGGAAAGTGCCCATTAAGCAGTCACTTCTCATCCTCCCCTCCTCCCCAACTGTCAGCAATCACTAAGCCACTTTCTGTCTCTATGGAGTTGTCTAGTTGGGCTGCTGCTGCTGCTGCTAAGTCACTTCAGTCGTGTCTGACTCTGTGTGACCCCATAGACGGCAGCCCACCAGGCTCTGCCGTCCCTGGGATTCTCCAGGCAAGAACACTGGAGTGGGTTGCCATTGCCTTCTCCAATGCATGAAAGTGAAAAGTGAAAGGGAAGTCACTCAGTCGTGTCTGACTCTTAGCGACCCCATGGACTGCAGCTTACCAGGCTCCTCCGTCCATGGGATTCTCCAGGCAAGAGTGCTGGAGTGGGGTGCCATTGCCTTCTCCCTAGTTGGGCTAGTTCATATAAATGGAGGTGTATAATGTGTACTTGTCCGTGACTAGTTTTTTTCACTGAACATCGTGTTTTCAAGGTTCATCCATGTTGTAGCATGTATCAATACTTCATTCTTTTTTATGGCCAATTAAAATTTCATTGTATGGTATGCCATATTTTACCCATTCATCAGGTAGGCATTTCTGGTGGGCATTCATCAGGTGGGTTGTTTCTGCCTTTCAGCTATTGTAAATGGTACTGCAATGAAGAGTCCTGCACAAGTCTGTGTTTGCTTAAACATCTGTTTTCAGTTCTTTTAGGGATATCCTTAGGGGTAGAATTGTCAAGTGCCAGGGTGATTCTGTGCTTTAACTTCATAAAGAATCACCAAACTGTTTTCCACAGTTGCTTTACCATTTTACATTCCCACCAGCAATATATGAAGGTTCCATCTTCTCTGCATTCTCATCTACGCTTGTTTTCTTTTTTTTTTTTTTAAGTCTAGCCATCTTAGTGGGTGTGAAGTGGTATCTCACTGTGGTTTTGATTTGCATTTCCCTGAAGGCTAATCATGTTGAGCATTTTTTAATCTGTTGCTAGTCACTCTTATCAATCCTCTTTAAAGAAACATCTAAGTCCCTTGCTTATTTTAAAAGTAGGTTGTTTTTCTCTTTCTTGGTGAGGTGTAAGAGTTCTTTATATATTCTGGATACTTGACAGATAGGTGATTTGCAAATATTTTCTCCCATCCTGTGGTCTGTCTCTTCACTTTCTTGATAATGTCCTTTAAAGCACAAAAGTTTAAAATTTTGAAGTTCAGTTTATCTAGCTCCTTTTGTTGCTTGTGCTTTTGATGTCACAGCTAAGAATCCATTGTCAAGTCCCAAATTGTGAAGATTTACCCCTATATTTTTTTCTAGGAGTTTATAGTTTATCAACTTATACTTAGGTCTTTGGTCCATTTTCAGTTAATTTTTGTGTATGTTGTGAGGTAGAAGTCCAACTTTATTCTTTTAAATGTGGATATCCAGTCAGTCTAGCACCTTTTGCTGAAGACTTCTTTCTGTATTGAATGGTTTGGCATCTTTGTTGAAAATCAATTGGCCATAAAGGGATGGACTTGTATATTTCTTTATTTATTTAATGCTTTTGGCTGTGTTGGGTCTTCCTTGCTTTGCAAGGGCTCTCTCTAGTTGCTTTGAGCAGGGGCTACTCTGTTGCAGTGCATGGCCTTCTTATTGGGGTGGCTTCTCTTGTTGCAGGCACAGGCTTTAGGTACAGGGGCTTCAGGAGTTGCAGCACACTGGCTTGGTGGTTGCAGCCTGTGGGCTCTAGAGCTCAAGCACACGGGCTTAGTTGTCCCGTGGCACGTGGAATCGTCCTAGATCAGGGATCGAACTTGTGTCCCGAGCCAGATTCTTAACCAGCGTATCAACAGGCAAGTCTAGATTTGTATATTTCTGAACTCTCAATTCTATTCCATTGATCTCTTTGCCTGTCCTTATGCTGGTACTATGGGCTTCTCAGGTGGTTCAGTGGGTAAAGAATATGCCTGCAGTGCAGGAGATACAGGAGTTTGATCCTGTGTTGGAAGATCCCCTGGAGAAGGGCATGACAACATACTCCAGTGTTCTTGCCTAGAGAATCCCATGGACAGAGGAGCCTGGTGGGCTATAGTCCATAAAGTCGCAAAGAGTTGGACACGACTAAAGCTACTGAGCATGCATGCACGCATGCCAGTACCACACTGTCTTGAATACAGCAGCTTTGTAGTAAGTTTTGAAAGTGAGAAGTGTGAGTCTTCCAATTTTGTTCTTTTTCAAGATTGTTTTGGCTATTCGTGCAATGCTATATGAATGTTAGGATCAGCTTTTGCATTTCTATAAAAATGGCCATTGGGATGAACTTTTTGATTTTTGAAGTGTGATACTGAATTGCCTATTCAAATTTTAGTAAGTTACTGTTTTGTTTCGCGGCAGTGCTAGGTTTTCATTGCGGTGCGCAGGCTCTTCTTTGTTGCGGCAAGTAGGTGTTTCTCTACTTGCGATGCACAGGGGCCTCTCTAGTTGCAGCATGTGGGTCTTGTGACCTTGGGGCATGTGGGATCTTAGTTCTCCAATCAGGGATCAAACTTGCATCCCCTGCATTGGAAGGCGGATTCTTAACCACTGGACTACCTGGGAAGTCCCAATTAATAAGTTTTTAAAATTCTCAAATTTGCCTGGTCTTCCATACAGGTCATTCCAGGAATTACCCTGACTTCAAGCTCTTTCTCCAAAACTCTAGATCCCCTTTGTGCAATGTACAATAAAGAGAAAAATTTACCAACTCTGGCCTTCTTTTCTTCATTATCTCAGACTTTTAGACAGCTCTTCTTAAGGTCTAATTGTGATTCCTCTTGCTGTCATGTTGGTCAATTACAGCTGATTTCCCTGCCTTTTTCGCATACTCCCTCATCTGCTCCAGCATTCTTTCCTCTCATTCCTAATCCCTGACTTCCCACCGTCCCTGATTTAGAGCCCCTGGCCCTCTTCCTTTAGAATCCATGGTTATGAAAGCTACAAGGAATGTCAGATTATTTTTTTTTCAGCTCACTTACTTTAAGTTATGGAAACTAAGGCTCAGAGAGAAAGTTTGACTTGACACCAGCCAGTGAGTGACTGAGACTGGATCAGACCTGGTCCATTTCCTCTCTGTTCTGTTCTCTTTCCACTATAGCTTGGAACTGGTGAAGAGCCCTGTGTGCAGACCTTCCTGCACCCATGTCCCCTCTCCAGACTCTTGCTTAGGCCATTTTGCCCACTCTGGCCTCATAAAGTCTGCACACGGGAGGGACAGGTCTTTTCCAAGGCTCCTACCCCAGCCTGGGACGTGCCCTTTCCTGCCATTTTGAAGAAACTGCTGAATCCACAGGGGGAAGTGAAACTATGGGGGGAGATAAAGAGTTGGGGAAGAGTTTTGAGAGGGACAACCACAGGCTAAGTTTAGAGGACCAAGAGTTTGGGGGCCCTTCCTGAGGACCCACGTGACCCCCTTTATATCCTATTACAGACCATGGTGGCTTTGTCAATGGTCCTTGTTTTCCTGCTGGCCCTGAGCAGAGGTGAAAGTGAGTTGGACGCCAAGAGCTCATCCCCACAGGAGGCCACAGAGTGGAGGGATCACAATCTGTCCCTGCCAGGGTCCTGCCAGCCAGCTCCCTCCTGTCAAAAGTGCATCCTCTCACACCCGAGCTGTGCCTGGTGCAAGCAACTGGTAAAGATGGACCTGTGACCTCTGAACTGTGTGTGTGTGTGTGCAACCTGGATATACAAGTATGATTGTGTGGGTATATGTGTGGCTTTCTGGGTACGCTCTAGTCCTGTATATGACTGAGTCTGTGCACATATGACTTCTGTCTATCTATGATCGTATATGTGTGGGCACACACATGCATGCAAGAGTCCTCTGCATACATGTTTGTCTGCATCCGTGTATCTGTGTATATATGGAGAAGACTTGTGACCTTAAACTTTGAGGAAGCATGTTCTTACTGAACTCTTGTTTGTGTATAGTGAGAGGGATCTTTTGTGGGTATATCCATGAGAAAGTGTATTTGTCAGCTTGGGGCTGTCAAAATACCATAGACTGGGGGGGCTTAAGTGACAGGAATTTATTTCACAAACAAATTGATTGAGGATGTGAAATCCCAGATCAAGGTGGTAGCTGATTCAGTTCCTAGTGAGAGCTCTCTTCCTGGCTTGCCGAGGGGCTGCAGACAAGCTCTCTGGTGTTTCTTCTTATAGGGATCTAATCAATAGATCATGAGGGCTCTACTTGCATGACCTCATCTAACCTTAATTTATTCTCTAAGGCCCCAACTCCACATACTATCATGTTGGGGGTCAGTCCACTGCAAAAAGTGTGTGATTGGGTTTCTGGATCTGGGTTGGAGGTAGAGGTGTGTTCCTGGGTACGCAGCAGCCTATGACTGGGAGGGTAGGCTGGAAGGAGCTGGAAGCCTATGGGCTTTGGGGCAAAGGCTTGAACTACCTAAGTGGCAAGAAGGATGTGGGGGGTGGGGGAGAGGGTGTCTCCCTGGCTGGTCAAACAAAGCTGTTCTTTGTTCATGCCTTAAAGAGACAGGGCTCTGGTGTCGCAGAGCACAAGGGGTGCCTGAGCTGGGGGGATGGGGCAGAACTGTCTCACAGGAAATGGGGAGTTAGATGAGATAAGAAATGCGGGCACACTCATGGGAAGACAGCTCCAGAGCTGGGGGGTCCAGGAGAAAGGCACATAGTGAATCGGGGAGGCCTGGAAGGGGAAGACAGAGTCAGCGGGAGGCAGCGAGCAGAGATGCCAGGCCAGAGGAGCCAGGCAGGGGCTCTTGGGCCAGCTGGGTACGTGTCAGTCTCCTCCAGTCCCCAGACCAGAGCCTGGCTGGCACCTGGGCCAGCTGAGAAGCTGCTCTAACCATTTCCTTCCCCTGTGGCTCCCCAGCCAGTCCCGGGGTACCAGACACACTGAGGGGAAGCGGGTATTCTCTTCTGTCCCTATCATTTCCCTTCCCAGGAACTGTCTTAATCTGACCCCCTTCCCATTTTGGCCTGAGTTTGCAGGGGGGGTTGGACTAGGAAGACAAGTTCTTCCTTTTTTAATAGTAGTGAGGTCCCTAAGATCTCTGTCCTGCTGGGGGAGGTGAGAGGTAGGTATCTGGCGGAAAGGGGGTGTCGAGGTAAGGGTAGGAGAAGGGGGATGCTGTAGGAAGTGGGCTCTGGACAAGGAGGGTAGCTGTGGAAGGAAGGGAGGGGAGAGAATTGGGGGTGGGTGCAGGGCTCAGGGAGTTGCCTGACAGAGGAGGGCTTGGAAGTGGCCAGGATGGCAGGGTGGTTCTGGGAGCCGGGCTGAGGGTTTCGGGGATCAGGGTTCCACACGGGCCTCCCCTTACCGCGCAGAACTTCACGGCGTCCGGGGAGGCGGAGGCGCGGCGCTGTGCTCGGCGAGAAGAGCTGCTGGCCCGGGGCTGCCATCCGGGGGAGCTGGAGGAGCCCCGCGGCCGGCAGGAGGTGCTGCAGGACGACCCGCTCAGCCAGGGCACCCGCGGCGAGGGGGCTACCCAGCTGGCGCCGCAGCGGGTCCGGGTCACCCTGCGGCCAGGTGAGTTAGGGGGTGGTGGGCAGTCAGGCCGGGGGCTGGGATTCTACCGCGCCCCGCTGACCTCCCCACCACCTCCACCCGCAGGGGAGCCCCAGCAGCTCCGGGTCCGCTTCCTTCGAGCGGAGGGATACCCCGTGGACCTGTACTACCTTATGGACCTGAGCTACTCCATGAAGGACGACCTGGAGCGCGTGCGACAGCTCGGGCATGCGCTGCTGGTGCGGTTGCAGGAGGTCACTGACTCCGTGCGCATCGGTAAGCCCCGCGGAGCCGGGCCGCTCCTGCCTGCCCTCTGCCTCTAACCAGTCGCACCCCAGCCTCTGCCAATGCCTAGGACACACAAGGGCCTCACCTGCCCTCTCCTGCCCACCCCCCACACTCCAATAAAGTAATCGAGAAGATTCCCTGGAGAAGGGATAGGCTACCCACTCCAGTAGTCCTGGGCTTCCGTGGTGGCTCAGACAAAAAGAATCCACCTGCAATTAGGAACACCTGGGTTCGATCCCTGGGTTGGGAAGATTCCCTGGAGGAGGGCATGGCGACCCACTTGTTATTCTTGCCTGGAGAATCCCATGGACAGAGGAGCCTGGCAGGCTCCAGTCTATAGGGTCGCAAAGAATTGGACACCACTGAGTGACTAAACACAGGACAAGAAAGTAAAGCAAGGGTTTATTTAAGTGAAAGCGTGCTCTCAAGGGGAGAGAGAGCAGGCAGACTCAGGTGAGAGGCTGCCCTGAGTCGCTTTTTTCCTGCAAGCCGGTTACCCGGGGCGTAGAAATGAAGCGTCGGAACATTCGTGGCCTCTCCTGGTTTCTAACAGACCTGGCCAGGCCACGGGTTCCTGATATCTATCCCCAGAGACATCTTCTAGTTCAGAGCTAGGGGAGCTTTAAGAGTCGGTCCTGTAGGACCCCTCATTTTACTGGAAGGGTAACTGAAGCCCCAAATCTGGAGAGACTGTGTTCGGACAGCTCCCAGCATCAGACGTACCACCTGGACACTCCCGATGCCTCATCTCCTGGCCAAGGTCTAAATGCACCATCCCTGCTACACCTTCTGCTCGAATCCCTCTGTTCACCATCCCCTGGGTCGTCTTCTGCTGCTGCTGCCGTTACTACACTGCACACTCGAGCCTTCTTTAGCTTCCACCACACCCCTGCCACCATCATGTCCTCCTCCTCATATCCATTCCCCACTTCCCGGAGCCTGTGCACTCTCCCCTTTGCCCCTGCTGCGTCCTGGGTCCCTGGCCCTTTAGGAGCACCCTCTCCCATTAGCTCCTCTGTGACTGTACCCCACCCGAGTTCTTGGGGACTCTATTCCTGAGTCCTCAGCAGTGGCCCCCCCCACATCCAGTGATGTCTGGCACTACCTTCATGACTCCTCCCAGGCTTTGGCTCCTTCGTGGACAAAACGGTGCTGCCCTTCGTGAGCACAGTGCCCTCCAAGCTTCGCCACCCCTGCCCCTCCCGGCTGGAGAGCTGCCAGTCACCCTTCAGTTTTCACCATGTGCTGTCCCTCACTGGGGATGCAAAGGCCTTCGAGCGGGAGGTGGGACGCCAGAACGTGTCCGGCAACCTGGACTCGCCTGAAGGTGGCTTTGATGCCATTCTGCAGGCTGCCCTCTGCCAGGTGAGGGGATGGGGAGGGTCTTTGAGTTGGATGAGCTGGTTGGAGCCAAGAAGGGCACCTGTGGTTAGTCAGTGCACAGTTCTAGGGGGGTGCCCTTTGTACTATAGTCCCTATAGTTTGCACATTTGACAATTTCCTGGTGGATTGGAGTGAAATATCTAGAGAAAGAGGCATACTTTCCTAATTTACAAGGCCTCCACTAGCAGCAACCCTATTCGGGGAGAAGCAAGGAGCTGGAGACAGGGCGATGGACAAACTGAGTCAGAATGAGGCTGGCCAAATCCTTGGCTAGGAGAGCTGGTGGGGGTAGCTCAAAGGCCCTCCATGCTCAGGTGCACAGCCTACCACCCACCCCTCTCCAGAAGCAGATTGGCTGGAGAAATGTGTCCCGTCTGCTGGTGTTCACGTCAGATGACACATTCCACACAGCTGGGGATGGCAAGCTGGGCGGCATCTTCATGCCCAGTGACGGGCACTGCCACTTGGACAGCAATGGCCTCTACAGCCGCAGCCCAGAGTTTGTGAGTCACTACCCTTCCCCGCCCTCCCTGTGGGACCCACACCTCTTCTCCTCCCAGGACCTCTCCCTGTAGCCTCACTGTCCTTACGATGGCCACCCTGCCATCCTCCCCAGCAGCTCCTCCTCTCCATGTCCCTCCACTCCCCAGCCCCTCCCCTCCTTCTAGCTGGTGGAACCCTGGAGTTTCAGGGCACCTTGCATTCTGTGAGGGGGCCTGGGGTACTCACCTTGTCCCTACTCCTTGCTCCAGGACTACCCCTCCGTGGGTCAAGTAGCCCAGGCCCTCTCTGCGGCAAACATTCAGCCCATCTTTGCTGTCACCAGCGCCACACTGCCTGTCTACCGGGTAAGAGCTGTGTGAATGCCAAACCCTCCCATGCCCAGCCTTTCTCAGCTCCCTCAAAGGCCCATTTTCCTCTCCCAATATGCCCTTCTTCCAGAGTCCCCCCTCCATCCGCAAGCTTATTTCCTGAGAGTTGTGACCCACCATTTCCCTCAACTCCCCCCATCGCAGGAGCTGAGTAAGCTGATTCCCAAGTCTGCAGTGGGGGAGCTGAGTGAGGACTCCAGCAATGTGGTGCAGCTCATCATGGATGCTTATAATGTGAGGGCTGGTTGTGGGGGGGGTACTGGGGAAAATGGAAAGGGACCCCCAGGTAGGATGGCAGAGCCAAGAGGACAATCACCTGTTGGTATCACACCCCACAGCTCCTGCCTACAGTCTGTGTGTGTGGCCGTCATTAACAGCTCAGTCACTCAGTCTTGCACTCATTCATAAATCTTAAGTGCCTGATTTGTACAGAGCATGAAGCACTGCTCTGGGCAAGAAAGGGAATTAATATAGATTGAGTTTTTATTTCATGCCAAGCACCATCCCAAGTACACACTGTTTGATGTCTCATTTACTCCACTAAAACCCCTCCTTGCTTGGAAGCTATTATTCTAGTTTTATCCTTGGGGATACAGATGCAGGGAGGAGGCTAAGTGACTTGCCCAAGATCACACAGATAATAGATGCAAGGGCTGGCACTTGTCTATACATAAAGAATGTCATATCTGGAGATTGCCTTCACTATAAGCTTATCAATAATTCAGAGATATTCTTCACAGGAACCATAGAATTTTACAGGTAGACAGAACATAAAAATTCATGTTTCTTGGGGTTAGGTCTTATCTCCGCAACTCGACTGTAGGCTTCTTGATAACAAGAGACTGTGTTCTAAACCCATGGTGAAAAAATGTGAGACAATATCAAATTTCCCAGGACAAACTCAATTGAAAGAATCTGCAGACATGAGGTTTGAAAAAGCTAGCTACTACGTTTACAGTGCTGGCTAGCCTGAGCCCCACCAGGTCTTTGCCGCAGCGGCACTGAGATGCCGTGTTGGAAACCTCTGGACCCTGTGTTCTCGCTCAAGGTCATCCCAGGTCCTTCCTGCAGAAACTCCTCCTGACTGGGCAGAGCAGGAAGAGGCCCCAGGTGGGCTGAGGGCGGGGTTCCGGCAGGATGCGGAACAGCTGGAGAGGGCGTGAGCTGTAACCGGCCTTCACATGGTCACTCTCTCTCGCTCTTTCCCCAGAGCCTGTCATCCACTGTGACCCTCGAACACGACTCTCTTCTCCCTCCGGGGGTCCGCATCTCTTATGAATCTCAGTGCGGGGATTCTGAGAAGAGACTGGGTGAAGCTGCCGACTGGGGCCAGTGCAACCATGTCCGAATCAACCAGACGGTGAGAAGGAAGGGTGTGGGGTGGCGGGGCGGGGGTTGGAAATTGAGCAGGCAGGAGGGGATAGGGGGACAGGCCTGGGAAACAATGTAAAAAGCCTGAGGTATCCTCCACCTGTCCTTTCTGAGACACTTTAATGAGCAGCTTCCTCAAATGGTTCTAGGAGATGGGTGTTGGCAGGACCCTGTCCCTTCATTCCCTAAGTAGGGTTCTGGATGACCAATGGGTCTGCGGTGTGTGCATGCGCACAGGATCTTAGTATGAATCCCCCCTGCCTTGTCCTCAGGTGAATTTTTGGGTTACTTTCCAAGCTACCCGCTGCCTCCCAGAGCCTCATCTGCTGAGGTTCCGAGCCCGTGGCTTCTCTGAGGAGCTGACTGTGGAGCTGCACACACTGTGTGACTGTAACTGCAGTGACGCCCAGCTCCAGGCTCCTCACTGCAGTGATGGCCAGGGGCACCTCCAGTGTGGGGTGTGCAGGTGAGAGCCTACTTCCCTTCACCCATGTGGCTCCCCCGTACTCCTCCCACCTCATCCTCCATCCCTCCACCTGCGACTCTCTAGACCAAGACTCCACCCTCACTTCCACCTCCTGAAGCTTCTTCCCTCCACTGCAACTCGCCCTGCTCTTCTCCTCCTCAGAACTCCATTACAGTCCATGCTCCTCTCAGCCTCTACTCTCTCCAGCTATCTTGAGATCTTAGGTTTAGAGGGTTTGGGGAAAGGCAGGTCAAGACATGGTCAAATTTTCCTCTCTTCCCTTCCCCTCCCAGCTGTGTCCCCGGCCGCCTGGGTCGACTCTGTGAGTGTTCAGAGGCTGAGCTATCCTCCCCAGATCTGGAGTCTGGGTGCCGGGCCCCCAATGGCACAGGGCCCCTTTGCAGTGGGAGGGGACAGTGCCAGTGTGGACGCTGCACCTGCAGCGGGCAGAGCTCTGGACGTCTGTGCGAGTGTGACGATGCCAGCTGTGAACGACACGAGGGCATCCTCTGTGGAGGTACCTGGAGACTTGGGGAGAGGGCTGGGGTCAGAGTGGCCCCCCCAAGGGCCCTGAGGCTCTGGGAACTTCGTAAGGGCAGGAATGAGGCTGTGATGTAGGGGTTGGAGGTGGTCTGACACACTCGAGGGAAATGGATGCACAGGAGCAGATCAGCTCTAGGCAGCCCGTGATGGCATGTGGGGCCCAGTGGCTTTGGGGAGGATGGTTCTCACCCTCCACGTGTCCCTACCTCAGGCTTTGGCCGTTGCCAATGTGGAGTGTGCCACTGTCACGCCAACCGCACGGGCAGAGCATGTGAATGCAGTGGCGACACGGACAACTGCGTCAGTCCTGACGGAGGGCTCTGCAATGGGCACGGACACTGCAATTGCAACCGCTGCCAGTGCAACGACGGCTATTACGGTGCCGTCTGTGATCAATGCTCAGGCTGCAAGACACCATGTGAGACACACAGGTGAGCCCTCAGGCCTTGACCTTGGGAACTGGGCTCACTGAGCCCTTCCTGCCCACCTGCTCTTTCCGTGGGTGACAGCTGTCCAGCTGGTAACTTACTGGCACCCACTGGACAGGGACTGCGCAGAGTGCAAAGCCTTTAGGACTGGTCCCCTGGCCATGAACTGCAGCACAGCGTGTGCCCACACCAACATGACTCTGGTATTGACCGCAACCCTGGATGACAGCTGGTGTAAAGAGAGGACCCAGGACAACCAGCTCTTCTTCTTTCTGGCAGAGGATGAACCTGGAGGCAGAGTTGTGCTCACAGTGAGACCTCCAGAGGGTAAGTGGGGAGGGATACTGTGGACATGCCACATGAAGCCCTGCAAGTTTAATGGGTAGAGGGCCAGAACTCTGGAGGTGAAGATGCCAGGCAATCAGGCTGGGGACTGAAGCAGAGCTGTGAAGCAAGCAGAGTGCAGATGCTGGATCAAGTGGACCTGGCTGAGGCCCTGAGTGCTGGGATAACCCTGATCCTGTGGAAGTTCCCTTTGTTTTCAATGACAGGCAAGACTAGGGAGGTTGATGGAGCTGGACACATTGTGGGTGACGGGTGATCAATTCCTAGGCCCTGGCCCCCAGAAGTCCATTGTTTCTTCCCCATAGAGGGAGCAGACCACACCCAAATCATTGTGCTGGGCTGCGTGGGGGGCATCGTGGCGGTGGGACTGGGACTGGTCCTCGCTTACCGGCTCTCAGTGGAGATCTATGACCGCCGAGAATTCCATCGTTTTGAAAAGGAGCGGCAGCATCTCAACTGGAAGCAGGTTAGGAGGCTGCCTCCTCCCCGACTGGGTGGGGTTTTCCATGCTTCCCCTGGTTATAGGGGTTTTGCTTTCTGCTTCACCATCCCCAACTCCGCCCCATTCCTTCTACACACCCCACACCCCAGACCTGTGCCGCCTCTGCAGGCTTACCCTCGTTCCTCTGCTCATTTCCATCAGTTCCTGGGGTTCCTGCTGAAGTTTCTAGGCTGGTCTCTTAGACCTAGATAAAAGAGGAGTCCTGGGAGTTTTCCTCATCACTGGCAACTTCTTTCCACAGGACCACAATCCCCTCTACCAAAGCGCCATCACGACCACTGTCAACCCCCGCTTTCAAGAGGCAGACAGCCCCCTTCTCTGAAGTGGGGAGAGAAAATCACTGCAGGGCTCTTCTCTGGGACAGGAGTTGAGGCGTGGGGTGGATCAGGCTACAGCTTGGCAGGGGCATTGAAAGGGCAGCCTCCTGCTGCAAGCTTGCTTCCCTACCTACCTCACAAGGAGTGGGGGCTATCCCACCCAGGTCTACAATAAAGTCTTGACTGAGAGCACACCTGTCAGTTTGTTTTACCTCAGGCCAGGACATGTTGTGGAGCCTGGACCTCAGGAAAGCTCACGTGCATTCCTCCCCCTACCACCTGAGGGCAGGGTGAGGGAGTTTATCAAACTTAACAGTGTGCAAGGATGACATGGGCTGCACGGGGAGCAGCAGCAGCACCGGGCTGGGTGGCTGAGTGAACCCTCAGCTAAGCTGACAAAGGAGCACGACAGACCACACTGGGAGAAACGCTGCCTTGGCTGGTGTCTAGCCTCATTCTGTCCTGCTACATTTATTTTCTTTCCTTATTCAGAACTGATAGCCTGTTTTTACTGCTGCTTGTTGTGCCTCTGAAAAGAGGAGCTCATAGGGTGCTGTAAGTTGTGGGGGGGTTGGTTACATTTGGTGGGAAAAAATAAAACTACTTTGGCCCCAGTGAAAAAACTTCTCCCAAGGATGTTCCTCCCAAAGAGGAGATAGTATGTACAAAAGCCCCGTTTTTTTTTTATTTAAATATCCTAAATATATCACGAAGGAACATACACTGCACTTTAATGGTAAAAAGATACAAGTTTATAACATCTTATAAAAACTACCATTTAAAAGTGATCTTGTTCATTTGACATTCCCCTCCCCTAATAGCAAAATAAGTATATTAAAAAAAAAAAAGGAGAGGAAGGGTGGGGTGGGAAGGATTAAGATAAAAGCCCCAGGGCCACACAGAGGCAGAGAACATCTGAGGAGAGGGTTAAAAGTTGTGGTGGGACCCCACACCTCATTTAACCCTCCAACGTCAAGCCATGGGGCACAATCAGTAGCTAAGTGATGACAAGAGGCTGTTGGAGGCGGGGTGGACGGAAAAGACTTGAGGTGCTGGGAAGGGCAGGGCTGGTGGGGCCCAGTCCAGCAGCCCACCCAGGAACTGGCGCTACTCTTTACCAGGTCCCCGAATCCCATGTCCTGGTCTCTTAAGAGCTGGCCCCACTGCCGTTCCCTTCACTCCAGACACACCTGAGGCATCTTTCCAGTGCTAGACCCCACCCAGCAGAGGGGTGGAATATTGGGCCCAGGAGCCTTTGCAGCGGTCTGTGATCTCCCTGGGGTGTAAGTGGGACTCTTGGGCGCTAAGTCACTCCTTCTGCCTCTCAGTTCCTCTCTCCTCACAAATCCATGGCCTCATTGAACATCAGCACCTGGACAACTGAGCTAACCACCTGCTCCTGAGTTTCCACTCACCCAGTCCTCGGCAGGGGTGGTTCTGGTATGGCTCTCTGCACATATGCTTAGAAGTTCCCTCTCCCCCACACACCCAAGCAGGAAGCCGAGGCCTGCAGGGGGCTAGGGCACATTCGGACCTAAACACACATTCGCACGTGCAGGGGCACACCTCACTAATGTGATTCTCTCCACACACACCCCCAATCCTAAGCTGACTAGCTACAGGTGGCAGGGAGCGAAGTCTTCCACTTTTAAAAGCATCGTCTGGAAGGACAGTTTTCTAAGCGTGTCTGAGACAAACACTAGCCCCCAGCAGAGCTCTGTAACAGAGAGGGCCTGGCTCACATGCAGAAAGAGGCCCTACTTGCAGGGACCAAGAAGGGCTGGTTTCAGGACTCGCCGTCTACTTTCTGGACCATGTTAAACATGCCAACACAAAGCTAGGCAAGAACAGGCTGCAGGCACGCTCCCCAGCGTTTCCCCACAGGATCTCAGATGCTGTCAGGGAAGAGCTAAAGGGTGCCACACTTCTTTTCCCCAAATCCTCACACCTCAGAGGTATGGAGACCCCCCATCTCCTTCAGAACAGGCAACAGGAGTGTGCTGCTGCCTACCTTTTCTGCGAAAGGAAATCACTTCCTGCAGACTGCCATCTCAGACCTCCCCCCACCCCGATAGCCCAGTCAGGTTCACCAAATCTCCATGATTCTTCTGTAATTACTCACCACACCTCCATAGGTCAGGACAGCCCACAATCTGGGAGTCAACCAAACCCCCAGAACCTCCCATAAGGATCCTTTCCTTAGCAGGAAGAAAGAGGGTTTTTATTTCACTTTAGAAAATTCATATTCACAAGCCCTGGCTTGGGTTAGCAACATCCTAACCAGCAGTCTGTTGAATCAATCTTAAAAAAAAAAAAAAAAAAAAACACCTCCAAAACGAAGCCCTCTAGTCCCCTCAAGCTGAGTTCTTCAGTTCCTTTTGAACCTCAAGGTTCAGGCCTTCAGGTTTTGGGGAAGGGGCAGTCAGGAGAAGCTGTTTCATGCTCATCCTCCCAAGCTGGGGCTAGAGAAGGGTTTGGCTCAATATGCCATCTCCAAGCATACAAACACGAAGACTCACATACCACACACACACTCACTCATACACCCCTGATCACTTCTGGGGAGGGTGTAGATAAGGTGGTGGCGTTGGAGCAGATAAGAGCAAAGAATATAGTTAACAGTAAAACCTACATTAGGTTTCTCCTTCGGTGTTTTCTCTGCAGCACTCCCCCACCCCCCCACAGTTCTTTGTTGTATAGGGACGGCCATCAAGAAGGAAGCCAAGATCTTTTCCTTTGGGACCAAAAGCTAGACCCCTGTCTCCTCTACCTGAATATAGTGATAGGACGTGAGTGAGAAGGTCAGCTCAACGGTCACGTCAGGGGACACCAAATTTCTCTGTCTCTTGAACAGCTGCCACCGAGCTCTGGGTTAGTCTTGGGCGGTTCCTAAGAGGGCACAAGGAGGAAGAACCCACTGTGACACCCTCGACTCCCTGCTCTACACCTGTCTGGCTTAGGAGTCAGTCAGTATCAGCGAGGTAGCCAAAAACTATCTCCAAAATCAACTACCCAGAGAGAGAAAGGGAAAGGGCTTCAAGGGCCACTCTCGCCCAAGTTTCCTCCAAAAGGCACTTGAGCCTGACCCCACTAGGTACCAGTGTGGCACCGGCCACTGCAATAGCCCAGGCCACAACTCCTGCTCTTCCCTGAAGGAAATGAGAGGTACCTGCCCAGTCTTCCTGGATCCAGCCCTTGTCTGCTCCCCTCACTGCTCTTCCTTTTGTCCCTACAGTGGATAAGGAGGCCAGAGTAAGCACAGCTGCCATCCCTGATCCTATTCTCCTTCAAACAGGAGGTGAGGTGCAGGGCTGTGGAACATCAAGGATCAACTGCAACTAAAAACTCAAATTTGGGGGAGGGCTGGACCAGCCATAGTCCCTGCTTTGATCAGGACTCTATACCTCCATATTACCTATTTCCACAGTGTGCCTGTTGAAACTGCTTTTGGATAAACAAGAAGAACAGAACAAACAAACCCCTCTCCCCAGTCTCCTCCGTTTCAGCTGCCAGCAGGAATCCAGGGCTGTGGGAGCCACACTTCAGTCTTGGTCCTGCACCTTGAGTCCCCACCTGTGACCTCAGCCGAGGGTCTGGGGACTAGCTTCCCTACCCAGGAATGCTGAAGGAACTTCCCCAAGATACTCAGAGTCTCAGATTATATTTACAGAGCTGAAGCTCTGGGGCCTGCCGTCCCCTGATGCACTCTTCCGGTCTCCTGGGTCCACTCCTCCAGGAGGGAGACAGATACAGATGGGGCGGCGGTGGGACCATCCGACCAGAGGGGTGCACTCTTCGGTGGATTCTTCTGAGCACTCCCACCACCCGGGGCCCCTGCGCCTAGAGAGAAAACTGCCCGTCGGAAGTCTTGGACTGGCACCCTTGGCACATCCGTTTGTGTCTGAGTAATCGATCTGTCCGAGAAAAACACTGAGAAGAAACGGAGGGTTAAGCGCCTGAGAGAAGAAACGTGGTTACCTATTGGCTAGAGCTGTCCTTCCGAAATGGGAGAGGCGCACGTCCCATTCTACGTTCCCTTGGCATGTACACAGACAGCATGAGTGCACAGTGGTTAGGAATACAACGCTGAAGTCTCAATCCTGGCCTAGCGCGCAGGAGCCATGCAACCTTGGGCAATCTATCTCAGCTCTGAATGTGTCCACGCATCTGTAAAATGGGACTAAAGGTACCTACTCACAGAGCGGCTGCTTCATTTATCATGTATTTATTCAGTATCTCAAGGCAGGTACAGTTCCTGGGGCTGAGGACAGAGGGGAGAACCAGAGGGACAAAGTCTCTGCCCCACAGAGCTTTCATTCTAGTGTTCTGCAGATACAACCTGAGAGTGTGGAGCAAAGCTTGAGACCCAGCAAAGCAACCAGTGTTCACTGTTATCATTTCTCATCTCTTGTTTGGGTCCTGGATTTTACAGTCACAATACATCAGATATTGACCGCTCCCCCAGGGCAGGAATTTTTCTCTCTTCCTCCTAAGTGCACCTGTCCTGAAGTTCCATTCAATGCGTCTCTATCCCTGATCTGCTGTGTCCTTGGGAAACCCAACCTCTCTAAACCTCAATTTTCCCATGGGCAAAATGAAGGCAACAAAGCTACCTCACAGAGTTAATGTGAAGTTAACGTCATACATGGTCTCACTGTGCCTGGTGCACAGTAAGTACTCAAGAAACGCTATTATTAACAATTATTCTAATGGTTCCTCCCCAAGAGACCAGAAAGGTATATCTATATAAGACCAGAAAGATATACCTCACCCCGATGTACTAACACCATCATGGCCAGGAATGCGAGGTGGCCCCTTGTCAAGCAGGGAGTGGGGGCGAGCCCTGGCTATTGGGGAAGAAAGTTTGTGTGTGGGTGTGAATGCATGACACGTGAGCTTACCTGGTGACACCGTTCACACTGGTAGGGCTTTTCCCCACTGTGTACACGCTTGTGACGCTCCAGGTGGTACTTCTGGATGAAACGCATATCACAAATGTCACACTCAAATGGCTTCTCACCTGGCCCAATCAGAGAGAAGGGAGCATCAGGAGGTATACCTGGCAGGGTCCTCACTCCACGTGTTTTCCCAGAAATCTTTACCTTTTAGTAATGCGTAAACAGCTAATGGGGAAAGGTCCCCAAAGCTGATGGTCTCAGCAACACCAGATACCTACAATCTCTTCCGCCTCATTCACCTACCTTCTTCCCCTATTTCTAATACTTACTCCTTAAAATAAACCCAACAGAAGCTACACACAAACATAACAGAAACTACGGACTACGTTCCCCCTCTGAACGTGAGCAAGACACTTACCGGTGTGAATAAGGATGTGCCTCTTGAGGTGATAACTGCTCCTAAAGGCTCCAAAGCAGTGTTCACAAACAAAATTTTTGGGAATCTTTACTTGAAAAGAACCATTTTGTTCCACTACCACCACCTGGGGGCAAGAGTCAGGCGTGTCATGAGGCTATCCTATCCCTCTGCCCCCTTTCTGCCTCCATTCTGCCCTGGCCCTATTTTCAACTGCTGGACAAAGTAACTTCTCTGATGCTGTCATCTCCCATATCCCTCAGAGTTAAGAGACCCTTGGAGGAAGAAGGTGGGGTGAGCAAGCTGTCTGCTTGGTCAAACGTCACACTCTGAACTGACCTTAGAGGGAGACTGCCTGCCCCTCTGCCACAGGACCTCATGCTCCCCCGACCCTCCCCTTACCAAGGATATTTCACAGAGGGCAGAGATCAACTGCCAAAATGGTCTCTAGATGGGGCCAGGGTGGCTCACTCACCAGCCCTGAGGAGAGCTCAGGGCTGAGCCAGAGAGACGCTGTCGTGTCCTACTCTTTGTGACCCCACGGACTGTAACCTACTAGGCTTCTCCGTCCATGGGATTCTCCAGGCAAGAATACTAGAGTGGATTGCCATTTTCTTCTCCAGGGGATCTTCCTGACCTAAGGATCGAACCCGGGTCTCCCGCATTGGAGGCAGACGCTTTAACCTCTAAGCCACCAGGGGAGTGTGTAAGAAAGAAGAGGGCTGCCTTATTCCCAAACTGAATCAGTTTGGGGGTTTCCCTATTACCTGCCTTCTTCTTCTTTTTTTGGCCACTCTGCATGGCTTGTGGGATCTCAGTTCCCTGACCAGGGAATGAACCCGAGCATTCAACAATGAAAGCGTGGAGTCCTAATCATTGGACTGCCAAGGAATTCCCGATTACCTGCCTTTTTAACAGTCTTTTTTGAATGAGAGGCCTCAGCCAAGCTGTCATCGTCTTTGCGGCTCCGGGATTTATCACTGTCTTTTCGGTGGCCCTTTAAATACAAATCAAATCTAAATGCACAGTCAATCTCAGAACACAAGACAGGAGGCCAAAAAGGTGCTTTCAGACAACTTGTGAATCACCTGCCCCAGAGGTTTAGAGAAAGTATGCATCCATCTCCTCTCCAAGTACCTTGGTTTTAACGAGCTGTTGTACAGGAAAGACCTTCCTTTCCTGTACCCTCTAAAATACCCATACTCATGGCCCAGGTGTATCCCCTTTCCCACTTCCCTAAACAGAAGCACTGAGAACTCAAAGCTGGGTATCTCCTGGCAGAGAGCTTGGGCCACCCGACCCCCAGGTGCCGCAATGGACTCAAGTGCTGTACCTGACTCGAGCACCTCAGCACATCAGGGCTACCTGCCCGCTCTCCATTCTCGGCCTGCTTGCTGGCAATCTGGCTCAGCATCATCTTCTTGCTGGCTGCAGTGGGAACCAAACTCACACCTGCTAGGCCTTCACAAGCCAGGAGACTTGCCTAAGTTGAAAGGAGATGAGGTGTCAGGTCACCTGGCAGGGCAGGGCAAAAACAGACTGCCAATTTCCAAAGAACTACCTTAAAACACCCAGCTACTAATGTGCGGCTTCTCTCCAAGGAGCATCCCTCCTCACCACAAAACTCTTGCTTCCTTCGAGAGTCCTCCCTAACTCATCTCACCAGGACTAGTTATTCATTTTGTCAGCTGTCAGCATTCAGACACAGACCAAGTGAATAATCAGATGCTACTGACACTTTTATCATTAGCACTGTGCTGGGTAAAGTGTGTATCTATATACTACTTTGAAGCTGCACGAGGCTTAGAAATACCAAGAGTCTGTCCTGTTGACCCACTGACATGGGAGATTTCTAGGGGAACTTCCTTCTTTCTCTCTTGATGACACTTAGCTACACAGAACCGACTTCTGACTGGCAGATCTCACTGGTGCCAAATGTATAGTCTATCAAGCTCTACAAACGTGTATCAGTAAAATCAGGTCATTTCTCCCCTTAGATTTAAAATTCTCTAAGTGTTGTCAAATATAAAAATCTTATATTTTATAACAAAGATAAAAATTAAACCACTTGGAAAGATTTTGGAGTTGCATATACAATTTCTCCTCCTCCTCCTCCCCGTCCTCACCATTCATGTATGCATATTCATATTTCTCACAGTCCTTGCTATACATAGTTTAAAAATTACTTAAGGGATATTTAGGAAAGTTGTTACATTCTTCAAACTGACTTTATTTAGCCAGTACTAGACAATATCCTTTTCTTACTGAAGAAACACTTTTAAGAAACAGTTGGTCAGCAAACTTCCACAAGTAATTTAAAAAGAAATTCCTTTCAGGTGATCAGTACATCCCAGGAACCCCCTCTCTCATCTTCAAGGACTTCGGAGGGAAAGGTTTGGAGGCAAGACTTAACTCTGCTGTTTGCACTGTACAATCTCAGGCAGATTACTCCACCTCTTTAAGCCTCAGTTTCCTTAAACGCAAAATGTTTACCATGGTATCTACCCTCACACGGTTGATGAGTTAACATACAAAAGCAGCACCCCAGTACAAAGTTAGCAGTTAGGGAAAAGCAGTCTTCTCAGAGCTAGAGTGATCAGGATGCTGTGAAGTGGGTTGCAAACAAAGGAAGAAGACACTGCACGGGTCCTCCTCTGCATGGAAAAGAAGGAAGCTACGCATGCAGCTGGAAGAAAGCCAGTGATTTCTTCCTGGTGAGGCTGGTAGGAGAGGTTCCCTGGAAGCTGGCAAAAGCTCCAGGGATGCTACAGACAGCTTTTCTCCCCAGATAAATACAATAACCTGCTGACCCATCCTGTCTCTCCAATCCATCTTGTATCCCCACTAGGGGGATTTGGAAGGACAAGTACCTTCCAAATACACTGATCTGACGTCACTCTCCTGCTTAACACTCTTCAGAGAGTCCCCATTCCTTATGGAATAAAGTTTAATTCCTCAGCAAGGGATAAAAAGCCCTTCAGTCACACTCAACTTACTTCTCCAGGCAACAACTCCCTCACCCTAACGTGGCCGTCTTATCACCATCTCCTGACTTTAACCATTCACCCGCCACCCCAATCCTTTCCTCCGTAACTAGCAAACTACCCGTGGTACTCCCCACCTCAACACATCCTCCCAGGACTCTAAGTCTCTGCCCAGGCAGTTGTCCTTGTCTGAATGCCCTGTTCTACTTGTTTATCTAGTAAAATCCTATCCATCCTTCCAGCTTCAACTTCTTTTTTCAACCAGGCAGAAGGCTCATTCCCTCCTCTATAGTGTACATACCTCTATTATTGCATATTCCTTCAATCAACAGACTCATTGAGTCTGTACTACTAGCCAGCCAGCACGCAGTGTTGTGTATATAAAGATAAATAACAGATTGTCTCTTCATCTCCCCCAACCCCAACCCAACTAGCCTGGAAGCCTGCTGGGGTCAGGGTCAATTTTATTCATCTTTGTATCCCCAGCACAATGCCTTGCATGTAACAGGAGCTCAATAAATTCCTGTTGAAAAAAAACAAATGAACCATTCACCAGACTGTTTACTCCCTCGTGCCCCTCAAAAGTTAAAGTGTAAACTGAGTACATGTTGCTTTGTAAATGTCCCATCAAGGCCTGTGATGCAGTATAGCCTACCTCCTTCATTTGACTGGAAGCTCCCTGAAGGCAGGGGCTGTGGCCTGTCTCCTTTCCTTCCTCTAGATCTCCCCCTGGTGTTTAATACAGAGCTTGGCTCACTGGGTTGGTCAGTATGTTGACTAAGGCAGCATTCAAGAGTGAAACTGCAAACACGCTTCCCAGTGATCTTGAAGGAGGAGGAGGACTCTAGAGCTTTTTACCTGAGCCATGCTGATTTCTCACTTAATGCAACTCAAAAGTTCGAGTTTCTTGCTCCACCTTTCCTTAAGACACTGTTGTTTGAAGAACTGTCACCAAATCACTGTAACAACTCTTTCGTGTCCCTTCAGTCCTGCTGCCATACTGAAATGCCTTTGTCTTCAAACAGAATTCAGTGTCCTCCAAAGTACAGATAGATGTTCCAAGAATCCCTGGTCTCTGCTTGGCTCCTGCCTATTGTCTGAAGAAAGTCTGCCAGTCTTGGTTTTCCAGCTGAATTCTCTGAATGAAATTCACGATTTGTTTCAGAAACCTGAAACCAGAAAGGGAAATGGAGCTGTTAGGTGCAATTTCTCAGGCCATACAACCTTCAGTGGGCTGAACTATTTTGCCAGGCGCTCTCTGTGCGACTCTCAACGAAGACATCAGAGTTCTCTTTCTAGGTCATGAGAAGAAACTGGTCTCCAAGCCATCGACAGGAGCAAAAGTAACTTCGGCCTCTAGTGGAAGCACTGCAGCAGGCCAACTGCTAGGATTTGCCAACTTAGGACTGGAAAAAGGGGGCGGAGGCCCTCTAGGGCTTTTGTGTCCAGTGGGCCGGCCCGCGAAGCTCGCACTCTATCAAGGCGACCCGAAGAGGAGTGGAGAAAAGCTCAGGGGTTAACGCTGGGCGCTTGAGCAGCAGGCAGAAACCGGACCAGCTGTGCGAGCCCAGGCCGGCCCACACGTGTGCATTCTCCGAGACCGCCCCAAGGTACGTAAACTCGCTGCGGAGGTGGAAGACAAGGAGGCGAAGCCCAACGCTGCGCGTTCCCTCCCATCTTCCCTCCCTCCCTCCCTCCAGACAGCCAGCCAACCATCCGCCAGCCAGCCAGCCGCTGCGCCCGCCGCACGAAGCCGGAGAGCCCAGGAGCGCGCAAGGTGCGTGCTCGCGCCCGCGTCCCTTCCGAGCAAGCCCCCTCAGTCCGGCCGGTGACGCGACCGCACGGCGGTGTGCGCGCAGCCCCTACCTCTCCTCGGGAGCGCCCTCCCTTCGCCCCGGGCCCCTCCTTCCCTCCCCTCCCCCTTCCCGCGCGGTGCCCCACGGCCTGCGAGCTGTTGGAGCGCTACCGCCAGCCTCCACAACGCTGCGCTCCCTGGGGCGTGCTCTTACCTGCCAGGCGCGGCCTCCCGCTGTCTCCCCCGCTGCGCGGCGCCTCCCCCAGGCCGCAGCACTCCGTGCCAATCCCGTGGCCGCCGCTGCCCCCGCCGGGACCGAGGCAAGTTTACAAACACCAACCCAGGGCCCGTTTCCCCGGAAGCACTTCCCCTCCCCCTCCGTCCTCTCCTCTGTACAGCACTATCCACTTCCGGGCGGGGGCAGACAGAAAGGGGGTGAGGCTGAGGGCTCACCGAGGGAGTGCAGCTGGTGAGTGGGCAGTGCCGACCGCGCGCAGAAGGACGGGAAGAGGGCGGGCCGGCGGTACGGCGCGTGCGCCGTGTTGCGGGCGCGCCCTCGCTGCCATCTTGATTCAGGGCAGGAAAGAAGGCCCTGAAATGTTGGTGTGCCAGTGTTTGAGGGTTTTGCTAGGTGAGTTGGTTAGGACTCCTTGAAGAAGCGTCATCACTCTCCCTTCCTCGCAGATGTTCTCCCTTCGCTTATGAGTCTGGCGCCCCCAATACTGCCAGAATAGTTCGTACCAGGCCTTTCACGTAGCTCTGTCGAGATCATCTTTACCCGAGCTTTCCATCAGGAGCAGATCTGCAGATTCCGAGGGCCGCCCGTCAGCTGGGAGGGAAGTTTTTTGCACGCTCTTGCTGAGTACACTCAGCTCCAGTCTGAGAAAGGATTCCCTGGCGTGTTCAGCGCACTCCGAAGCCTTTGATTTCCTCATACCACGTCCGCCTTTATTTCTAAAGGGTCCAGTATGTCATATTGGCTTCCTCACCTCCGAAAATGCATGGGACTCTCCTGTTGTTCCGTCGCTCCGTCATGTCCGACTCTTTGGGACCCCCTGGACTTAAGCACGCCAGGCTTCCTGTCCTTCACCGTCTCGCAGAGCTTGCTCAGACTCATGTCTGTTGAGTCCGTGATACCATCTAACCATCTCATCTGTCGTCCCTTTCTGCCTTCAGTCTTTCTCAGCATTAGGGTCTTTTCTAGAGTCGGCTCTTCGCCTCAGGTGGCCAAAGTACTGGAGCTTCAGCTTCAGCATTTAGTCCCTGCAATGAATATTCAGGATTGATATCCTTTAGAGTTGACTGGTTGGATCCCCTTGCAGTCCGAGGGACTCTCAAGAGTCTTCTCCAACACTACAGTTCAAAAGCATCAATTCTTCAGCGCTCAGCCTTCTTTATGGTTCAACTCTTACATCCGTACATGACTACTGGAAAAACCATAGCTTTGATTAGACGGACCTTTGTTGGCAAAGTAATGTCTCTGCTTTTTAATACCATATTGGTTATAGCTTCTCTTCCAGGGAGCAAACATCTTTTAATTTCATGGCTGCAGTCACCATCTGCAGTGATTTTGGAGCCCAAGAAAATAAAGTCTGTCACTATTTCCATTGTTTCCCCATCTGTTGGCCATGAAGTAATGGGACCGGTGCCATGATCTTAGTTTTTTGAATGTTGAGTGTTTTATTTCCTCATAGCGCTTCTGCCTTTATTTCTAGACCATCCAGCATCTAACTTTGGCTTCCTCCCCGAAAAGGCATAAGCTCTCCTCAGTAGGAAACTGGTCTCGTTGGAGATTTAGCAATGCAGGGTGGCCTGTTGGCCCGGCTACATTAGGAAAACTCCTGAGCCTTTCTTTAAATTCTGTTCCCAACTTTCCTGCTAAAGATGGGCTTCCCCAGAGACTCAGAGGGTAAAAAAATTCTGCCTGCAACTCAGAAGACCTGGGTTGGATCCCTGGGTTGGGAAGATCGACTGAAGAAGGAAATGGCAACCCACTCCAGTATTCTTACCTGGATAATTCCATGGATGGAGGAGCCTGGCGGGCCACAGTCCATGGGGTTGCAGAGAGTTGGGTGCGACTGAGGGACTAACACTTTCAGTTTCTGCTAGAGATGGACTATGCATTAATGCAGTTGATGGAAGGAAATGTCCATTTTATTTAGGTGCTGTCAGGTTGTGAGTGTAGGGGAATTAATGGAGATGCCTAAATAAAAAAATATATTTGTTTATGAATGAAGACAATTTCCAGCCATTTTATGTACATAGATTTCATTTCTGTGAGCACTCCATTTTTTTTTTTTTTTTTACCAATAGACAGCAAATCTTTGTGGTCTTAAGATCATCGTAGAACAGGTAAAATTGAGTGAGATTATCAGAAATAAATCTTTAATTAAGAAAAAAAATTGCTCAGAGACTTCCCTGGTGGTCTGGTGATTAGGAATCGCCTTGTAATGGGAGGGGGTAGGATGTGAGTTCCATACTTGGTGGAGGAACTAAGATCCTACATGCCATTGGGCAGTTAAGCCCGTGTGCTGCAATTCCCTAGCGGGCTGCTGAACTAACACCTGATTCAGCCAATAAGTACTTTAAAAAAATAGCTCATGCTTATTTTAATAAATCCACACAGCACAAAAAAAATGCAAAAAAAAATTTTGCCATCTGTATGCTACTCCATGCTCCTGAAGGTAGTGACTTTTATCTGTTGTATATACCACCAGGCTTTTTTCTATGTTCATAAAAACTTTTTTTTTTTTCATCCAGAATTTGTTTTGAGCATCACAGTGGACCAGACAAAAGTGTTTTACACATCTAAGTAGTTTCACATTTTAAAAATTGTTTCAGTATTCCAGCAATTTGTATTTTAGTTTGTCTAGGCCCATCCTCAATGAACATTCAGGTTAGTTCCAGTTTTTTTGTTTTATAAACCATGCTGTATGAATATCCTTATAGTGATCCTTTTGTTTTTATAGATAGATTTATAGGTAGGAAATGGGCATTTAAAATTTAATAGGTCCTATGAAATTGAATTTCAGGGGTTTGTAACAGTTTACACATTCAGAGCCATGTGTAAAAGCCCCTAGTTCCTGCAAACTGGATGCTATGAATTTTTTGTACAGTTGCCAACTTGCTAGGTAAAAAATAGTAATTTCATTATTTTAATTAGCATATCATTAATAGTGAAGTAGATCATCTCTTGTTGCTTTTTGACCATTTTAATTGTTTTTGTAAACTGCCTGTTCACATCTCTCGCCTGTTAAGGAAAAAAGTAGATCATTTGTCTATTTTGTATTGATTGGTAGAAATCTCCATGTTACACTAACTTTTCATTTGTCATATGCTTTTAAATTTTTTCTCTTATTTTTCATTTATCTTTGAACTTTTTTTTAAGAGTGGAAGTTGTGTTTTGTGGGAAAATATTTGAAACATTTCTATGAAAATAGTTACAAGAAAAGAATGTTTATAATCAAAACTAATATTCTATTAGAGCTGCTGGCCACCCAGAGTCATTATTATTATTTATTTATTTTTGGCTGTGCCGGGTCTTCGTTTCTGCAGGTGGGCTTTCTTTAGTTGCAGTGCATGGGTTTCTCATTGCGATGGCTTCTTGTTTCAGGGTATGGACTCTAGGGCCTGTGGCCTTCAGTAGTTGCAGTGTCCGGGCTTAATTGCTCCACAGCGTGTGGAATCTTCCTGAAGCAGGGATAGGACTCCTGCCCCTGCATTGGCAGGTGATTCTTAACCACTGGGCCACCAGGAAATGCCAATTTTCTTATTTTTATATTCAGTATTTTCACATGATATATCCATTCACAAAGAGAATCAAATTGACAAAATACTAAAGCCAGTGAGTTCAGCTGCATTGCCAGATGTATGATTAACAAACAACTTATATAAATAAAATGAGAACAATAATCAACCATAAAAATATCGTAGAAAGATATTATTCACAATAAAAAAAAGTTTACATTGATAGACATAAATTTAAGGAAATTGCAAGTTATGTATTAAGAAAATCAGGTTATTTTAGTGGAAGACAAAAAGGGCTTGATTATTATGATTTTTGACTGTGCTGCATGGCTTGTGGGATCTTAGTTACTGGACCAGGGATTGAATCTGGACCAGGGCAGTGAAAGCACCGTGTCCTAACCACTCACTGGTCTACCAGGAACTTTCCCAAATGCTTGATTAGGTGGAGTTTTATCATGTCTGTGAATAGGAAGACTTAATATTGTAGAGACAAAGTTTTTGCTTTAGATTAAGTTAAATTCTTATTAAAACAGGACTTTGCATGGAATTTAAAGTGACTTAAATTTGCAAGGAAAGGAATAATTGCGAGAGAGCAAAGACCATTTTGGAAAACAGTGAGTAGGTAAAATGATGATGGGGCAGGGGAAGTAAAGCCATGAATCATCTTTAACCACTTTAATGTGTATTTCTTTAAGCAGAATTTTTCAAGTTTTATGTAGTTATATCTGCCTGTGGTTTTGGGGTTTTTGTGAAATGCTACCTCAGTATTATAAAAATATTTCCCTGTATTTCCTTCTGGTATTCTTAGAGTTGTATATTTTCAGTTTTATGCTTTTACCTCAGCTGCAGTTTATTTTTGTGTGGTGAGAAGTAGTGAGAAATGCCAGACTTAAAAGGGACCAGAGATGTAGTGGGAAAGGTCCTAGCCTAGATGTCACCTTTGTAATCTTGGACAAATTAATTTCTCTCTGTCTGGCACAAGAGTCCTTGACTTGAAGATGAGAGTCAAGCTAATTTCTAGCACTACTGTGAAGCCCAAGTGAGATCATAGGTGAAAAGTTTTTAAAAAGGAAGAAAAAACTCTTTGCATATCTTCTAAAGTATCATTAATACTGATTTTTGGTTTATATACATCATATGTAAGTGAAGTGAAACATCATTTTTCAGAACCTGGAAACAGTTTATTCAGGTTTGTGCAAGAGACATCTGTGCTGCTGTCTACCTGTTCCCTCACTGGCTCAACACCCACATTAGTAATGGCTCCAGTTCTTATGTGTAGTGTTTTCTCCCCTTCTAGGTTGTACATTCCTGGGTGAGGGAGAGAGGTCTAAGTCTTATCCTTATTAAGTAAAGCACCAAATAGAAAATAGGCATTCAGAAAAAGTATTAATTTTCATCTTTCCCACTACTACTACTACTTGGCGGAAGGAAGAGAAGAGTGGGAAAGATGAAGACGAATATTTTCCTGAATGCTTATGTTGTATTTGGTGCTTTATTTAAAGGGCATCCCAGGTGCCACAGTGGTAAAGAATTTGCCTGCCAATGCAAGAGATGCAAGAGATCCAGGTTTGATCCCTGGGTTGGGAAGAGCCCCTAGAGAAGGAAATGGCAACCCCCTCCAATATTCTTGCCTGGAGAACTCCGTGGACAGAGGAGCCTGGTGGGCTACAGTCCTTGGGGTTGCAAAGAGTTGGACACGACTAAGCATGCATGCACGCATGGTTTACTTAAAGAAGCATAAGACATAGACCTCTCCCTGCCCAGGAATTTACAGTCTTTCAGAAGGGCAGAAGACACTGTACACACAGGAACTGGAACCACTATTAACGTGGGGGTTGAGTCAGTGGAGTAATAGGTAGACAGCACAGAGGTCAGTGTTTTCACTTTCTGACAGTAAATAAACCTGACTGAAAGTGCTTTAAGAAGCACGTGCCCTAATCCCTTTGCCCTCATGCAGGCTTCCTCCTGGGCAGCCTTCCTCAGCTTCCTTGGTACACCCTCCCTTCAGGCCCACTCCATCACTTTTTCAAGTTGTGTTTTAATGATTACTGGTTAGATTGGTCTTTTCAAATTAGTCTTTTCCTCCACCAGCTCTCTATCACCTTAAGGAGAGTCGGAGTGTTTTCTCTTTGAAGGCTGCCCTGGGCCAATTGAGTGGAGTTAACCAGCCTTCCCTTTCTCCAGGGAGCGAGCATGCCTTAATGTTAGGCACTGGCCTCCTTCGTGACTTGTTAGCTGAAGTGAGCAAAGCAGATACACAGCACCTGGGGCAGTGCCAGGCAACAGATACTCAGTCACTGTTGAACTAGCTGAACCCGTTCCTCTCTCAGAGCCAGTTGGGCTGCATAGTAGAAATGAGTGGTATTGGCTACCTTGGTCACCTGGTAGACCTTTTAGATGGGAGTGAATTTTAGGAGTTAGGAAACCACACAATGTAATGGGGTCATTCCTTGAGCCTGGTATACAGTTTGGAATTTTTGTTGCCCCTTCACTTCCTTCTTTTATGTTGCTTAAAAATAATCTTTATTTTAATTACATAAGTCAATGGAATTATCACAGAAAATTATTAAAAATATAGAAGTACATAAATAAGAAAATGAAAATCGTCTATAATCCAAATACCTAGAAATAACCACAGTTAATATTTTGAAGACTTTTCCAGTTTCTAAAAAAAATGCATGGGGAGTGACTGCTAATAGATATGGGGTTTCTTTTGGGGATGATGACAATGTTCTTGATAGTGTGATCCATTCGCAACTTTGTAACTATACTAAAAAGTACTGAATTGTACATTTGAAAAGGGTGAACTTTGTGGTATGTGAATCATATCTCAATAAAGCTCTTATATTAAAAAAACTTGTAGGTGCGTACACATAGTATTGTTTTCTAAACTGAGAGAAAGTGCATATACTATGCTCCTTTGCTGCTAAATGTTTCAGCATATGTTTCCAAAGAATAAGAACATTCTCTTCCATAACTGCAATGCAGTGATCAAGCCATTCAAAGATTCCGCCAGTTCTTCCAGTGACTTTCTTTACAGCAGTTTTTTTTCTTCCTTATCCAGGAACCCATTTAAGATCACGTGTTCCTTTTGGTTGTAATGTCTCCAGTTTCCTTCAATCTGGAGCAGCTCCTTAGTTTTTCTTTGATTTTCATGATACTGACATTTTTGAAGATTACAGGCTACGTTGTTTTGTAGAATGATCCTCAATTTAGATATGTTTCCTCATAGTTAAAATTCAGGTGGTACATTTTTGGCAGCAGTGATGCTGAGAGCTTTTCCATCCCTCGCGTCAGGAGACCCACAATGACTGTCTGCCCCACCACTGGTGATGTAATTCCTCAATTACTTGGGTAAGGTGGTGTCCATCAGGTTTCTCTGCTGTAAAGTTACCACACTTCTTTTTAAAGTGCTTTTAAGGAAAAGAATTTTACAACATCACCCAGAAGAAAAAGCTTTATCCAGGTTTTAGTGTTGTGTTGATGTTTTGAATGAGAGAGAAAGACAAAGTAACCTTTGAAGATTTTTAAATAAAAAGGAAAAAAAAAATCAACCAAGAAGGAGGAGGGAGGCACTCAGTGTTTAGGGTTCAGAAGATGGTACCATTCATGTAACCAGGGAACTCGAGGACAAGAGAAGATTTGAGAAGGCTGATAATGAGTCCACTTTTGGACCATTTGAGTGTGAAGTCCTATGAGACTTTCAAATTAGGCAGGTGGCATCATGGATCTGGGCTGGTGAGAGAGCTCTTGGATGGAGGAGTCACCAGCCTGTAGCCCTGGGAGTGGATGAGTGTCCAGGGAGAGGTGCAGAACACAAATGAAGGAGGCCCTGGAATAGAACCCTGAGCAGCTCTCGAGGGAGGGCCAGAGGAAGGTGAAGAGGCAAAGAGAATTAAGGAAGTGGTCAGGGGTAGTCATATGGAAGCCAGTGAAAGAAAATATTTCAAGATGGAATGCAAACTGTATCTAATGGCCCCAGAGGGGTCAAGTAGGATAAAGGTGCTATGTATCTGTTAGATTTGGATGCAGGGAGATTCTTGTTGGCCTCGAAGGTGGAAGCTGCATGGTAGTGGGCTCAGGAAAGTATGAGAGGAAAGAAATGGAGTGGAGCTAACTATTTTAAGAAGGTTGGTTGAGAAGAGGAGGTAGCTGGAGGTGGGGACATGTGAAAGGTTTAGATAATTTAAAATGCTATGATAAGGGGGTAGTGGGAAGGAGAGTTGAAGAAATGGGAGGGGTAATCAAGAGGGTATCCATGAAAGAGGAGGAAAGAAAGTCTTTAGATCAGTGGTTCCAACTCAGCCGTCTACAGGGCCAGGTTGGTAAAGCAGATGAGTGAGGTGGGCTATGTGGGCTAAGGAGAAACAATGCAAAATCCTATGGGCCTGTGGCCAGTTGTGAGGATTGTCATCCAGTTGTCAACCATCATCTCGCGCTTTGCAGTGCCTACTTCTGGGAGGATTATACATCCTTACCCCACTCACCCCAGGGCTTGTTTTGGTCAACTGGATTTGACCAGATGTGCCACATGCTAGGTCTGAGCTGAAGTTTTAGGAGTTGGTGAATGGTGTTCTCTGCCTTTTGCTTTTTTTCCTCTCTGCAGTGAGAACGTTGTGTCCCCAGTAGGGGCTGTTCCTTCAGCCTGGGTGTTGGAATAAAGGTACATGAATCAGAGCTATAGCTAATCTAGTGTAAGCCATGAAAGAGAAATAAATCTCTGTTGTAAAGCAATGTTTGTTTGTTCTTTTTGCTGTGCCATGAGCCCTGGGGGATTTTAGTTCCCCAGCCAGGGCACCCCTGCAGTGGAAGCCCCAAGTCTTAACCCCTGGACTGCCAAGGAAGTCTCAAGGCAGTGGAGTTTTGAATCCATTATTTATCACAGCAAAACTAATACAGGAGTTCCACTAAAACTATATTAAGGTAATTTTTACTCCTACAGTTTAAAAAATTCAGAAGTTTGACAGCACACTCTTACTGAGGCTGAGAACACAGGTTCTTTCATACATTTGGTATCATTTCTGTGGATGTTGGCAATGCTTACTGAGCTTACAAATGCAGGTGGCTGTAATTGAAAAGACAGACAATAACAAGTCTGGCAAGGATGCGGAGAAATGCAAACCCTCATGGCAATATAAAATAGTGTAGCCACTTTAGAAAACACTTCAGCAGTTCCTCAAAAAGTTACATGTAAAGTTACTGTGTGTGTGTGTGTGTGTGTTTTCAGTCGCTCAGTCACGTCTGACTCTGTGTGACCCTATGGACTGTAGCCCGCCAGGGTCCTCTGTCCATGGGATTTTCCCAGGCAAACATACTGGAGTGAGTTGCCATTTCCTTCTCCAGGGGATCTTCCTGACCCAGGGATCAAACCCACATCTCTTGCGGCTCATGCATTGGCAAGGGGATTCTTTACTGCTGAGCCACCAGGGAAGCCTGGAATGTATATACCAGGCTTAAATATTAAAGAAAGGGAGGGCTCCAGAGTGCAGGTGACAGAAAGAGTGAGTTTGGATGGCTTTTTATTTGCTATGAGAAATTTGAACTGAGAGGGAAACAGGGAGAAGATTGATGGGTCAGTCATTTGAGAGGTGTGGAAAATTTTGAAATCATAGCTCCAGAGACTTGGAGATAGAGCTGTCAATAGCAGAATAGTAATTTTGCCAGGCAGTGTTGTGTGTTCGGTCAAGGAGAGTCACTGCTGCTTTTTGCCTCTGAAGATGGTTGCTGCCCTCATCATAGTCCTGGGGATTCCCTTCGCCTCTCCTGCGTTGGGCAAAGTTGGCTGTGGTCTGATTCTCTGTCCTTTGTCCGTGACCTGCTTTGCTGTGTTTGTTTAGTCTTGTCTCTGGAAGTCTTTGGATCCTCCATTGTTCTGAAACAGTATTATAATCTGTCTTTCTGTTGGTCATTCAGCGGATCCTTTTGGTCTATCCTTCGGTTCTATAAAGTTTTTCTTTTTAAAAATTTTTAGTATTTTCCTCCTCCCCCACCCTGCCCCTTCTCTTCCTATAACTTCTGTTAGTTGACTCTTGAGACTTTTGGATTGATCTTCTAAAGTTCTTTTCTCTTTTACTGTCCATCTCTTTATATTTTATCTTCTGTGTGATTTTCTTGACTTTGTCATTTCAGTTGTCATAGGTTTAAAACTCTAGAGCTTCTGCTTCTCTGAGTACATATGACAGCAATCTGTTTGTTCTTCATGGATTCAATATCTTCTGTTTTCTTCTGCTTCCTGGGTTTCTCCTCTTCTACCAAATGCCTTTTTTCCCGTTTGTCTGTTTTTGCCTCTGTGGTTCACATTAGGGGCTTTGCTCGAATGTCCTGTAGTCCCAGACTGTGTCTGCTCTCATTTAAGAGTGAGGCACTAAGGCATATTGGAAGGCCCAAGTGCATAGAGGATGTATTTATTGACTTGTGAGCATCACTGACTAGGTGATTGGTCAAGGACTGAAAGAAGAGTCTCACTGAGGTCAGTATCTCCAGAGGGGGAACACTGTAGTCTCCTGGAAGCTTTACCTCTGGCCACTGACTCTGAACATTGGTTGGGAGAAAGGAGTTGACGCCATAGGTTACTTCCTCCTAATCTTCCTGTATTCATTACAGTGCTTCATCCTCACCTCCTGCTGTGCTTGACATCCTTAAGTCCCAGACTTTCAGTTTCTCTACTTCCTGCTTCTTTGGAATCAGGTGGAGGAGAGGGGAGTCACTTGGCTGAATGGGCAGGGGAGGAGAGTGAGGGTCTAAATGTTCCTTTTAGAAATTTTCATCTAATTTTCATATTTTCAGTTGTGCTTCTCCGTCCTGTCTTCCAGGATACCTAGCGTTGTAAATTCCTGAGCCTTTCTGGGCCTTTGCCCTAATAATCAGTTTATATCCCTCTGGCATAGCCCCCTACAGTCAGACTGACTTTGACTTTCTGCTATTTGCTGAACCAGTTACCACTTCTCATCTGTGTTCTCTCCTCTACAGTTATTGACATCTCTCACCTCCTGTCTCTCATTTGTTTTATTCTTCAGGATTTAAAATTCCACTGATGTAATTTTAGTGGGGTTTCAGGAAGGAGTAGTGGTAAACATATATGTTTAATCTGCCACATTTAATTGGAATGAGTACAGAGACCATGAATTTATAGCAAAACCAATTTGAATGTTTAGGTGGTTTTTCACTAGCAGAATCCACAGTCCGGGTGGATTTGGTAAGAGAAGGACCAGCCAGCTGGAGTGGGATCCTGCCAGGTGAGTTTGGTGGAAGGACATTAGGGCTAGGGAGTTGAGGATTTTGGACAAAGGGTGGTTGAAGCAGCAGACTGTGCACCCCGGGCTGTGTAAATAAAGGAAAAAAAGATACAAACAAGTTGGTGGTTGGAGGAATTTATGAACTGGAGATCCCATGAAGTCAGAAAAACTTGTCAGTTTTCAAATGAACCCTGCTCGGCCCTTGCAGCATCTTCTCAGCCAGGGATGAAAGCGCCCTCCCTAAGTTTATTCTTGTTTCTTGGCTTTGTTATTCTATTTAAGGGGTTAATGTCCCTCTTGCTTCGCCACTCCTCCCCACCGTTGCTTTTTAAAAAGAAGACTGTGTATGTGCAAGGGCTGTTCCCTTCCTCGGGTCCCCAAGACAGGATGCTGTACAGAGTGTGAGGGTACGGATGCCTCATCTCCCCATTACCACTGGAGGAGACTGGGTGTTCAGAGCCCTCGCCTCAACCTTTCATTTCTTTTTTAAAATCTTTTTTTACTTTATTTTTTATTTTTGACTGTGCTGGGTCTTCACTGTGGTGCAGGCTTTTGTCTAGTTGCAGCAAGCGAGGGCTGCTCTCTAGTTGCAGTGCTCGGCTGCTCATTGCAGTGGCTTCTCGTCGCAGAGCACAGGCTCGAGCACATGCGACTTCCTCAGTTGCAGTTCTGGGCTCTAAAGCACAGGCTCAGTGGTTGCGGCACATGGGCTTAGTTGCTCTGAGGCATGTGGGATCTTCCTGGATCAGGGATCAAACCAGTGTCTCCTGCACTGGCAGGCAGATTCTTTACCACTGAATCACCAGGGAAGCGCCCACCTTTCATTTCTGAGCAGTGACTTTGGTCAGATGGATACAGAAGGGGCCGGGTGGACACAGCCACGTCTTCCATGCAGACCTCTCTTCAGAGCTTTGGAAAGAGCCCCCGTCCAGGCTGGGGTCTCCCTTTCTTCACCAGTTGTTCCCTCCTGTTTTTTGCCCTACTGGGCTGCTTGTCGTATCCAATGACTTGAGCTGATCAATACCAGCAGATGTCTTGGCGGTTCTCTCTTTGAAGCCCTTATTTCATAGAAACAGGCCCTGAGGTGTCCTCACTCCTGGCCCAGAGGTGTTTGCACCACAGCAAGCTCTGGCCGAGGGAGCCCTGTGTGAGGCTGTGGAACGTGGCAAATTAGGATGGGGGCTTCAAAGTCCAGACCCAACTCAAGACACATGCTGGCTGTGTGACCTGGACAGGTTATATCCATACTGTCTCTGAAATCTGTTACCTCATTTTTTAATAAAAATTTTTTTATTGGAGTGTAGTTTGTTTATAATGTGTTAATTTCAGATGTTCAGTTCATTTGCTCAGTTGTGTCTGACTCTTTGCGACCCCATGGACTGCAGCACACCAGGCTTCCGGGTCCATCACCAGCTCCCAGAGCTTGCTCAAACTCATGTCCATTGGTGATGCCATCCAATTATCTCATCCTCTGTCGTCCCCTTCTCCTCCTGCCTTCAATTTTTCCAGAATCAGGGTCTTTTCCAATAAGTCAGTTCTTCACATCAGATAGCCAAAGTACCAGAGCTTCAGCTTCAGCATCAGTCCTTCCAATGAATATTCAGGACTGATCTCCTTTAGGATGGACTGGTTGGATCTCCTGGCTATCCAAGGGACTCTCAAGAGTCTTCTCCAACACTGCAGTTCAAAAGCATCAATTTTTCAGCACTCAGCTTTCTTTAGGGTCCAGTTCTCACATCCGTACATGACTCCTGGAAAAATCATAGCTTTAACTAGATGGACCTTTGTTGATAAAGCAATGTCTTTGCTTTTTAATATGCTCTCTAGGTTTGTCATAGCTTTTCTTCCAGTTCTTCAAGCAAGAATACTGGAGTAGGTTGCCATTCCCTTCTCCAAGGGATATTCCCCACCCAGGAATCGAACCCGGGACTCCTGCATTGCAGGCAGATTCTTTACCATCTGAGCCACCAGGGCAGCCCTGGTTTCAGGTGTGTGGTGAAGTGAATCGTCTACATATACATATACTCACTCTTTTTAAAAAAAATAGGATTCTTTTTCCCATGTAGGCTGTTAGAGAGTATGAATAGAGTTCTCTGTGCTATACAGAAGGTTATTGTTAGTTATCTATTTTGTATATAGTAGTGTGTATATGTCAGTCCCAACCTCACAATTTATCCCTCCCCTGCCTCATTTCCTCATCTTTAAATGTGGGTCATAAACTTACCCTCGATGATTGTGAAGATTAGACTAATGCGTGTTATGTTCAGAGTGAGGCATGTGGTGAATACTTCTATGGTGCTGATTTTTACTAGCCTCTGCACCTAAAACGCCCCATCAGGGGAACCAGAGTGAGCGCTGATGAAGGATCAAGTGTCTCGTTCTCAAGGCTGGCCAGCTCCTCTGGTTTCCCCAAACCCAATCTACTGGGGAGAAGTCTAAGCGTAGGACCACTGGTTCCTTGGGGTCCAGTGGCTTCTGACAATGGATTATGTCAGATCAGTCCACTTGGAGGTTGATTCCTCCTTTCCATGTTTTCTGGATCCTCTTGCCTCCTCATTTGGGGGTTCCCTAGGCCTTGGTTTTGCCCCTCTCTCCCTGGCCATGTCTCTGAGCATTCTCTCCCTGGGAGGAATGGAGCCCATCACCAGGCTTCAGTTATACCCCAGCTCCCAAGGGTGATTTTCTCTCACATCTCATTAGAGCGCTGAACCTGACTTCCTCCCAAATGAGTGTTTGTAGCCCCAGTCCCCTCCACTTGGATGAGTATTTCCAAGAAATAACAATTTTGCTTTCTATCTAGCTTCCGCTTTGCGCATCCCTGTTTTTTTTAGGGGCACTGTTCTTTTTCCTGGGGCTTCAAGCCCCAGGGTCATTTTTGACCCTTCCCTCCCCTCCCATGTAGATTCCATAAGTGTTGAATTGAGCGTAAACCGGCAAGTGGTTAAGCCTGCATGCTCCTCTACCTGTCCTTTCCTACCCACACCTCCCTTATTCACACGTGGGTCACCTCTTTCCTGGCTTGCACCAATGGCTTTTTCATTCTTCCGCATCTGGCTGCTATACGCTGGTCTTCTGAGCGCATCATTTTCATCACGAAATCTTTCAATCTTTTCTGCAGATAAAATCTAGATTCCTGGCCTGGCTGGCACTCAAGGCTGTCCATAATGCGTACAGCCCTGCCCTCCTCGCCTTTCTCCCCATGACGTCCCTGCAGATCTTTCCAGTGGCCAGGTGCCTCTCACACCCAGTATCAGCTCGTGGCCTTCCTCCCCTGGCCCTGCATGCCTCCTGTCCTCCTTCAAGACACAGTCCCAGTTCTCCTGCAGATCTTCCCCTGTCTTCCCCGCACCCTGATGTGAACACAGTTGGTGCTCACTTTAGACAGCCACTCCCTGTTTCTTGAGCGGCTCAGCCTGCAAGGTACAGGACTCTACTTGTTTATTGAACTGCTACCCTCAGTGTGACCTTCTTTCTTCCTCCTCTTCAAAGGAGAGGGCTTTAGAAATCAGGACAGTTCTGAGAAGACTCCAGGGGTTGGGATGCAAAGAGACTGGCCTCTGAAAGCGAAAATTGCTCAGTCGTGTCTGACTCTTTGCAACCCCAAGGGCTCTACAGTCCATGGAATTCTCCAGGCCAAAATACTGGAGTGGGTAGGCGTTCCCTTCTCCATGGGATCTTCCCAACCCAGGGATTGAACCCAGGTCTTCAGCACTACAGGCCGATCCTTTACTGGTTGAGCCACCTCTGAGGCCTGCCTAAACCATTTTACCTCCCTAGTCTTGCTCCAGGTCGCTCCCCACCTCAGCCTCTAGGGTCAGCAGCTACGGTTTCCTGCCTCTGCCCTACTCCCTGCTCTTATCTCTTAGCTGAGCAGCCCTCTCTCTCATCCCCTCTCCAGGCCCTTTGGTTCTCGGTGGGAAGTCCGATGTCCTGCTGTTTCTCCTCTCTGCTCCCCTCCAGCCTGAAGTGGAGGTGTTTCTGACTTATATCTTACCTCCTCCCTTCATCGTGTCAGCTAATGATTATTCAGGAAACTTATCTCAACCTGCTGGCCCTGTCCCAAATCTTTAGGGCAAGGGTCATGAGAGTGATGTCACGGTCATGTGACTGCTGCCTATACCTTGCCCCCTCTGCTGCCCTGGTCCTAACTCTCTAAAAAGCCAACTGTGTCCCCTGCCTCCAGTTTATCTGGACAGAGACCTGAGCAGAAAGGTAAGCTTTTCACCTTTGCCTTCGGTGAACAGGGGCCACTGGATTCTACCTGCTTAGCACTGACTTCCTTTTTCTTTCCCGCCCATCTCTGCTGACTCTCTCCCTGGACGCTCTCACTTGCCCTTATCTGTACGGTGAAGGCTGGGCCTTAGGCCCATTCCAGAGTTGAGGAATGGGTTAGGTTAGGTCTCACTGGTTAAGTCTGGGTGGGGTCGACAGGCTGAGTAGGGAATAACTCCTGCTCTGCTCACAGATTTTCTCCTGATGGCTGACTCTCAACCTCCCCTCTCCCTTGATGGGGACCCTGTGGCTGCAGAAGCCTTGCTCCAGGATGTGTTTGGGATTGTGGTGGATGAGGTTATTCGAAAAGGAACCAGTGCCTCCGAGAAGGTGGGTCTTTTCTCCCTCCTCCTCCTGTCCATCAAACCTGACTCAGAACTTTCCTCCTCTGTCCAGGCTTCTCCCCAGAACCCATCACCACCTCACTGTGTGCCTCAGAGATTGCATACTGGATCAGATTCTGTTTATTTACCCTTGTTCATGTGCTGCTTGAAAAACATTCCAAACTGGTGTTGAGTGCTGGTTTGTGGTGTCTGTTGTCTGTTGAGATGTGGTTTAGGCAGCCAGTCAGTTGGGTGCCCTCGGTGCCCCTGGAGTCTCCTGTGGTGCTGTCCTAGGTCTGTGAGTGGAAGGAGCCCGAGGAGCTGAAGCAACTGCTGGACTTGGAGCTGCGGCATGAGGGCGAGTCACAGGAGCAGATCCTGGAGCGCTGCCGGGCCGTGATCCGATACAGCGTGAAGACTTGTGCGTCTGGGGCTTGGGGGAGGCGTGTCTGGAATTTGTGCCCAGCTCCACTCTGAGCCTGCGTCCCCCTTCTCCAGGTCACCCTCGTTTCTTCAACCAGCTCTTCTCAGGGTTGGATCCCCATGCCCTGGCCGGACGCATTGTCACAGAGAGCCTCAACACCAGCCAGTGAGCCATCCCAGGAACCCGACCTCTACCCCACAAAGGATTTGGGTTTGCAGGAGACAGACCCCGGGAGCAGGATAGGAGAATGGTGTCTGCCCCCTCTTTTCAGGCGATCTCTGCTGGCAGAGTCTTTCCCCTCCTACGCTTCGGGTTTCCTTTCCCAAACTTTCTCTTGTATCCCGGCTCCAGTGTTTTCTCATTCTTTCTTTCCTGGTTCTTTGTCAGCAAGCCAGTTGTCTCTTCAGCCCCTCCTTTCACTCACACTCTCACCTCCTCTGAGAGTCCCTCCCAGTCTCTTTCCCATTCTCATCATTCCCTCCCCTGGCAGGTACACGTACGAAATCGCCCCTGTGTTTGTCCTCATGGAGGAGGAGGTGCTGAAGAAACTCCGGGCCCTGGTGGGCTGGAGCTCTGGGGACGGGGTCTTCTGCCCTGGTATGTGAAGAGGAGGGGCCTTTTCGAGAGTTCCTCCTCCCTCGCCATCCTCTTTCTCTGGGCTGGCTGGGAGGGGTGATTCTCCTTTGTTTCTTCTCCAACTGGGCTTGGGCCAAACCAGAGAGACGCTGCCCAGTCTCCTGTATCCTTGTGTTTGCCAAACAGTCCATGGGATTGGTTCCTGCCGTCCTGGCGGGGGGTGGAGGGTGGCTCCTGGATCAGCCCAGGGTGAGGAGCGGGGTGATCAGGAGATCTGCAGATGCTGCCATTCTGGGTCACTAGCATGCCATTTGTCAAATCCTCAGAACCCGTGGCCAGGTAGCCAGTCACTTGTGCTTCTGGGTGGAGAGTTCAGGAGAGCCAAGCTCCAGTTTTGACCCACTGCCACTCCCTCTTGCCGCCACCCCTTCCTTCCCTGTGACAGGTGGCTCCATCTCCAACATATATGCTGTGAACCTGGCCCGCTATCAGCGATACCCAGACTGCAAACAGAGGGGCCTCCGGGCACTGCCGCCCCTGGCCCTCTTCACATCGAAAGAGGTGGGAAGAGGCACAGGCCTACCCTGGGCTCCTGGTTCTAATCTCCAGCCAGCTGAGTCCGGGACCCGCGACTCAGCCTGCCCAGACCCTTCTCCTCTGAGGCTGGCCTCCCCTGTAGGTGAATGTGCTTCCTTCCAACCAAAGGGGCTGTGTGAGGGCCCTGTTCACCTTCCCTGCTGTCTGGGGTAGCGGAGCGGCATCCAGTGCCGTGCACACAGTCTGAGAGTGTGGTCCATGGGCCAGTGGCATCACTGTCACTTCTGGTTGTTTAGTCACTAAGTCGTGTCCGACTCTTTGCAACCCTGCAGACCGTAACCCGCCAGGCTCCTCTGTCCGTGGGATTTTTCAGGCAAGAATGCTGGACTGGGTTGCCATTTCCTTCTCCAGGGGATCTTTCCCACGCAGGGGTCGAACCCGTGTCTCCTGCACTGCAGGCATATTCTTTACCACTGAGCCACCAGGGAAATCAGTGTCACTTGGGAGCTTGTTAGAAATGCCGAGCCTTTGGCCCCTGTGCAGACCTACTGAATGTGAATCTGCCTCTTTACCAAACACGCTGGTGATTTGCAGGCATGTGAGTATTTGAGAAGCCCTGGTCTACAGGGTCTCAGCCATTTAACCAGTCCCTTTCCTCCCCACCCTCCCTGCCCTCTTCCCTCCCCACAGTGTCATTACTCCATCAAGAAAGGAGCCGCTTTTCTGGGACTTGGCACCGACAGTGTCCGAGTGGTCGAGGCAGATGAGAGGTGAAGGTCCTTCTGTCTGTGCGGCTCAGGCCCAGCCTGGCACAACATGTCTTCCCCTTGCCAGAGGCTCTGGCCTTGGGCCCACGCCGCGGCGGACTTCTCTCCCTGCTCTCTCCCCTCCAAGTTGCCTCTTCTGTCTGCCAGTGCCTGCTAGAGTCTCCGCCCTGTCCCCTGAGATCTGTTTACCCCTCTTAGGGAAAAATCAACATTGTGGCCTCCCCATTGCTAACCACATGTTACCCTGCTCTTGAAAGTTCTGCCGCCTAGCCTAGAGAATCTATTACTTCTCTACCCACTCAGTTTTCTCTTCCAGAGGGAAAATGATCCCTGAGGATCTGGAGAGGCAGATCAGCTTGGCCAAGGCTGAGGTGAGTGAGTGAGAGGTGCTGGGCCAGTGGAGCGGGGCCCCTCTGCTCCTTTCTTGGAGGGTCTTTGACTGGCCCTACTCAAGGCGCCCCTCCTCCCTCCCCTTGCACTCTATGCCTGTCTTCCCTGGCGGGCTGAAGTGACCCCTCCCTCCCGGGTGATCCCAGTCTTGCCGAGACCCGAGCAGGATCAGACCCTGGGACAAGGGCTGAGTCCCTGAGTAGAGTCCCAGGGAGCACTGCAGGGAGGACGTTGGGGACCTGGAGGGTAGCACAGAAGGCTTCTGTGAGTTGGGAGGGTCTGTGCAGGGCGAGCAGCGTGGACTTGGAGTGATGGGAGATGTGGAGGCCCCTTCACCTGGGGGACACAGAGATACTGCAGCCATCTTAGAGGGCATTTCAGCACTGTCTGTACCATTTTAAAATGTATCTATCCACTGACTCAGAGTCCTACTACTAGGATTAGCCTATCAATTTTCATTACAAAGTGCTTAGAATTGTGTCCACTGGGGCGAAGTATAAAATTTTAAGAAACATTTTAGTATTCATCAGTAGATAAATTATGGTGTATCTGTGTCAGTTTCTTCCTTTGCAAAATGAGCATGATATAGAACTGATCACGGAATTGTTATAAGGCTGAAATTAATGGTATGTAAAGCACATGAAAATGCCTCAACTATGTACTTACGTATAAATTTTTAAAATATGTTTATATCACCACATGCAAATATTTGCAGCACCATTTTTTTTCTTAAACTTTATTTAACTGGCTATAGCCAGTTAACAATGCTGTGATAGTTTCAGGTGAATAGCAAAGGGATTTAGCCTTACAGATACATGTATGCATTCTCCCCCAAACTCCTCTCCTGTCCACGCTGCCACTTAGCATTGAGCAGAGTTCAGTCGGTCCTTGTTGGTTATCCGTTTTAAATATAGCTGTGTGCACATGTCCATCCCAAACTCTCTCACCCTCCTTCCCCCATCCCCAGCAACCGTAAGTTTGTTCTCTAAGTCTGTGAGTCTCTTTCCGTTCTGTAAGTTTATTTGTATCATCTCTTTTTAGGTTCCTCATATAAGGGATGTCATAGGGTGTTTCTTCTTCTCTGTCTGACTTCATTCCGTATGACAGTCTCTGGGCCCATCCATGTTGTTGCCAGTGACATTATGTCATTCTTTTTATGGCTGAGTAATATTCCACTGTATATATGCACCACATCTTTATCCATTCCTCTGTCGATGGACATTTAGGTTGCTTCCATGTCTTGGCTATTGTAAACAGTATGCAGCACCAGTTTTTGAAAATGTCTGTTTTTCCCCAGCAACTTGTCTTGGGATCCTTGTTAAAACCCAAAGAGTGTTTAAGTGTGAGGATTTATTTCTAGACTCTCAGTCTATTCCATTGATCTGCATGGCTATCCTATTGACCATACTGTCTTAAAGTAGCTTTGTAGTAAATTTTGAAATCAGCGTTTGTGAATCCTCCAACTTTGTTCTTTTCCAGGATGGTTTTGGCTTTCTAGGTCCCTTAAATTTCCACTTGAATTTTAGGCTCAGCTGTCAATTTCTGCAAAGAAACCAGTTGGGATTTTGATAGGGATGTGTTCAATTTGTGGATCCATGAACATGGAATGCCTCTGTTTATTTAGGTCTTCTTTGATTTCTTTTCAACTATGCTTTGTGGTTTTCACAGTATCTGTTTTGCATTTCTTTTGTTGAATTTATTCCTAAGTATTTTATTATTTTCAGTGTTCTTATAAATGAAATTTTCTTGTTTTCATTTTTGATTGTTTGTTTCTAATGTGTAAAAATACAACTGATTTTTGAATATTGATTTTGTACTCTGCAAATCTGTTAAACTCATTTATTAATTCTCAGTCTTTTTAATGGGTTCCTTAGGATTTTCTAGATATAATATGTTATCTGTAAATACAGATAATTTGCTTTTTTCTTTTTTAATATGGATGCCTCTTATTAAAAAAAACAACTGGCATTAACACTCGTTTATTTTTTGGCTGTGTCAGATCTTTGTTGCGGTTCGAGGGTTCCCCCTAGTTGTGGCACAGGAGCTGTAGAGCATGTGGGCTCAGCGGGCTCAGTAGTTACAGTGCACTGACTTCATTGCCTGTAGCATCTGGGATCTTAGTTCCTGGGCCAGGGATTGAACCTGTGTCCCCTGCATTGGAAGGCAGACTCTTAACCACTGGAATACCAGGAAAGTCCCTGGATGCCTCTTATTTTTAAATTTTTTTAAACCTAATTGCCCTGCTAGAACCTCAGCACAGTGTTGAATAGAAATGAGGAGAGTGAACATCCTTATCTTGTTCCTGGTCTTAGGGGGAAGGCTTTCCGTCTTTCACCACTGAGTATGATGTTAGCTGTGGGTTTTTTGTAGTTGCCCTTTATCAGGTTAAGAACATTCCCTTCAAATCCTTTTTTATTTTTCTGAATGTTTTTATCGTGAGGATTTTGTCAAATGTGTTTGTATGTCTACTGAGATGATCACTATACCACATTGAGGTATGGGGTTTTTTTTTCCTTTATTGTATTGATAGGATATATTATATTGATTGATTCTGGGATGTTAAACCAAACTTGCACTCTTGGGACAAATCCCACTTTGTCATGGTACTTGATTCTTTTTCTATGTTGCTAATTTGGGCTTGCTGGTGTTTTGTAGATTTTTATGTCATTATTTAGAAGAGATATATTCTATATTTTTCTTGTGATATTTTGTTGGTTTTGGTATCAGGGTAAAACTCATTTCATAGGATGAATTCAGAAGTGTTCCGTCCTCTTCTGTTTTTTTGTAAGTTAATGAAGAGCTGGTATCAGTTCTTTCTTAAATGTTTTGTAGAACTCATCAGTGGAGCCATCTGGGCCTGCACTTTTCTTTGTAGTAGTTATTTTAATACTAATTCAATTTCCACATAAATTTTGTCCTATTAGAATATTTAAAATAGTATTTTGATCTTCCAGTAAGACATTCAACTTTTTTGAAAGAGTATAAGCTTTGGAGATAGACTATTAGACAGACCTAGGTTTGAATTCCATCTCCGGAGTTGCAGCTCAGGGGCAAGTTTCTTAACACCTCTGAACCCTAGCGTCCTCACTTGCAAATTAAAAGGGGTGGTAACACGTAGTAAGGTTCCCAGGGCCCAGGTCAGGCCTGTGAAGAGTTCCTAGAGCTCAGTGCCAGGCTCTGGATGGCTCCCTCTTCATTTTTGCCACAGGGCGCCGTGCCATTCCTGGTCAGTGCCACCTCTGGTACTACAGTGCTGGGGGCCTTTGACCCCCTGGAGGCAATCGCGGATGTGTGCCAGCATCATGGGCTGTGGCTGCATGTGGATGTGAGTTGGGATGGGCCTGAGAATGGGGTGGGCTGAGCCAAGGCCAAGGCCCATATTGTTCCTTCCGCTCCACAGGCTGCCTGGGGTGGGAGCGTCCTGCTGTCACAGACACATAGACATCTCCTGGCTGGCATCCAGAGGTGCATATGGCCCCCTACACCCTGACTCTCACCCTTCAAATCCTTGATCCAGAGAACACTCTTGGGCCGGGGAGCTCAGATGGGAATAGGGGAAGGAGGCTGGTAGGAGGGAAGTGGGAGAGATGATTGATTGGGGCTGGGATGTTAGACATCAAATTTGGGAATTCTCCTCTGGGCTGAGGTGAGACTAAAGTCCCTTTTACTGGAGATCTGGAAAGGGTGGGGAGGCTCTAGTTGGGCAGCTTGACTGGGAGCTGGCTGACCCTGCTTTGCTCTGCCCACCCCAGGGCTGACTCCGTGGCCTGGAATCCCCACAAGCTCCTCTCCACAGGGCTGCAGTGCTCAGCTCTTCTTCTCCGGGACACCTCGGTGGGTCTGCCCTGCCCCTGCTCTGGCCCCGCCTCCCGCCCTGAACCTCTGTTTCCTCTTCTGTCTCACCTGAGGGAAGCTCCAGGCTTTCTTCCATGTTCTTACCATCCCATCTCAAGCTGATTATCTGTGACCACCCTAATCCCCAGTAGTGGACTCTCTCACTCCCCCTGTCTTCAGGCAAAGGAAAAGCTTCCCAACAAAAGTTTTAATCAGAGGGATCCCGGATCATTTGGGAAGAAGCCTTGAGTGTTGGAAGAAAATCCAGAGAAAGGGTTTCAGTAAGCCGGCAGCTGTCCCATCAGTGCTGCCTGGTTCCAGGGAAAGAAACAACGTGGACTGAGCTAAGAAGTCACCCAGTGCAGGCCTGGAGGGAAGCTCGGTGGCGGGGGGAGTCTGACTGTCCCCCCCACCCTCTGCAGAACCTGCTCAAGCGCTGTCACGGGTCCCAGGCCAGCTACCTCTTCCAGCAGGACAAGTTCTACGATGTGGCTCTGGACACGGGAGACAAGGTGGTGCAGTGTGGCCGGCGTGTGGACTGTCTGAAGCTGTGGCTCATGTGGAAGGCACAGGGCGGGCAGGGGCTGCAGCGCCGTGTGGACCAGGCCTTTGCCCTTGCCCGGTAGGAGTGGGCGCTACAGCCCTGCACCCTTTGCTGGGCTGCACCCCTTTGGTTCACTCTGGGTCGCTTCTGTTTGTGTATCTCTGCCTCACCTCCTCCCCCCGTGATTTCTCACTCTCTGATCACAGGTACCTGGTGGAGGAGCTGAAGAAGCGGGAGGGATTTGAGTTGGTCATGGAGGTACGACCCACCTTGTGCTCTTCTGCATCCTCCGGCCCCCTGCCCTCAGCCGGTGTCTCATACAAAACCCTGATGGGAGAAGAGGGGTGGTAAGAGGGGAATGGCCCATCTTCCTCTGCTCACACCTTCCCCCTGTTTATTCCTCCCAGCCTGAATTTGTCAACGTGTGTTTCTGGTTCGTGCCCCCCAGCCTGCGGGGGAAGAAGGAGAGTCCAGATTACAGTGAAAGGCTGTCTAAGGTAGGCTTTCTCCCTGCTCTGGTTAACCAGTGCAGCTGGTGCGTTTCCGCCCCCTGCTGGCTGGTGAGCGGCATGGCAGCTACCTTTGCTAGTCTCGCTCTGATGTGGGGACAGTGAACCAGAAGATGACACCCGCTTGTCCCCACTTCTGTGAGCCTGGGGGATGGAGGATAAGGTATGCTTCTATAAAGTAAGAAGAAGACAGAGAGGGACATTACAGAAGTCACCAGTGTGCAGTACATAGATTGGCTCTGTGGGGCGTTCTGGTCTGGGAGCTGAGTGAGACAGAAAGGTATCAGAAGTTTTACTCACTGATGCTGGGTACAGAACAACCCTGTCAGGCCAGGAGATATGTCCTGGCCCCTAGGGTTATATTGGTACTAGGGGTGGCAGATGATCCAAAAGGACAAGAATATTCTCGCCCTTAAACTGAAGTCGCTCAGTTGTGTCTGACTCTCTACCACCTTATGAACTGTAGCCCTGCAGGCTCCTCCATCCATGGGATTTTCCAGGCAAGAATGCTGGAGTGGGTTGCCGTTTTCCTCTCCAGGACATCTTCCTGACACAGGGATTGAACTCGGGCCTCCCGCATTGCGGGTAGACTCTTTACCATCTGAGCCACCGGGGAATCTCACCCTTAAGGAGTCATTTATTTAGAAAACAAGCATTACCTATTTGAAACTGGTGTGTTCAAGGCAATCTTGGAAATTATATATTAGATCACAGGTGCAGGTAAAAAATGTTACAGGAATTCAGAGAGGGGAGAAGGTGTCAAGGATGACGAAGGCTTGAAGTTAGACTGAAAAAGCAGTTGTTGAGATTCAGCGAGAAGTCAGGATTTAGCGGAAAATGGCATGTGTGACAACTTGGAGACTGGTGAATTGGAGGAGAATGCAGGAAGTAGAGAAGGTCCAGTGGGCCAGGTGTGGTGGGAGAGGTAAACTGGGGCCACGGTCAGAATCCAAGCAGTGAGTTGCTCTCTCTGGAAGGCAGCTAGGTGGAGAGGGATGCAAGTCAGGGAACCCATCCCTTACCCTGACCCCAGGCTGCAGCTAAAGGGTCCCTCCACTTCTCCCGCAGGTAGCCCCAATCCTCAAGGAGCGCATGGTGAGGAAGGGTTCCATGATGATTGGCTACCAGCCCCATGGTACCCGGAGCAACTTCTTCCGCATGGTCGTGGCCAACCCTGCGCTGACACGGGCTGATATGGACTTCCTGCTGAACGAGCTGGAACGGCTGGGCCAGGATCTCTGAGTCGCTCCATCTCGCTGCTGGCCTGGACCCCTCCCCTGACCCTCTCCATCTCCCTGTATCTCCTCCCTGCGTTCTCCAAGAAGAAACTCTAGGAAACAAAACGTCTTCATTTTTCTGTGCTTTGACCCACTAGCTCGCCTATAAATTTGGGGCTGGCCAAAAAGTTGTTCTGGTTTTTCCTTGTAACATATTATGGAAACATGCAAATGAACTTTTTGGCCAACCCAATATTTGATATTAAGAGGATGTTTAAATAAATGGTAGGATATCTATATGGTAGAATATTACTCTGCCATTTAAATTGTGTTTACAAAGAGGACTTTTATAGATAGGAGAAAAATAATTTTAATACAATGTTATGTTGAGAAAGCTGGATATGACTGTATATATGGTAATATCTGTCCTGTATTCAAAAATACATAGGAAAAGACTGATGAGATGGAATATGCCAAAATATTAATAGTTTTACCTGGGATGGGATTGTAAGCAGTTTGAAAATGAACTTCTTTATGCTTTTTGTGCTCCCTGTTTTTATGATATAATGAATATCTATTGCATTTATTAAAAATAGGAAAATAATAAAAGTTAAATTTTCAGCCATATTATTTAGGTATATTGTAAAGTTTCTTACCTTTCAAGAAAATAGCGGGGAATGCAAATTCATTAAAAAGGTATAATAGAGGCTAAAAATAGGGGGAAAGTTTCCCAGAAATCTTGAGTGGGAGGAGAAAGACCAAAAGTGGCGTTGCTCTGAAGTTAATTGTACCTTAATGACACTGGAAACAAAATGGGCACTGTTTGTATCTTGAGACCAGAACCTGGTCCGCTAATCACTCCTGAAAAAAATCTTCACATACACCAAAAAGGTAAGAATCTTCCTTTTCTAATTTAAACAACAGAAACCAAGCTGGAAAAAAAAAAAAAAAAGCCCAGTGACGAAACCAGCCACTGTTATGTCTTCTATCATTGCTATTTTCTTATGTGAAAACGTCCATTTAACACGTAAAATCCTAGGCTGGTATCGCTCCTCAGTCGCTTTTTTGGAAAGCGGCATTTAGCTACACAAGTTATTCAGGACGAGTGGCAAGTCTTCCAGAACTTTCTGTTATTTCCAATTCCTAAAAATACCGTTTATGAAAACAATAATGTGGTCATGTAAAAGTCATCCAAAATTATTTGAAGAGGCAAATACAGACTGTACAAACCATAGTAAAAGAACATCCAAATCTCAAACCCAATTCTCTTGACCATTTGGGGGAAAAAAGATTTTCTGTTCATAAATTACTAATAATTTCCCTATAAACTTGTTATTTTTATTATAAATGATATCTGATTTCTTCCAAATAATAAATTTGTTTTAAGAGTACTAGTAATCTGAGCTCCAAGCCCTAATCTTAAAGAGTTATTTATCTGAAACATGTCTTAAAACACTGTAAAAGCAAACTAAAAAAAAATCCCTGTTTTTCAACTCAAAGCAAAACCAGAAAGTAAAAAAAAATAAGAAATCTTAAAACTTCTTGAGTCACCTCCATCAGCAAAGTATCTTTTAAGGCTAGAAAAACAGGACATAAAATCAATCACATATTTTTCTCTAGCTTTATGAAACTGATTCTTATTTCCTCCATTCCCAAAATTCACCCTCAAAATCTCTGGATGCAATATGATAACCTCTTTCTTTCTTCTTCTCCCATCCACAGTTACTGAGCTCCTGCTGTGTTGCAGTTCCTTCCCCTGCCTTCCAAGAGCCTACCTAAGATTGAAGCAGTCATTCCCCAACGGAGGCCTGTCCCTGCTCCAGAGCCTTTCCGCCGCTGTCCCCTTTGGCCTCAGTGTTCACCCGTTTACATGGTTCTCACTCCCTCACTGCCTTTAGATTTTTGTTCAGATGTTATATCCTTAGTGAAGCCTTCCTTGAATTCTTTATTTGAAATTACATTTTCACCCTCTATTCTTTTGTCTGCCCTGTTTTTCTCTATAGCATGTATAAACATCTGGCATACACTAACTAATTAATTAACTTATTTACTTACTTCCCTGTGGGTCTCACCCAACTGCTCTGGGAGCAGAGATTTTGTATCACTGCCTCCCAAACTGGAGTCTGGTACTTCCTAGGTGGGTAATGTTGAGTGAGTGTTTAATGAACTCCAGGTACTAGTTGACTTGCTCTCAGTCACATAATTTTTTTTTTTTTTTAATTTATTTGACTGTGTGGGGTATTAGTTGTGGCATGTGGGATCTAGTTCCCTGGCCAGGGATTGAACTCAGACACCCTACATTGGGAGCTCTGACCTTACCTACTGGACCACCAGAGAAGTCCCCAGGCACGTCACTCTTAAGTGGTGGGTCAAAGCTAAATTCAGACCATCTTCCTCTGGGTCTGAACCGTGGGTCTAGTCTGCTTCCGATGACAGGTTTATGTAATTCATAGGTGTGTGCATGTCAAGGCTGTTTTATTAACCCTGTGCCATGGATCTACTGCTTCTGGGGAAGGATGAAGGCATACGCAGGTTTGGTCCCTCACCTTGCCCTTGGCCTCAAGAAATCATATTTCTATCAAACAGGAAATGAACTTTTTAGGAATACCTGGGTGAATTACAATATTGCAATGGGTATTTTTTTGTTTTTGTTTAAAGGGGTCAGGTATTAAAGAGGCTAGCCTCCCCGTGGCTCAAGAAGGAAGATGGTGACTTTAGAGGGTGGCAGGCCAAGATCTGGGGAACTAAAAGCTGGGTGGGGCACATTGGATGTGGCAGCTCTTGAGACAGGGGTGAGAGTCTTTTTAGGAGAGTGGATGAAAGGGAGCAGACTACAGTAAATTAGTGTTTGGATACTTGGAACTGTTCTAATGCATCCTAGGTCCTCAGTTGGCTATTTCTCTTCTGTTTATATACTTTTAAAAAATCTTTTTATTTTGAAATAATTTGAAACTGCAAGTACTTCAGTATACTCTTTACCTGAATGTATAATTTTCACAAATTTTCTTTATCATTATATATGTACTAGAACCTATTTTTTTCAGAACCATTGGAGAGTCTTAAACAATACAACTCTATCTCTTAATATTATAGTATATATTTCCCAAGAACATTGTCTTAATCATGATATAAGATCAAATTCAGGAAATTTAACATGACATTATACTTTCGTCTGAAGTCTATATTCTGAAGTTGTGGATTGTCCCAACAATGCATTTTTTCCCCTTCCAGTATGAGAGTCTAGTCCAAGATCATGTATTACATTTTGTTGTCATGTCTTTTTGTCTCCTTTATTCTAAGGTAACTCCAAGACTTCCCTGGTGGTTCAGTAGTTAAGACTCTGAGCTTCTAACGCAGGAGTTTGATTCCTGGCTAGAGAACTGAGATCCCACATGCCGTGTGGCATGGTCAAAGACTTAATTAATTAATTAATTAAAATAGTTCCTCAGCCATTCTTTGTCATTAGCTCTGACATTTAAAAAAAATACAGGCCAGTTGTATTATAGAACGTTCATCAGCTTGTTTTTTCCTGCTACTTCCTCACAGCTGGATCAGGTTATACGTTGTAAGCTGTAATATAACTTGCCACGTGTGTCCTTTTCAGAGAAGCACATCACAGGGTCTGTAATGTCCATCTGCTCCTTAGCGGTGATGTAATTTTCAGCAAGGTCAAAAGTGGTCAAGGTGGTATCTGGTTTCTCCATGGCATAGTTACTGTTATTCCCTTTGCATCTAATAATCTGAGGAGACATTCTGAGATTTTGCAAATGGCCTGTTCCTCTTCATATTTTCCCCACCTAGACTTAGCATCCTCTCAATTATCTTGCCAAGCCACCTTTTAGTATAATGGTTGCCAAATGGTACTTTTGTAACTCCAACACTCCCTCCACTTTTACAATTTGGGATTTGTAGGGGACTATAAAGAAGAGCCCTCCCTTCTCCTTACTCATTTAGTCGTCTATATTTTTTCAACATGGACCCTTGTTTTATTCAGTAATTTCTAATCCATTTATATATTTACTTATTTTTTAATGCTCAAATTGTCCCAGTTTGACCACAGAGAGCTCCTTTTATCTGGCTCCCATGTCCTTTAGACATGTCTTAAAAACACACAGCTTTTGTTTCTGGCACAGCAAAAACCTTGTCCTTTCTCTGCCCAGTCTTGCAATCTGCAAGGAGCCCTGATTAGTGGAGCCTTTTAGTGGAGAGTGGCATTTAGAAACCACAACCTAGGCACAGGTGTGTTTATTGATACTGGATGTATTCATGTACTCTTAAAATGTATACTAACATCCTTGGGAGCTCCTAACCCATCTTAACTGTGCTAAGGGAAACAAAGGACCAGAGCTTTAAAGAAGGAAGTGATGTACCCCTGGGAGCTGGCACAGGAATAGCAGAGAGAATGGATTGATAACCTAGGATGGTAGTGGAGGAGGTGAGGTACAGAGTTGGGGTGCTTAGTTTATTCATCTCTTTTTTTCTTTTTGCATTTTTTAAAAATAAATTTATTTATTTATTTGGCTACGCCAGGTCTTATTTGCAGCATTCAGAATCTTTAGCTGTGGCATATGGGATCTAGTTCCCCAACCAGGGATTGAACCTAGGCCCCCTGCATTGGGAGCATGGAGTCTTAGTCACCAGACCACCAGGGAAGACCCTTGCATTTTTTAAGTCTTTAAAAATTTTTTTCAAAAATTAGAGTATAATTGCTTTACAATGTTTGTGTTAGTTTTTGCTGTACAACAATGTGAATCAGCTATATCTATACATATATCCCCTCTCTCTTGAGCCTCCCTCCCATTCCCCACATCTCACCATGATTCATCTCTTTTTTTAGAGGTTTTCTTTTCTTTTTTTTTTTAATGTTAAGTGAAGAACCTTGCCGATTGGGTTTTGTATAAAGTGGCAATTCTCTTACAGACCCTGGTTTAGCATTAGCATTCCAAGTGTCATAGAATTTTCCTTCTTAGAGTTGAGAGGCCAGCACAGGAACTTGTCTGGTACAACCTCGGTCTGTAGGTAGATTTTTTAAAACCGTTAATTACAAATAAGGCAGCTGAGGCTGGGCAGAGTTCAGATTCTTAACAAGGTCATGAAAGTGTCCCTTAAGCAGAGGATGTATTCAGTTCTAAAGAGGAGTATCATTTGTTTGTATAAGCCACCATCTCTTTAATTTTATCCCCCCAATGCAGTAGTTCTGTGCTTTCTTTTCTACATGATACTCTTTTAGTTCCTGAGATCCACTTTCCGCCTGTTAGAAGAATCCGGTAGTCTGATGGCCTAGTTTTGAAATTTTCCTGAAGTTCACCAGAGAATTTTTAGCAAATTCTCTGGTGCCAACATAATGAGCTTGCACATTCCTTAGTTTGTAGCATGTTATTTTTAGCTCTTTCTTGTTACCATATACATTTTAAAGTTGGCTCAGAGGTTTAAGTGTTTTTACTGTCAACTGGAGCTGTGGTGGTGCTGTTCCCTTTTGCTACACACTGTCACACATCAATGCTGAGACAGGGCCATGTCCTGAACGGAACTTCAGTTACAATGGAAGCTTTGATGACTACAAAGCTCCAGTAATCAAGACAGTGCGGGCTACAGGATAGACCTGCAGGTCAATGGAACAGACTGAGAATCTAGAAATAAACCCTCACATTTGCACTTAATTGGTTTTCAACAACGATGCCAAGACAATTCATTAGGGGAAAGAATAGCCTTTTTCAATCAACGATGCTGGGACTACTGGATATCCACGTGCAGAGTTTAACCCCTTTGTCACATTATACACAAAAGTTAACTCCGATCGTAGAACTAAATGTAAGAGTTGTGCTGTGCTTAGTCGTGTCCGACTTTTTGTGACCCCATAGACTGTAGCCCGCCAGGCTCCTCTGTCCCTGGGCATTCTCCAGGCAAAAATACGGGAGCCATGCCCACCTCCAGGGGATCTCTCCAGTCCTGGGATCAAACCCATGTCTCCCACATTGCAGCCGGATTATTTTACTCTCTGAGCCACCACAGAAGCCAAAGAATACTGGAGTGGGTAGCCTATCCCTTCTCCAGGGGATCTTCCCCACCTGGAAATCAAACCGAGGTTTCCTGCATGTAGGGCGGATTCTTTACCACCTGAGCTACGAGATGTAAGAGCTAAAACTATGAAACTCTGGGAAGAAAGTAGAGGAGTAAATCTTTGTGAGCTTGGGGTAGGCAAAGACTTCTTAGGTATGACACCAAAGCACAAGCAACCAAAGAAAAAATAGATAATTTTTCTTTTTCTTAGCAAAATTTAAAAATTTTGTACTTCAAAGTTTGTGCATCAAGGAGGTGAAAAGACAGCCTGAAAAATGGAAGAAGACATTTGTAGTCATATATCTGAGAGGGACTTAGGTCTAGAGTAGGCGAAAAATTCTTACAACTCAGTAATAAAAGACAAATAACTCACTTTAAAAATGGGCAAGAATTGGGACTTCCCTAAGTGGTCCAGTGGCTAAGACTGCATTCCCAATGCAAAAAGCCTGGGTTAGATTCCTGGCCAGGGAACTAGATCCCACATGCTGCAGCTAAAGATCCTGCGTGCCACAACCAAGACTGAAGATTCTGCTTGCTGCAACTAAGACATGGTGCAGCCAAAAAAAAAAAAAAGGACAAGGGATCTAAACAGACATTTCTCCCAAGAAGATACATACATGGCTAGTAAGCCCATGACGAAATGCTCAACATCATCAGTTATCCGGGAGCAAGATAACACTTCATACCCACTAAGATGGCTATAATTAAAAAGAGAAATAGCAAGTGTTGCTGAGGATGTAGAGAAATTAGAGCCTCCTTCACTTCTGGTGGGATTATAACCTGGTGCAGCCACTTTAGAAAAAAACTGCCCCAAAAGGGAATGGGTACAAGATTTTTTGAGACAGTGATGAAAATGTACTAAAATTAATGAATTCTGGTGATGGTTGCACAAATCTGTGAATGTACTAAAATTATTAATTTCTACCCTTTTAAAGTAGATAAACTAAATGGTATGTGAATTATATTTGAATAAAGCTGATGAAAAACTCTTCTACGCATATCCTCTCTAAATCAGGGGCAAGGCAAAGATGTCCACATTCATTCATTCTATTTAAAGTTGTGCTAGCGGTTCTACCCAGGCAATTAGGCGAGAAAAATAGAGGACATAGGAATTGGAAAGGAAAAAGAAAAATTGTCTTTCTTTTCAGGTAATAGAATCATCTATGTAGAACATTCTGATGAAACTGCAAAATGCTGCTATTAATAGACCTAGTTTAGCAAGATTACAAGGCACAAGATATAAAATTCAGAAATTAATTTTCTATATACTAGCAATAGACCATTGGAAGTTGAAATGAAAAGACAGTATCATTTACAATATCACCAAAAATGAAATACTTAGGGACAACTCTGACAAAAGATGTGGAAATTCTATACACCAAAACTACATTGCTAAGAGAAATGAAGCAAGATTAAATGGAGAGGTGTACCATGTTTACGGATTGAAAGACACAGTATTGCTGAGGTATCAGTTCTCCTCAAACTGATCTAGAAAGTCAGTGTAATCTCAATCAAAATCCTAGCATAATTTTTGTAGAAATTAACAGTTGATTCAAAAATTCATGTGGAGGGACTTCCCTGGTGGCCAGTGGTTAAGAATCTGCCTGCTAATGCAGAGGACATGGGTTTGATCTAGGAAGATCCCACATGCTTTGGAGCAGCTAGGCCTGTGCAACACAACTAGTGAGCCCACTCACCGCAACTACTGAAGGCTGCATGCCTGGAGCTCGTTCTGCAAGAAGAGGAGCCACTGCAACTAGAGAGTAACCCCTGCTGGCTGCAACTAGAGAAAGCCAGAAAGACAGTATGGTATTAGTATAATAATAGATCAATGGGACAGAAATCAGAGTCCAGAAATAGAGCCATACATATAGGATCAGTTGGTTTTTGACAAAGTTGCAAAGGCAATACAGTGGAGAAATTAGTCTTTTTCAACAAATGGAACAACTGGCTATTTATATACAAAGTTAAGTTAAATATCTTCTGCTCTTAATATGTGAGAAAATCTCAGGCACTGATGGTAAACATGTAAATAACTCCAAGTCTAGCTATCCTGGAGAACTTCTGGCTGCTCTTAGTAAATTTAGTAAAATTAAATATGTCTTAAGAACTAGTTCCTAGGAAATCCCAAAGAGAACCCCAGTCTCCTCAGGCCCATACTAAATGTCCACTGCAGGGACTTCTCTTGTGGTCCAGTGGTTGACTTTGCCTTCCAGTGCAAGGGTTGTAGGTTTGATCCCTGCTCGGGGAGCTAAGATCCCACATGCCTTGCAGGTGGAAAACCAAATCATAGAGCAGAAGCAATATTGTAACAAATTTAATAAAGACTTTAAAATGGTCCACATTCCAAAATAAATGTCCAAGGAGGGCTTCCCTGGTGGCTCAGACGGTAAAGCAGTGCAGGAGACCCGGGTTCAATCCCTGGATTGGGAAGATCCCTGGAGAAGGAAATGGCAGCCCACTCCAGTACTCTTGCCTGGAAAATCCCATGGATGGAGGAGCCTGGTGGGCTGCAGTCCATGGGGTCGTGAAGGGTAGGACACGACTGAGCGACTTCATTTCACTTCAAGTGTCCAAGAGACATATAAAATGCAGTGCATAAATATGATGGAAGGAACTGTCAGCAGAAATTAACTAAATTTACTTGTAACCTTGGTGGAGGAGGTGGCCTGGATAGAGCCCAGCTGTGTACAAGTGTCGGTATTAAGAACAAATGGGAGAACCCAATATAAGATGAGGGGATGATACCTCCCTGGAACTGGATTACTTTCCTTGCCCCCCAAAACAGTATCATTTTGAAGAAGATGAAGGAGGAGGGCTTGGATTGGTATATTCTAACACAGTGGTTGTCACATTGTGGTTCCTGGATCAGCAGTAATAGCGTTCTCTGGGAACTGGTTAGTAATGCAAATTCTTAAGCCCCACCCCAGACCACATGAATCAGAAATTCCTGGGATAAGATTCAACCATCCATATTTCAAGCCCTGGAGATGATTCTAATGCATGCTCGAATTTGAGAACCACCGTTCTAAGAGAATTTTTTACTCCCATCTCTGAACACTTTGCTCTTTTTAGCCATATTGCTGCTGGGGCTAGTGGGCAGGGTATGCAAGTGTAGGCTTGGACTTGGCATTAGTCTGAAGGCCTGGTGTGGAGACAGGTGGGGAGTTTCCTCATTCTCACCACGCAGGAGCCTGGAGAGCCGCTCTGGAGAGCCCTGGAGCAGAGGTCAGGTCGGTGGGCATACTGTAAGAGATGACTCAGAAGGCCTTGGCCCTGCAGGAATGAGATCATTACAGCCGATCTGGCCCACCAGACAGCACAGGAACCACTGAAGAGGTATGTGACAACTCAAGGAAATATTAGGAGCAGCTAAAAAGATTCAAGGAGTGTACTAAAAATGTACTTTCTGAAACTAAAACTATTATTTTCAACAACAACAACAAGAATCAGCATATTTATTGAAAGAAAGAAGTCTGTTCACCGCCGGGACTCAGATTAGTGGCTTGGCAGAACAAGTGGAAAAATATTTCAAAGCACAGAGCAAATAATACAAAGAAATGGAAATAATGAGGAAAATATGAGACTTGGAGAATAGACCCAGTAATCCTAACATTCAAGTATATTAGTTCCAAAAAAAAAAAAAAAAAAAAAAGGCATAAAAGAAGGAGAGGCAATAATTTAAAAATAGGATATTTTGCTGACCCGAAGAAAGTTCTGACTTACGGACTGAAAGGGCACCCAGGAAGACACAAAAAGAGAACGGAGACATCTACGCTTGGAACTCCTGAATTCCAAGATTAAAGAAAGACATTTTCGAGTATCTAGACAGAAAGAACAAGTTATCTACAAAGCAAAAAGAATCAGATTGATACAGAACTTTTCATCTGAAGCACTGAAATCTAACAGTGCATATATACTGATATATACTGGTATATTCCAGGATGGCTACCCTGAAATCTCATACCACAGCTGAGGAAGAATTCAACTGTTCGTACAAAAGAAAGATACATGGAGGTGTAAAGGATTCAGAGGGTATATCAATTCCATTTCTCACCTGAGGAAAATACTCAAGAAAATTTTGGATAGAGAACAGAGAAGTCAAGATAGGGGAAGTTGAAAAGGAGAAAGAATACAGAGTGAGCAACAAATCTGGTAAAATATTATACTGTTAAATGTTTATGGAGACTGATAGGCAGCTAATTATATCTAGAACCATAAATACACTATTTCAGCAAAACCTAGGAATCAGAAGCAGAGTGAAAGAGGTAAGTAAAAGAATTCTAAAGGTCTCTTTTACTGAGGTGAAAGTGACAGAAAATAAAACACATTAATGAAAGAAATAATGAGTATATTTTCAAATAATGGTAAAGAAATACATATTTGATTATCAGTGCTGGAAAGGAAGATTACTGTCAAAGGAATGGAGAAGTATAGTATTAATAGAACTTTCAAAATAGCAAGGAAGGAGAGGAAATGGAATGAATAACAACTTGCTCAAAACAGCAAAAACACAGAAAGGTTGAAGAACAATAAAATATAATAAAATCTGGGACTTCCCTGGTGGTCCAGTGGCCAGAACTTCATGCTTGCCCTGCAGGGGGCTCAGGTTCGATTACTGGTAGGAGAATGAAGACCCTGAATGAGGCCTGCTTGCTGCTGCTGCTAAGTCGTTTCAGTCATGTCCGACTCTGTGGGACCCCACAGACGGCAGCCCACCAGGCTCCGCTGTCCCTGGGATTCTTCAGGCAAGAACACTGGAGTGGGTTGCCATTTCCTTCTCCAATGCATGAAAGTGAAAAGTGAAAGTGAAGTCGCTCAGTCGTGTCTGCCTCTTCGCGACCCCATGGACTGCAGCCCACCAGCCTCCTCCATCCATAGGATTTTCCAGGCAAGCGTACTGGAGTGGGGTGCCATCGCCTTCTCCAAAGAACAGATGGGACAGATAGAAAACAACAGAAAGATGGTAATCATATTAAGTGTAAATTGTTTAAGGACTTCCCTGATGGTACAGTGGGTAGGAATTAGCCTGCCAATGAGGGAACATAGGTTCAGTGCCTAGTCTGGGAAGATTCCACCTGCCGTGAAGCAAGTAAAGCCCGTGTGCCGCAACGACTAAGCTCATGCTCACTGGAGCCTGTGCTCCGCAACAAGAGAAACCACGGCAGTGAGAGGCCTGCGCACCGCAACTGCAGAAAGCCCACAGGCAGCAGCGAAGACCCAGGGCAACCATAAATAAGTAGATAATAATAAAATGAATGTAAATGGTTTAAGCATTGCAATTTAAAGGCAAATATTATTACATGTGATTAAAAAAGCAAGACCCAACTATATTCTACTTACAAGAAACCTGTTTTAAAGAAACACATTAAAAATAGAATGATGAAAAAAATAGAACGATGGAAGAAGATATAGCATGCTAACACTAATTGGAAGAAAGGCAGTGTGATTAGAATAATATTAGATGAAATAGATTTCAAAGCCAAGTATTTTACAAGGGATAAAAACAGCTATTTTATAATAATAAAGAGGTCAGTTCATTAAAAGGGCATAACCTAATGTTTATGCCCTTTCAAAAAGAGCTTCTCAGACTCACAGATACAACAATTAATAGCAGTTACCAGTGAAGGTGGAGAGTCAGGGTAGGGGTGGGGGAGTGGGAGGCACAGACTCTCGGGTGTAAGGTATGCTCAAGGATGGACTGTACAACATGAGGAATACAGCCAATGTTTCATAATAACTGTAAATGGAAAGTAACCTTTAAAAATTGTGTAACAATTTAAAAATTACTTTTAAAAGAGCTTCAAAAATATGTGAAACTAAAACCAAATATAAAAATCCACAATTGTTTTCTTGCCTGGAGAATCCCAGGGACAGGGGAGCCTGGTGGGCTGCCGTCTACGGGGTCGCACAGAGTCGGACACGACTGAAGAGACTTAGCAAGCACAATTGTTTTATCATCTCTCTTTTAGTAATTGATAGAACATTTAAAAAGTCAGTAAGGACATAGAAAATTGAACAATACCAATAAATAATTTGACCTAATTTATATTTATAGATACTCCACCCAACAACATATTGTTTCCAAGTGCCCACTAGACATTTACAAGGTCGACCGCATTCTGGACAGTAAAACAAGTCTCAGTAAGTTTAAAACAATGCCAATCAAACAAAGCATGTTCTCTGATCAAAATGATTTAAATTAGAAATATAAAACAGAGGGACTCCCCTGGTGGTACAGTGGTTAAGAATCTGCCTTGCAATGTGGGGGCAGTGGGTTTGATCCCTGGTCTGGGAAGATCCCACATGCCACGGAATGACTAAGCCCGTACACCAGGGCTGCTGAGCCCATGAACCACGACTACTGAAGCCTGCACACCCTGGAGCCTGTGCTCCGCGGCAAGAGAAGCCAGTGCAAAGAGACTAGACATAGCCTGCATGCAGCAACAAAGACCCAGCACAGCCAAAATAAATCAACATTAAGATACACTAAAAAAATGAAACAGATATCTGGAAAGTCCCCTAAATATTAGGAAACGAAGGCACATACTTCAAAACCACCCACAGACCAAAGATGAAAACTGAAAATATGAAGTATCAATAATTTTGAACTGAATGAAACATATCCAGATTTGTGGGAGGTACTTAAAGCACTGCTTGGAGAGAAATTTACACACCAAACACCTATATTATACAGAAAAAAAGATTTCGAAGACCTCAGCTTTTGCCTTAAGATAATTGGAAAGAAGAAGAGAAAATTAAGCCCAAAGTAAGAAACAGGGGAGTTAAAAAAGATCATAGCAGAAATCAGTGAAGCTGGAAACAGAAAAACAATGGAGAAACTCACTGCACCCAGAAAGTGGTTTTTTTGTGTGAAGATGAATAAAATTGATAAACTGAAGTCATACATTATCAAGGAAAAAAAAAGAGAGAACACACAATTACCAATATCAGAAATGAAAGAACTTTCCTGGTGGTCCACTAGTCAAGGCTCCATGCTCCCAATGCAGGGGGCATGGGTTCGATCCCTGGTGGGGAGACCCTGCATGCCTGCATGCCACTTGGCTTGGCCAAATTAAAAAAAAGAAAGATAATAAATGCGAGAACGAACGTAACCACAAATGTTACAGACGTGGAAAAGGATGAAGGAATATTACGAATAAAATTTTGCTCATAAATTTAGTTGCAGCACTTGGGACCTTCCTTGTGGCCCACAGGCTCTCTAGTTGTAGTGTGCGGGCTTGGAGCACGCAGGCTTGGTAGTTTCGGCATACTGACGTAGTTGCCCTGCAGCACCTGAGATCTTTGTTTCCTGACCAGGGATCGAACTGGTGTCCTCTGAATTGCATGGCAGATTCTTAACCACTGGACCACCAGGAAAGTCCTGAATCTTGCCCATAAATTTGACAATACAGATGAAATGGGCAATTTCCTTGGAAGTCACAAACTACTAGAGCTCAGGTAAGAGGAAATAGGTAGCCTGAAAAACCCTAAATATATTTAAGAACTTGAATTTTGAAAACCTTTTTCCAAAGAATACTCTGGTCTCAGGTGGCTTTACTGCTGAACTCTACCATACATTTAATTTTTTTAAATGGCACTTCTACACAAACTCAGAAAATCAGTGAAGGGAGTATTTCCCAACTAATTCTGAGGCCAGAATTGCACTCATATCAAATTAAAGGAGTTACAAGAAAATTACAGATCAATAGCTACAAAAAAAGCTAGTGGAGGTGATGGAATTTCAGTTGAACTATTTCAAATCCTGAAAGATGATGCTGTGAAAGTGCTGCACTCAATATGCCAGCAAATTTGGAAAACTCAGCAGTGACCACAGGACTGGAAAAGGTCAGTTTTCATTCCAATCCCAAAGAAAGGCAATGCCAAAGAATGCTCAAAATACTGCACAATTGCATTCATCTCACAAAGTAATGCTTAAAATTCTCCAAGCCAGACTTCAGCAATACATGAACTGTGAACTTCCAGATGTTCAAGCTGGTTTTAGAAAAGGCAGAGGAACCAGAGATCAAATTGCCAACATCCGCTGGATCATCGAAAAAGAAAGAATTCCAGAAAAACGTCTATTTCTGCTTTATTGACTAAGCCAAAGCCTTTGACTGTGTGGATCACAATAAACTGTGGAAAATTCTGAAAGAGATGGGAATACCAGTATGCAGGCCAGGAAGCAACAGTTAGAACTGGACATGGAACAACAGACTGGTTCCAAATAGGAAAAGGAGTACGTCAAGGCTGTATATTGTCACTCTGCTTATTTAACTTCTATGCAGAGTACATCATGAGAAACACTGGGCTGGAGGAAGCACAAGCTGGAATCAAGATTGCTGGGAGAAATATCAATAACCTCAGATATGCAGATGACACCACCCTTATGGCAGAAAGTGAAGAACCAAAGAGCCTCTTGATGAAAATGAAAAAGGAGAGTGAAAAAGTTGGCTTAAAGCTCAACATTCAGAAAACGAAGATCATGGCATCCGGTTCCATCACTTCATGAGAAATAGACGGGGAAACAGTGGAAACAATGGCTGACTTTTTTTTCTGGGCTCCAAAATCACTGCAGATGGTGATTCAGTTCAGTTCAGTCACTCAGTCGTGTCTGACTCTTTGTGACCCCATGAATCACAGCACACCAGGCCTCCCTGTCCATCACCAACTCCCAGAGTTCACCCAAACCCATGTCCGTCAAGTCGGTGATGCCATCCAGCCATCTCATCCTCTGTCATCCCCTTCTCCTCCTGCCCCCAATCCCTCCCAGCTCAGAGTCTTTTCCAATCAGTCAACTCTTTGCATGAGGTGGCCAAAGTATTGGAGTTTCAGCCTCAGCATCAGTCCTTCCAATGAACACCCAGGACTGATCTCCTTTAGGATGGACTGGTTGGATCTCCTTGCAGTCCAAGGGACTCTCAAGAGTCTTCTCCAGCACCACAGTTCAAAAGCATCAATTCTTGCAGCCATGAAATTAAAAGATGCTTACTCCTTGGAAGGAAAGTTATGACCAACCTAGACAGCCTATTAAAAAGGAGAGACATTACTTTGCCAACAAAAGTCTGTCTAGTCAAGGCTATGGTTTTTCCAGTGGTCATGTATGGATGTGAGAGTTGGACTGTGAAGAAAGCTGAGAGCCAAAGAATTGATGCTTTTGAACTGTGGTGTTGGAGAAGACTCTTGAGAGTCCCTTGGACTGCAAGGAGATCCAACCAGTCCATCCTAAAGGAGATCAGTCCTGGGTGTTCATTGGAAGGACTGATATTGAAGCTGAAACTCCAATACTTTGGCCACCTCATGCAAAGAGCTGACTCACTGGAAAAGACCCTGATGCTGGGAGGGATTGGGGGCAGGAGGAGAAGGGGATGGCAGAGGATGAGATGGCTGGATGGCATCACCGACTTGATGGACATGGGTTTGGGTGGAGTCCGGGAGTTGGTGATGGACAGGGAGGCCTGGCGTGCTGTGATTCATGGGGTCACAAAGAGTTGGACATGACTGAGTGACTAAACTGAACTGAACTGAGCCCTTGAGAACAGAGATGCAAAAATTATTTTTAAAATTTAGTAAATATAAACAAATGACACATTTAAAAATGTAACATCACTAAGTAGGATTTATTCCAGAATGTTAACTCAGTGTAATTTACATACTGAAAGTTTTAAAAAGGAAAAAATATAATCATCTCAGTAGATGCAGAAAAAGCATTTGACAAAATTAAACATCCATTTATTTTTATTTTATATTTTGGCCATGACACATGGCTTGCAGAATCCTGGTTCCCTGACCAGGGATTGAACCTGAGCCCACAGCAGTGAAAGCACTGAGTCCTAACTACTGGACTGCCGAGGAATTTCCTAAACATCCATTTCTGGTAAGAAAAAAAGGAAAAAGAAAAACTCTTAGCAAACTAGAAACAGAAAGGAACTTTCTAAACTTCATAAAGGGCATCCATGAAAAACCTACAGCTAACATTAATGTGAAAATCTGAGTGCTTCTCCCTGAGATCAAGGCAAAGATGTCTACTATCATTACTTCTTTCCAACACTGGAGGTTGTAGGTAGTGCAATAAGGCAAGAAAAAGAAATAAAAGGCATTAACATTGGAAAGGAAGAAATAAAATTATCTTTATTTGCTGATGACATGACCATCTCTGTTGAAAATCCTTTGGAGTCTTCAAAAGTAAGCAACTCCTAGAAATAATTAGTACATTTAACAAGGTTTAAAGATACAAGGACAATACACAAAAATCAGTTGATTGGGACTTCCCTGGTGGTCCAGTGGTTAAGAATCCACCTGCCAAGGCAGGGGACACAGATTTGACCTCTAGTCGGGGAGTTTAGATTCCCACACCCTGGGGGGGTAACTAAGCCCCTATGCCACAGCTACTGAGCCGGCACGCCCTAAAGCCTGTGTCCCACAACAAGAGAAGCCACTGCAATGAGAAGCCCTCGCACCACAATTGGAGAGTAGCCCCTGCTCACTGGAACTAGAGAAAGCCCATGCTCAACGATGAAGACCCAGGGCAGCCAAAAAAGAGGGCTGACTTCACTATACTAGCAACTAACAATCAGAAATTGTAATTAAAAATATCATTAAAGCATATGAAATACTTAGGGGAGATTCTGACAAAATGTGCAAATCCTGTGCACCAAAAGCTACAAAATGTTACTGCCATAAACTAGAGAAGACCTCAATAAATGGAGAGATATAGTATATCAATGGATGGGAAGACTTAATTTTATTACGATGTCAATTTTATCCAAACTGGTGTACAGCTATATTGTGTAATTCCAATCAAAATCCCAGCAGACTTTTCTTTCTTTTTTTAAAAGAAACTTACAAGCCGATTCTAAAGTTTATAATGAAAATTCAAAGGACTTCAAATAGGCAAAATGACTGAAAAAGAAGAAGGTTGAATGACTTACACTACGTGTTTTCAAGACATTATAAAGCTACAGTAATCGTGAAAGTGTGGTGCTGGTGTAAAGAAAGACCAAATAAATAAATGGAACACAATAGAAAGTTAAGAAATTGAACTACAATTGCAAAGTCAAATGCAATGAAAATCACAGCAGTGAAAGCATCAAACCCTAACCATCAGACTACCAAGGAACTCCCTAAATGTCCATTTTATAAGTGTGGAAGCTGAAGCTCATGAAGTTAAAAGATCTGGCTAAGGTCTGTATAGCAGGGTCTTCTCCTGAGTCCTCTGAAGGAAAGGAGGCCCCCTATGTGCTCTCTGAAAACGTGCTGGAGATTGCCAGGATTAGCAGGATTAAAGGGTTGTGGAAATGTGATCTGAAGGAGTAGAGGTAGAAGGAGGAGTGATTTGAGTTTTGGGCAGATTGGGGTGGCATAGAAAAGATAAGGGAGGATGTCACTCAGCCCCTTGGCCCCTCCCATCACAAAAGTCCTGCCTGTGCAGGCACACTCTTCAGTCATGCCTGTCAAAAGCGGGTCATCAACATGCTGTTCAGTTGCTAAGTCGTGTGTGACTCTTTCTGACCCCATGGACGGCAGCGCTCCAGGCTTCCCTGTCTTTCACTATCTCCTGGAGTTTGCTCAAACTCATGTCCATTGAGTTGATGATGCCATCCAACCATCTCATCCTCTGTTACCTCTTTCTTCTGCCCTCAATTTTTCCCAGCATCAGGGTCTTTTCCAGTGAGTTGGCTCTTTACATCAGGTGACCAAAGTATTGGAGCTTTAGCTTTAGCATTAGTCCATCCAATGCATATTCAGGGTTGATTTCCTTTAGAATTGACTGGTTTGGTCACCATGTACACAATGCTATATTTAAGATGGATAACCAACAAGAACCTATTACAGAGAACTCTGCTCAATGCTATCCAGCAACCTTAGATGGGAGGGGAGTTGGATACATGTACATGTATAGCCGAGTTGCTTTGCTGTCCACCTGAAACTATCACAATAGGCTATACTCCAGTATAAAAGAAAAGTTTTTTTAAAAATGGGTCTTCACATAGAGAACAGACTTGTGACTGGGAGTTTGGGATTAGGAGATGTGAACTATTATATATAGAATGAATAAACAAGTTACTGCTATATAACACAGGGAACTATACTCAAAGTCCTGGGATAAACCCCAATGAAAAGAATATAATTTGAGTTTGGAGCACACACACACACACACAAACACATATATCAAAAGAAGTCACTTTGTTGTACAGCAAACATTAACACAATATTGTAAATCAACTTATACTTCATCTGTAAAAAGTTTTTAAAAGTGGGTCTTCAAGGGACTTCCTTGGTGGTCTGGTGGTTAAGACTCTGTGCTTCCAATGCAAGGAGTATGGGTTGGATCCCTGGTCGGGGAACTAAGAACCCACATGCTATGTGGCATGGCCAAAAAAGTGGGTCTTCAACAAATGAATGAATGAATGAATAAAAAGTGATACATACAGTTTATTATTGTATTGGAAAGAGTACAAAGAAACAAATCCTTCTCAGACCTTGATACTTCAGCTTGCTTTAAGTCAAGCCACATTCACCAAATCTGTAAGATCCTTCGTGTCTCTGCCAGTCTGAACAGCCATGGAGTGAGAGGGGGCCCTCTGCCCAGTCCACAAGGATGGGGGCTCAAGAGTCATCACCATTCTGAGTCTATGCTCACAGGTCCACAGATCTCAGTCCCTGGAGTTCCTTGGTGGGGTCAGGCATGGCAGGTCCCCTTGACTCAGAGCTCGGTCTGAGAATGCAGAGAGGAGCCCTGGTCCCAGACTTTGCAGGCAGAGAAGAACTTGGTGGTGTCATCTGCGCAGTGATAGTACTCTAGCATTTAGGTATGGCAGGACCAAGATCGAGGTGTCACCAGCCCCCAGAAGGTTGTCTGTGCCAGAGAAAAGTGAGTTGTGAATAAGATCCCTACCCTATGCATCTAAGACACAGGAACCCATCATCCCCAAACCAGGCCCTGGCCCCTGACCATGACTGTTGAATGGGGCAGCAATAGGGGGCTGGCTGCTGGGGAGAGGAGGCGTGTCCTCCTGGGTGAGGAGCTGAGCAGGCGGGGGGGGGGGTCACGGCCGCTTACCTGGGGCAGGGGGCAGTGGCGCCGTGCATACCACTCCTGGCAGTACAGGCTGACTTGGATGCCCTGGCCCAGGAAGAGCAAGGTCCACATGAGCACGTTCCACGCTGGGCCCGTGCGCCGGTCGTGCATCGTGAAGTTCAGTGGCCCTGATGCAGGAGGAAATGTGGTCACCTCAGCTCCAGACACTTGTAATTTATCTTCCTGGCTGCCTTCTTATCTCAGGGCACAGGGGAGAGTTGGAACAGGAACACTGAGGAAGATCTTGAGCCCAACTCCAGGCACCCACGGAGGTCTCAGGCATTCCTCAGGATTCCTCAGTTTACACTTCACTATCCTGGCTCCCTTACTGAACCTCCCAACCCACACCAGTTTTCTCCCCTTTGTCTCCCTCTATGTGTGCCCTGCTCAGATGCTCCACTCCAGCCAGAAGTGTTTTCCCACTGTACCCCCCTCCAGGATACCCCTGTGCTGCCTCCCAATGCTACCCCCTTCCCAGCTTCCAAGTCCCCTGCCCCCACAATGCTCACAGACAGCACTATGCCTTCCCCCAGGAGGCATGCACACCCCCCTTCTGTCTTGGGTACGTGGCCTCTCCCATCAGTCTGGAATCTCCAGGACTCTTCCCTCGGGATGTCCCTACAGGGGCATACAGAGGCCAAGCTCACCTCCAAACACAAGGAAGAGCAACAGCATGACGGGGTAGAAGAATCCCAGCACGAAGCAGAAGATGTACTCATGGACCACTGCTGAGACCAAGAACACGCCCAGCATGGCCGCGCCTCGGGCCCGGCCACCAAGGAGCTGGCAGGGTTCGGGGGAGGAGGGTAGAGTGAGTCTCCCTAAGCACCCCTCAGCAAAGAACCCCCTCCTTAAGGAAGCCAGAGGGTATGTAGTACGGTGGAAAGAATATGGGCTTTGGGATCATAAAGGCTGACATGTCTTACTTAAAAGCATTATATTAGTCTATTGGGCCTTAGAGGCCACTTTCAAAAGGGGGATATAATAATACTTACTTCTCAGGCTTCCAGTGCAGATTATACAGTGTGGGAAAATTCTTGGTAATTGAAAATTGCTATATGCATGTTCCTTAGAAGGCTAAGGAGGGGAGACATGCCCTGTGGAGGATATAGTTGAGGACAAGGAAGGAAGGAAGTCAGATCATAAGAAGGACTTTCTTTCTGCCCACTGGGTTAGGTAGAATGAGGAAGGTGAAAGTCAAAGGGGCCCTTAGGTCTAGAAAAAATGGAATGTGCAGAGAAAGGGAAAGAGAGGCTGTCCCAGAGAGGTTCTATTAACTGTGGGAGCTGAGCCCGTACCCAAAGCCCATCTTGATACACGTAGCTGTACAGCCAGTCATGGACCACCACGTTCCATGTGCGATAGTAGTTGGAGAAGGATGTTGAGTTCCACCAGTCCTGGGGGCGGGGTGGGATGGGGTCAGGACGGGGGAGGAGGTGAGCATCAGGGCCCCCGGCTCTGCCCAGTTCCCAGCTGCCCCTCCCTGCTCCCCACTCCCCGTCCATCCATGCTCTCTGCAAGGGTTGGCTTCCGGCAGGAGAGAGACAGCAAGCATCCCCCTAACTCCCTCCTCAGGCCCTGGGGCCCCTGCCCTCCCTCTCTACCCTCAGGAGAAGAAGATTCCAAAGTACCATCCCCACAAAAGCAACGAGCCCTGGCTGGTCAGGAGGTGGACGGGTGACATTATAAGCATACCCAGAGGAGCACATTTCTCACTGTGGGAGACTGCCAGCACAGCTGAGATGGAATCATGCCCCTTGGGATTAACAGAAACTGGTGACTAACAGAAATTCTTGAGCTTGTCTTACAGAATAGCAGGTAAGGGAACAGTTTGTTAAAAATTCTTCTGCTGTAACCTGCCTTCACTGACAAAGCCTTTTTTTTTTTTTTGACTCCTTAACCATCCCGGTACAGATAACACCTCTGATGTATGGGTCACTATAGCAACAGCAGGCATACATTTTCCAGGAACTTGAAGTTGGCTCCTGTCTAGTTCAAGTGGGCTAAGACTGGCTAGGACCACCGACCCTAAAACTGGGCCTGTAAAGCTGTTGGATGAATGACTTTTTGACATCAGAGAGCCAAAAACTCCACTCTCCGATCTTGCCAAGTGCCTCCATTCTTTAACATGCATCCCATGAAGAAGCATATAACTCAGATACGCCTGTGCAGAACACTGATTACCTCACCTTTTCTCTACCTCCAATCACTTTTCCCAAGCCTAAGATCTCCTTGATTCTTTATCCTGTAAATATCTCAAGCCCTTGGCCTTTGGGGAAGCAAATCTGAGTTTGTTCTCACTTCTCCTTACTTGGCTGCCTTGTTGAAGAAACCGTTTCTCTGCTGTAAATCTCAGTATCTCAGTGTTTGACTTGGTGAGAATTGGGCAAATGCACCTGGTTTGGTAACAATGTGAGAACCAACATAGCCACCATCCTCCCCTACATCCTTCCCTAGCTCTCCCTGCATCCAGCTCCCAGGTAGCCCAGGTCCAGGCCCCACCCGATAGAACATTCTGTCTCCAAATCGTAGCATCTCCGCGAAGGCGTTGAGCCAACAGTGAAGGAAGGCAAAGAAGATGAGCAGCAGCATAAAAATGCCTGGGAAGTGAAGACAAGGGGCTGCAAGTCAGACTAGTCTCCCTGGTCCCCCATGAACCTCTAGGGTCCTCCCAGGAAGCCCTCACCCAGCAACCTACCAATCACTTATTAACCATTCACTAATTTGCGCATTCATTCATTCAATCCATTTGCTTATGAAGCCCATGCCTGATGTTGGAACATCGATATGAATGTTAAAACCTCTGCATGTTGGGAGAGGCTGGGGAGAGGACGGCAATCTGAAGTGTCGCTGCTTTTAGTTGCTAAGTTGTGTTCAACTCTTTGCGACCACATGGACTGTAGCCCGCCAGGCTCCTCTATCCATGGAATTCTCCAGGCAAGAATACTGGAGTAGGTTGCTATGTCCTTCTCCAGGGGTTCTTTTCGACCGAGGGATCGAACTTGTGTCTGCTGCACTGGCAGGCAGCCACCAGGGAAGCCCCAATCTGCAGTGAGACTCTGACAATGAGCAACCATAGGAGCGGGCAGATACCAGAGGGAGAAGGTGTTGAAACTAAGAGTGAGAGGAGAGAGGAGTTCCCTGCTAAGCCTTCTCCAGGGTGCAGCCTTCTGCAGCTCTGCCTCCAGTGGGGATACCTGGCAAGGTGGCATGCATGATGGAGAGCACCAGGGCACGGGTGCTGAAAGGCTCCTGGCTCATGTTGGCAAAGACAGGAACACAGAGGCGGCCCAGGATGAAACAGGCGTAGAGCACGCAGCCCAGGGCCTGGAGAGGGGCAGAGGACACATAACTTTGAGAGGAGTCACTGGCAACTGCCCTCTTCCTCTGGAATTGGACTCTGGCCCAGCATCTGCTTCCCTTCTCTTTGCACAACCCTTTGACCTCTTCCCGGGCCTCCCCTGCTTCGTGCCCAGAAATGCCCCCTCAGCCCCCATGAGTCACAGGTAGTCCACGCTTCGACTCTGTCTGCTGACCTGGGCAAAGTTCTTGGCCACATAACTCCACCTGACGTTGGGTGTCCTGTTGCAGCAATGGAATGGAGACAGTATGTTTCTCATTGTTTTGGCTTGTTCCTCCCTGCAGGCATAGCATCCGGGGCCCACTATCCACAGCTCCCTCAATTGCTCAGGCCTGGGAGGATTACCTGGGGAGGTGGGGATCTAGAACACTTTGGATCTTCCTTAACAAAGATGACAAGTGGAATTTTAGCTTAAGCGTCCACTAAGTTTGCTCCAGACTGAGGGGTTTCCCAGGACATAGGAATTTCAGTGCTAAAACTGGGGCGGTCCTGGGCAAACCAGGACAGTCAGTCACCCTGGCATCGCCATGCGCTGGGGCAAGAAGAAGGGGTAATGTATCTGTCCCTTATTCCCATCTTTATTGTGAGGTGCTTCCTGAGAAAGTGGCCAGTGTCTGGATTGAGACTAAACACCTCGGGCAGAGGAGAGTAGAAGGGTTGGGTCCCCAGTGGGCCTGGGCATGTGGGGAAGGGGGTGCAGGCTCTTACCTGGGGTAAGTTTCCCTATAGATGAGTGTGGGGCAGAAGAGGAAATAGAGGTAGCTGGAGAAACTGGGGGCCCGGATCCCCTCACCTGAGGAGGAGTAAGAGGGGGCTGTCAATGAAGAGGGAAGGGAGAGAGGACACAGGTGGGTGGGGTGCCAGGGAAGGGCAGTGGAACTGGTGAATAGAGCTGGAGAGTATAGAAGTGCGGGGTGGGTCAGCAGCTGGATATGGGATCTGAAGGTGCGGGGAGAAGGTGAAGCTGGGCAGGAGTTAACCTGCTTTTTAACAGCCCCCTTTTGCTTCTGTTCCAGGTACCTCCTCCCTTTTCTGGCACAAGACCGACGGGGGCCAGAGCTTCGTTTGGCAACCACAAGTCCCACCATCCGATTCTCTCTCTTTCTGGTTTGACTTTCTCATATAAGGCTCTCATACCCTGGGTCTAAATAAGGATGAGCCAGAAGTCCTGGGCAGTAGAGCAGCCTTCTCAGAAGTGGGACCTAAGAGAACACCGATTGGCTAAGGCCCAGAGAGCCCAGTTGGCGGCTGGAGGTGTGCCCTGTGGGCAAGATGGGCTTAGAAAGTTGGAGCTTTTATGAGGCTCTTGCACCTGCTGGCTTCATTCAACCAACCAAGAGGACTGAGTTCACAGCAGCGCCCGCTGAAGGCCTCACCTCCTCTGGCCCTAAGTATCCCAGGTACTGTCTCTCTCAGGAAGGAGTAGCTTTTCATCAGGAGCCTGACCTGAGGTGGAATAGAAAAGAGGTTAAGGTGCTGTGGGACTTTGCACAGATCACTTAACCTCTCTGTGCTCACGTTTACACAGGGAGAGGGGCAGGCAGATTGTAAACTTTGTATGGTCAAAGCCCATACTTTTATCTTTTTGTTGGACACTCTTATAGCCTAACGCAGACGACGGCTGCTGTGATGAATCTAGGGTAAAGGAGTACCAGAAAGGGCAGAGCCTCTAGCCAGCCAACTCCCTTTGATTATATGATTATATTTGCATAGCCGTGTCCATTTGTTTACATTTCTTTGGAGACTGCTGGTTGGCTCAAATATCTCACAGAGGACTCTGCCCCTGATAATTAGCTCCACCCCCACCAATACAGTATCCAAAGCCCTCTCTCCCAGGGGCTCCACCCCACCTTTGGTCCCGCCCATCACCTACCTGCTCAAAGACTAGGACACAGCGGGAGGCTGGCGGGAGCTGATACTCCACTGCCACGTGGACCGGAAGGATGCCGAGCACCACGGTGTGGGCAGCCAGCAGCAAGCAGCCCAGGCCCACCCCCAGGGTCCAGGCCCCTCCAGACTGGGGCCTCTCCCACAGCCGCAGGGCCTGGTAGGGCACCAGCAGAGTGGACAGGAACATGGGGACCCACGTCACCAGAGCCAAGGGCAGCTGTCCGAAGCTGAAGGTCAGTAGATCAAACTCCATCATCAGCCTGGGAGTGGGGAAGGCGACAAAGTAGACAAGCGTGAGGCCCACCCCTGTTCCCTTCCTCTGTAGTCAGAGCTCTTGGAAGACAAACTCCTGAGCCCACCTGCCGCAACCACTGAAGCTCTCGGGCCCTTGAGCCCGAGCTCTGCAGCAAGAGAAGCCACTGCAATGAGAAGCCCTCGCACCACAACCAGAGTAGCCCCTGCCCTCCACAACTAGAGGCAGCAAAGAAGACCCAGCACGGCCAAAAGTAAATAAATAAAATTATCAATATTATATATAGGTATAAAATTATATATCTATAAAACATATATTATGTATATAGTTTGGGAAATCCCTGGAGATCCAGTGGTCAGAACTCTGTGCTTTCACTGCGGTGGCTCAGCTTCAATCCCTGGTTTGGGGAACTAAGATCCAGTAAGCCACACAGTGTGGCCAAAAAGGAGAGCACGGCTTGTAATGGCAAATTAGAAGCGATTTATAGGTCCATTAGTAAAGAACTAAAAGATCAAAAGCTGGCACTTTCAGACTTTGCAGCCATTAAAATCAATGGAGCAACATGGAAAGATCTCTAAGGTGGGTCTTTAGGGAGTGTAAAGGAAACAAAATGTACCGTAAGTATCTTAATAATGTAAGCACCCCCCCTTCCCCCCCCGCCCCCCCACCGCAATACATCCCCTTGGTTCTTACATCTGGAAGTGGACACATGGAAAATGCCCTGGAGAGAAACTCTTACAACTGTTAAATATGTTACCTCTGGGGAGCAGTCTGGGATAGAGGGGATGGTGGAGGAGTCGCTCTGCATATATTTGAAAATTTACTGAGATTTGATCCTTAATTTTAAGGACTGACAACAATTTTATCAAAAGGAAGTGCTGTTGCTGAACCTGCAAATCTTTGGTCCTTTTCCTTTTACTGCTTCCTAAGCTATCTAGGGAAGAGTCGGACACGACTGAGCGACTTCCCTTTCACTTTTCCCTTTCATGCATTGGAGAAGGAAATGGCAACCCACTCCAGTGTTCTTGCCCGGAGAATCCCAGGGACTGGGGAGCCTGGTGGGCTGCCGTCTCTGGGGTCGCACAGAGTCGGAAGCGACTGAAGCGACTTAGCAGCAGCAGCAAGCTATCTGGAGGGTGAGGCGGGATCATGCAAATCCAAACCCCTAAGGGTCCACAGTCCCCTGAGGCTCATTCCCTCTCTGGAATGAGAAATCTGGGCTCTTGTGTGCATACATCTGTCTTCCCCACAAGACTGGGAATGCCTCGCAGACGGGCATGGCCTGTCCTCTGGGCCCCAGGGCTGGTACTTAGGGGACTCAATGGAGGTTGCTTGAGCTGAACAGGACTGTCTTGGAATGGAGTGCGTGAGAGCAGTGAGGTGGGAACCACACTTACGAGTGCATATACATGCATGTCTGCCTCAGGACAAGGGTTCCAGAGGAGGTGAGTGGGGGCCTAGTGTCCCCAGGGGACTGATCCTGGGTAAACAGGCCAAAGGCCATCCAAGGCTGAGCAGAGAAATCTAAGAGGGCTTTGGGGGTAGGAAGGTGGTTGGAAGCAATGTTGATGTGTGTCTAATAATAGAATGGACCTGCTCTATGGGGCCCCAGTGGCGGGTGGAATTCCAGGAGCCCAGGCAGTCTGATCTGGTCTGTGGGCCTCTGAGAGGGAGGGGTGCCTACCTGCCCTCATCAATGAGGTCGATGGCCAGGGTGCTGATGATGAAGACACACAGGCCGGCGACAAACATATGGTAGATGGTGCGGAAGTGTGGCACCTCCATCAGCTCGCTGGAAGGACAGGGCCCTGAATGTCAGTGGGAGAGTCCTTGAGGTGGTGCAGACCAGGGCAGGCACTGTGCACAGTGGGGATGGGGTCTAGTGACTGGGAGCTTGAAGTGACAGGCTGTGGTACGGCTGGGACTTCTGTCCAAAGCCCTTTCCAGCCCAGACAACTCTCATCCTGGTGGCCTTTCTTCCATGATTACGCCCAGGGCAAATAGAGAAACAGAACCTTAGAAACCATCTCCACGTCCTCTCCCAAACCACCTAGAGCCTGAGGATGACAAATGAGGTGTCCTGGACCCCCAGACAAAGCTCTTTCTTTTTTTCCCATCCCCTGGCCTCACCCCTGACTTACTCAAGCAGCGACTTGCGGATGATGAAAACTTTTCGTTTCCCCAGGGATGGCTCCCGGGTCCTGAATTGAGACAGTTGTTCTGGGTTAGGAACCAAAGGAAGAAGGCTATAAGCAGAACATAGGGCTTTGCAGGAGGTCACTACTTGGGAGCCAAGGGCAGTAGTAGGGGAAAGTCAGGGTTAGGGCCAGCAGGCAGGAAGAGGTGACAATGTCATGGCCAATGGAGAGCAAAGCCCAGTAGTCAATGTCAGGAAGACAGAGGCGATAAGGGAAGAAGAGGGAAGACTGAAGTCAAAGTTACATCCATGCTGGAAAAGGGCACGGGAGATAGCATCTGTGGCTCACAGTCCTTATGATGGAGGAGGCTACATAGCCGCTCCCCAGCCCCTGGTTCCTGAGACTCTTACTTGTGCAAGGAGTCTGGAGGGACGGAGAGCACTGGTCTGTCTTGCGGTGGGTAAGCTTGAACGGCCTCCCACATGGCCTGATCCAGCAGCTCCATCAGCTGGCCCTGGGCTTGCTCCAGCAACTGTGTCTTGACAGCCTGCAGGACAAAGCAGGGCAGAGTGCACGGTCCCTCCACCCAGTCAGCCTTCCTCCCATTCACCAAACACTTCCCGAGGCTCCCTCCATGCCAGGCACACTGCTAAGGGCCCAGGATGGACAGAAGAACAAGCATGGCTCCTGCTCAGAGGTCCCCCCTACCCGCAATTTAACTCCTTCTGGTTTCCCAGGGCAGCCGTGAGGATCCGGGAAAGACACTTTCAGTCTCTGGATCTGACCCCCAACCACCTCGTCCTCTCTGATCCTACTCTTTTCTCCCTGACCCCAGCCTTTCCTCTCCTGACCTCCAGTCCTGCTAACAGAAGACTGTTTACTGGCTGACTTTGGGCCCCTCCCCTGATGGCCTGTGCTTCAAACTCCTCCGTCTTAACCCTTAGCTCTACCCTGATCTGAGAGGTTTGAACCCACGAACAAATTGTCTTTATCAGTAAACCAGTCCTCATCCTTTCCTCCCTCTACTCCCGGACCTGTCCGTTTGACCTCTGACATCCCTCACCTGCATATGCTGGGTCCATTGCACCAAATCTGGGCCTCTGTGCACCTCTGCGTTTCCTAGGAAAAGTAGTTAGGGTTTGGCTGTCTAGTGCAGACCCAGAGGCTTTCTCTGTCCAGCAAGTTTGCTTTCTGTGTGCTCAACAGCCTCCCCCACACACAACAAGTCAATATCTAGTATCATGGCCAGGGTAGGGAGGGTGAGAGGGGTGGGGGTAATCAGAAGGAGGGCATTTTTGCAGGGGTGAGCAGGCCACTGGCAAGCAGGGAGCCTGATGACATTACTGGAAACAGGGTACCCAGGGAACAAGAAGCTACTCTAATCACCGACTGGGGTGAAAAAGAGTCAGAAAGACAAGGCAAGTCACTGAATAGCCCATTTCTCCTTACTTCCCCAGCTGGGGAGTTAGGAGGCAGAGGCTGGGGTCTGCCTTTACTGGCCTCCCAGGACAGCAGGAAGGATTGAAGGTAGATAGCAGGAGCCCCCTCTCGCCAGCGCATCCCCACCTCCGACGCCACCTGGGCGTTCTGCACCCCCAGAGCGGAGTTCCCCTTCTCTGGACGGCCAGTCCTCCTGCTGTCTTCCTAGCCTTTCTCTCCTCCGCACTTGGGCCGCCCTTGGCTCCATGATGTGAGTCTTGACCGGGCAGTGGCGGCTGATCAGTGTTTTCTCCCTTCCTGCAAGCTTGCCTGGCTGAGCGCTTATCTCGGTACCTCTGACAGCATCAAAGACTAAAGTCCTTTCAGGAGGAGGGGTTATAGGTTGTTCGATCCCCTATCCCCATCCAGAAGGCAGCACCATCTCAGCTACAGGCTCTGCTTTGCTGGCTGTCACAGGACATTCCCCTACTCCACCCCACCCCCACCAACAAACACCTCCGGCCACCATCCAGATGCCCAGCTCTCTCCCACAGGAATGGGGGCTCTGCACCCATACACGTCATGGGGAGGGGGACTTTGCCCCTCTGAGGCTTATCACCTGGTATGGTTGCTTCACCTGCTCAGTAGGCTGAAGGTTGGGGAGGAGTCAGCAACATCTTCAGGTATCAGGGCACTCAGCTCCCTGAGACCATAAGGTGTGTGAAAGAACCTTGTCAACACAGCTTTGTGTGCACGTGACTACTATTCTGTGAGGTGGGTACCTATGACAACTTCAGGGCTGTGGTCCCTCCGGGGAGCTGGCGGGTGGGGGCTCTGGACAACAGCTCTTACTAACACCTGCTTGAGTGAGCAGGTAAGCAGAAAGGAGACAAAGCAAAAACTTATTCAGCACCTGGGGATGCCCAGCATTATCATGTATGGAAGAACCAGATTTCAATCTTCCTGTGATCATTTGCTGGCTGTGAAATTTCAGGCAAAGGACCCAAATAAGTTAAGCTAAAGTTTCCTCCTCTGAAAAACAGGTTCAAAAGTCCCTATCTCACAAGGTAAGCACAAAATAAGGTAGTCCAGGTAAAAGCACATGGTCCAGGGCATGGTCCATGGCAAGAGCACAATAAATACTAATTCCCTTTCCTTTTTAATATGAAGTAACAGAAGGGTAAGTGCCTTGAGTTTCTCTTCATTGAGCTCCTGGTGGGGATTAACTATTAATCCTTCCTCTCCCTTTGTGTCAAAAGATCAATGGTAGAAACAAGGTCACAACTTTAGACCAAGGCCTGCCAAGGCCTCAATGTCTCCCCACCCCCATCTCCTGCTTCCCTCTCCCTGGTGGGCAGTTGGGTGAGATTTGAGGCTGTGTGGCTGTCTTTGTCATTCCAAGTGTGGCAGAAAGGACTGAAGGCAGTCCACAAGAGAAGAGAGCTTCTATGGGGGTGCTGGACGGAGGTAGAAAGAAGGGCCAGTGACTCCATAAATGTGAGAGGTGAACACAGACACATAAACCAGAGATCCCCCCCAACACAGCTTTATTAATACCCCAGGCCGACACCAACAATCTTTCCACATGGGAGGTCCCAGGGGTGAGGGGGACTGTGGGGCAGGGCCTGAACGTGTAGTTGCCCATCACTCAACAAATAACCCAAAAGGACGGCCCCATGCTCCTGCCAGTGGCCCTGCAGCACCCCAGCCCAGGCTTAGCCGCTGCTGCCGGTGGGGCAGAGGGAACTTCCATCGCCGCCTTCTGAGGACCCGGGCAGGGGCTGGCCCATGCGATCCACACACCAGCAGGGACCTCGGCGCTGCCCCTGGGAGGAGCGGCACTAGGGAGAGAGGCACACGGATCAGAGGTGCCGCGAGGCTCCAGCGAGAGAGATGGGAGGGGCCCCGGGGTGGGGAATGGGCTGTGGACTCTTGAGTCTGAGTCTGTGGAAACATCTGAGTGTTCTCAGATAGTGAGGCCCACTGGCTTCCCTTCTCCACCCACCAGAGCGTGCCCGTTCTTCCAGGGTAGAGCCGTGGTTCTTAAAGTGTGGTTTCTGAACCAACAGCATCACTAGGGGCCATGTTAGAATGCAAATTCTCAGGCTCCGCGGGTGGGGCTCTGCCACTGGTGTTTATGGCAGGGTGATTCTGATGCTTATGTGAACCTCTCTCAGAGTTAGATGTTCCTTAGATAATCTAAGAGCTTCCCTGGTGGCTCAGATGGTAAAGAATCTGCCTGCAGCGCAGAAGACCTGGGTTTGATCCCTGGGTTGGGAAGATCCCCTGGAGAAGGCTACCCACTCCAGTATTCTGGCCTGGAGAATCCCATGGACAGAGGAGCCTGGCAGGCTATACAGTCCATGGGGGTCACAAAGGATGGGACATGACTGAGCGACTTTCAGTTTCACTTAAATAATCTAAGCCCCCCCACAGCTGCGGTCGGGTATTCTTTATGCGTGGCCCTAAAGCTGGGAGAGCCCTAAAGGAAGGGCAGCGTCTCATTTATACAACTCTGTAAATCCCCAACTCTGTAAAACCCAATCGTCTTGTACGATGGGCCAAGGGAGGGGAGGAATGGCCTCACCTGCCGCTTCCGGTAGAAGCCCCTATGGTCACAATTAGGCACGTAGAGGGTGTGAGCCCCGCGGAAGACCTCGGTCTGGAGTTGCTGCAGCACGGAGTCCAGATGTTTGCGACAGGGACCCTGGGGGGAGGGACAGCTCCGCTGCAGAGCTTGCTGGGCCCACCAGCCAGGCTCCCAGGACTGGGATGGGAGACTTTGCCAAGCCCAAGGGAGTGGTCTTAGAGGAGACTCTCCAGGGCTCCCCACCCCTTCTGCACCCTGCCAGCTCCAAACTCACCATCTCAGTGTCTTGTACGCCCCCAGAATTGGGCCGGACAGGAGTGGTAGAGGTCCCCGAGTTCCTCTGTTGGTCTCTGCGGTTCACGTCCTGCGAGCGAGCTGTCCCTGCTTGGGGCTTACTCTCCTTAGGATTCTCTCCTACAGCCGCAAGAGGAATGGGGGAAGAAGAGCCCGGAAATCAACCAGATGTCAAACAGAGTCAAGTGGAAAGGAGCGGGGTTTTCAGAGCGGTGATGGGGTTTAGAGTCTGGCTCCACTGTTACCTTCTCAAGGCCTCGGTTTCCTTCTCTGAACAATGGTGATATTACCTTTCATGATAATATCCCCAGGCTAGTTTTTTTTTTTTTTTCCCCCAGGCTAGTTTTAAGCCTTATAAAAGACGAAAATCAATACCGTACATGCGTTGATAGCCTTGGGGCTTTGGGCGAAAAGGCCTGGTTGTTCCACAGGAGGCCAGCAGGGGGCGCACCAAGCCAGGGAGATGGGGCAGAAGGGAAACGGCGATGCGAGGGGGTCAGCAGGGACCCAAGTGGAATGTGTGTCCCCGCTGTGAACCTAATGTGACTCAGCCTAGCCCTCCCAGGCCGGAGACACAGTTAATTTAGGGGCACTGCAATGGGGGCCTTTTGGTCCCCTGAGGCTCAGCCAAGCTCAACTCCCGCGGTCCCAGGAACCTGTGCGATTCAGCCCTTCACCAGGAGGTAGAAGGCGGGCAGGTTGTAAAGGTGCAGAAATGAAAGGTTCCAACCTGCAGGCTGCTCCTTTCTCTGAAAAAAAGTTTCACGCACGGTACTGGGGGGTTTGGGGAGAGCTCAGGATGAGAAGGGAAAGTCAGAGTGTCGGGGCGAAAAAAAGACACGGAGGAGAGTTGGCGCTGCTTGGAACCTGCCCGAGCTAGAAATGAAATGAGCTCTGCAGTGATGTCTCTCCCTCTCCATGCACAGAGACAAGCTCTGCTCAGCCCCCCAGACCTCAAGCCTAGACAGTTGCTCCCATCTCAAAACCCAAGAACCATTTCTTCTGCAATCCCAAGTCTGACCCTTCTTCCTCCATACTTCTCAGATCTTGCCTCTCATTCTCTCTATTCAGTATCCTACCATGACCATGCTTTCAGCTGCCCCCTCTGACCCACCCAGACCACTACTTTCCAGGAGAACCCCAGGCAGCTTGGGCCCAGGCATTTGGGACTGAAAGAAACTGAAAGTTGATTTCTCATCCCTTCCCATGGAAGCGCTCAGATGCCCTTGGGGGTGGGGGCCGTTTGCATTTCCTGCTCTCCGCATCTCCCTGCTGCCCCCATCTTTCAGGTTCTGACTCACTTCTGTCCCACCCACTCAATGACTCAGCCTTCTATTCTCCTCTGGCTTAGGGTGCGGTGAGGTGGGTGGAGGGTTCTGAAAAGCTTTAAATCATAACCCTGATTTGGCAGATTCCTTCTTTTCCCACCTCTAACCCTCCCCCTGGGGGCGGGGGAGAGGGCCAGCGCCAACCCTCTGACCCTAGTCTAGTCTAAAACAGCTCTGGACTTGAGCCATCTTCTATTTTTCACTCTATGTTCAGGTGCTTTGGACACCCTGATATTAAAAGGAGATATTTCTCAGTGTGTTCAGGGTTTGGGAGTCTGGAGTTCTCTTCCCTCTTTTTCTAACTGGAAGCTGGGAACAATGTCTGGGTGCTTTCTCCAGCTTGGGCGTCTAGGGCTGAAGGAGCTGGGTTTCTGTGGCATACAGCAAGCCCCTAAACCCTTCCAACCCTCCCTTTCCCCTCAAGAGAAAATAGGCTGAGGGGGCAAAAAAGGTTGCCGGGTCAGACATCTCCCTGCTTCATCCCTAGGGCCGGCAGCCTCATTCCAGCCTTGTAGGAGCTCCCCGCACTTGCCCTTTCACCGCCCGCAGCAAATATACCCCCCCACCCCCGGAGCTCAGGATGGGAAGGGAAAGTCAGGGTGTCAGGGCAAAGAAAAGACAGGGAAGGGAGCAGGCACTGCTTGGAATCTGCCAGCCTGCTTGGAATCTGCCAGAGATGGGGAGAAGGAAGCGTCCATCTGCCCGAGCTCATCCCTCGGGACCCAGTCTGCAGAATTGCGGGGCTCACGTGGGCGGGGCAGGGGCGGGGCGCGGCGGACTCACCCGAGGGCGTGCGCGCCCGGCCGCAGCGGCCCCGGCCCTGCAGTAGCGCCCGCAAAGGCAAATCCTCTTTCTCCGGCGGCTGGCACTGCAGTCCTGGGGCGCAGTTGGGAGTGTAGACCCCGCACTGCTGGCCCTCCCTCCTGAGACAGCCCCCAGCTTCCGCACAGCCTTCCGCCGCCGGTCCCCCATCCTCCTCCGCGCAGCCCCCTGGACAACCCGCCGACACCCCCTGCCCGCAGCCTGGGCACCTTGCCAAGGCGCCTCCTGGGCGGGCAGCGAGCAGCAAAGTTAGCAGCAGTGGCGGCAGCAGCCTGTGGGGGGTCATGGTCAGGAGTTTCGCCCCGTCCACTCCTCCCAGAGCAGTCGTAGCGAAGCTGCTGCCCGCCGCCGCCCCTCTGCCTTAAGTAGCCGCCGGCAGGGGCCGGGCCCTTTAAGAGCCAGGTGAAGGGGGGGCGTGTGGAGAAGGCAGGGGCATTCCCTAAACTGGGTGGGACTGGAGAGGCCCCCCCTCCACCTGGGTCCTCCCCACTCTTCTCTACCTCCTCCCTTCCCATGTCTGTTTTCTTCCCAAATTACTCTGATTTTTCTTGCTTTGTTCCCGGGAATCTCGCCCGGAATTTGGGAGCTGGACAGCTGGCTGGAGGCCCTGGAGGGTGGGAAGGGGTGGAAGCAGGAGAGGACCGGAGTTGGGATGAGGGGGAAACCTGAAAGCCAGTTCGGGTGTGTGTGTGTGGCGGGTGAAGGAGACCCAGGGACTCCGGTGGGGAGGGAGAAAATGGCGGACTTAAGTGGACGGAGAAGGGGTGGTGTGGGGGTCGGGAGGGGGATGCGGGCGAAGAAAAGAGAGAAAAGGCGGGGACGACGGAGAAGTGGGGTCTTGGGAGAACCGGCTGCTGATGGGAGAGAGTAAACCGAGGGCCAGGAGAGGAAGAGCAAAGCTGAGGGAGGAGCAAGAGAAAGTTTACCTGAGACGCGACTGAGGGGAAGGCAGGTGATGGGGCCAGACTTGGGTAGGATGCTGGAATGCTGGAAAAGGGGGGGAGCACACCTGGAATGAACTGTCAGAAATCCTAGGACTATATTGGGGCCATAAGAGTCTGGAAGGATTGTGGGGCATGGAGGGGGAGGCAGCGAGGCTGCAGTGTGGCAACAGGAGAGCTGGCTGAACACCTGGGAGGTAGGGATGGGTGACTGACCAGCTGAAATTATGGGGCGTTGGGGTGGGGAGGCAGAGGAACCCACACTCTGGCTGCTCTAAGGGACGGTGGCCAAAGAGCAGACCTCAACCAACCTCTGTCCTTCATCCAAGTCAGCCCACCCCTCCATTCCTCTCCTTTCCCAGAATCTGGCCCCCACTCCATCCCCACCCAGTATCATCCACGGGGTTTTCTGGATTATTCAAGCTGTTCTATGCCAAGGAGGGTTGGACGGTGATGGGGCTGAGTGTTTTGGGTCAGCCTGCTCTCTGGGGCTTTCACTCCATTGGTCTGTCCACCCCACCTCCCCCATCCGTGGCCTCCCTTCCCCAGGCAGTGCCCTGCCCATCCCCAGAACTCCTAGCTGAGCCTTTCTTCCTAGAGGGAGGAAGAAGGACCATTTCCTTCTGCAATCCCCACCCACACAGCTCTGGGTTACGCAACACTGGCCATCTCATTCTTTCCTAAAACAAGGGCTCTGGGCAGTGACTAAGTTTAAATTCTGGGCCCCCAAGCAAGAATGTCTGCAAGAGCTTCCTGAACTTTTGGGTAAATGAAAAAAAAAAAAAAGTTACTCCCAGCCCCCTCCCCGCAGGGCTACCCCAGGACCCTAGGACATTTAGGAAGCAGTATCTTCCAGTAGCCCAGAGACAGTGACACAGATTGGGCAGGCAAGGAGGAGGGTGCTGGGGCAGTGGGGAGGGGCAGCTCTCCTCTACTCTATCAGGCTCTGGGGCCTCCTGCTTCAAGCTCTGACCCCGGGGTAGTGTGCTCCATCCTGTCCCTCCATCCTTATCACTATTTATTTTGCCCAGCACATGCCTCTGGCTAGGGCTTTTCTCCTGACTCCATTTTGTTGCTGTTGAATAAGATGGAAAGTTCTATGGAAAGTTGGGATGGGAAAGAGATGGCCACGCTCCCTGCAGGATCTCAGTGTGGCTTTTAAATAAAGTTTGGGTAAAGTGATTTTGCAGGTTATATTGCACAGAAGCCCAGTACTCTGCTAGCCTCTCACATCCACCGCTCCCTTCCCAAACTCCCCCATGCACCCTCCTACATCACCTCTACAGATTTCCCCTGGTTATATTCCACTGCCCAGCTTGGTGCTGCCACGTAGTCTCAGCACAGCCCTGAACAGCCCATTCCCACCTGCCTCCCCAGCACTGCTCTTCCCTCTTCCCCATGCCTTCAGCCTAGGTGTGCAGAGCTGTGTGCTTCCAGTGCTGAGATCTAACTAGGCTCTTTCTTGCAGACTGAGACTCTCAAACTCTGCTTTCCTCCCTTTGGGATGCCTTTCACCTCAGCACCCAGAGCAGAGGTCTAAAGGTCACAGTAAGTGCTCAGGATGGAGCGTGGGTCAAAACAGACCCCTGGGACCCTGTCTGGCCTCTGTGGAGAGAAAGCTTCTGTCGGGGCTGTGAAAAGGCTAGACAGCTTGGGCTGTTACTTAGGCTTTTTATAAATAAACCTTGACAGGACTTCCTCCTCTTGCAGGTTACACTCTGTCCTACTCCTCTCAACCAAACCGGTCCCTCCAAACCCACAGCCCCATCAGGTGCTGACTTCCTTTTGAGAACCAGGGGTAAAGAAGGCAGCCTGCCTGGATCCTTTTGAGCATTGAGTCTGCAGAAAGACAAGTGGTAGCACAGTCTACAGATGGAAAGCCCCAGAAAGATGGCTAAATGATCAAATCATGACGTGGCCTGAGTCTGGTATGGGTCTGATGGGAACTGTTGTGATAACCTCAGCTGGTCTTCAGCTTTGATTTCTGCCATCTGTCCCACATGCAGCCTCCCAATTGGTCTTGCTCCTGTGGCTCTCTCCTCCTCCCACACCTTTGGTGGTACTCTGTGCCCCTCTTCCCTGCCCAAGGACCTATGCTCCCATATGGCAGTCATGGCCTGGTGGACAGTTGGCTCTGGAAGCACACTCTGGTTCAACGAGTTGGTGGGATCACCCTCCCCAGAACCCCTTGGCAGTTTCTCATCTGAGTCTGAACTGAGATTAGGGGAAGTGAAGGCGTGATGCTCAGAGGTAATCTGGACTGTAAGTCTTCAGCTCATAAGGACGAAACTCCCCCTTGCCATTCCTCTTACTACAGACCAGATTCTGCCACCTTTCCCCCACCTGCTTGGCCAGCAGTCTGCCTTTCTCTGAATTCATCCGTATTATTGTGTTGCTGTCTTAAATGTCTGCTTATCTTTTCTCGTGTCTTATTTTTCCATTCGATTATGAGTGTTTTGAGAACAAGAGCCCCTTACCTTCTTCATCCCTGGACCCCCAGCTCCTAGCTTATGTTTGGAATTGATACAAGTAAAGGTTGTTGTTTTGGGTGAGGGCCTTGAGAGGTGAAGGGGGCACACTGTAACTCCCTGGAGGCTCCACTGGTGCTTCTGTACTTCTGGGCTAGCCCAGGCCGCCCAGGGCAGCTCTTGGCTTTCTCAGTCCTCCAGCCCCTCTCACTTTCCCTGTCCCTCCTGTTGTTCTCAGAGTAAAGGCCAAAGAGACTGAGAGGCCCAGTGTGGTCAGGGTTCAATAAGAGAGGGAAACCTGGCCCCAGATAAATCAAAGCGGGTTTCCTGGAGAATAGATCTTTAAAATAGAATTTAGGAGAAAGATAGGTTAAGATAGGTTGAAGAGAGGGAAGGGTGGAGGCTGTCTCAGAAACACACATCTTTGTGTAAGAAGTATGAGAGTATAGGGTCATGTAGCGGGTGTGTGTGCATGACTTGTTCTGCCTAGATTCCCAGTGTCCCAGTGATGCCAGAGAGAGGTAAACCAGAAAGGGAGCAGAGAAGTTTCTAGACGGGGCTGGAGTTAGCCAGATGGTTAGGAACTGGGAATCATTAGTGAAGAAGGAGTAATAACTGCAGATCTGAAGTTTGCTTTTTTTGATAATTACATGAATAAAAATCAATAGATTGATAGAGCATTTATTTATGTGGATGTAACTATATGACATGGACATACTTAAGGAGGAACTGTGTTCACAGGGAGCTTAGAATTAATATCTGTCCATCCAACACATGCTTAACACCTAAAAAAAAAATCAAACAGGATGGGCGGGTATTCCAGGATCGAATGTAGACTGTAACAGGTAAGTCTAACTATATCATCCATGTGTGACGTAAGGTGACACACTAAGGTGGAGAGGGGCAAAAGGTGCTGACCTAAGTAACACTGAAACCAGCGTTTTGACTGAACACTGTAAGGCTAATGATAAACGGAATGGCATGCTCTATATGCTACATAAAAACTGTACTCTAGTTGATAAATTTGTTTCTCATGGGCTTATGGATTAAAAATTTTGAAACTGCTTAATGTACACTGGGGTTGAGCAAACAAGTAATGGATATTGGGTTTCTCTTTGTCTGAGAGAGAAGTTACAGAGAAGTAGGGAGGAAGGCTAAAATGAGCTCTATGGTACTGGATTAGAGTGGGAGACATCAGTACAATCCTCGTGGATTGGACTCCATATTGTTAAAATGTCAATTCTCCCAAAATTGATTAATAGGTTCAGTGTAATGCCAATTAAATTCCCAGAGTGCTTTTTTGGTAGAAATTGGCAAACTGATAATCTCATATGGAAATGCAAAGGACCTGGAGTAACTCGAGCCAACTTTTAAAAAGAACAAAATCGAAAGACTTATCCTACCTGATTTCAAGATTTAATATAAAATTATAATAATCAAAACATAAAACAGATTAGTGGAACAGAGAGTCTAGAAATAGACCCACAAGAATATGGCTAATTGATTCCTTTTTTAAAAACACTTTAAAAAATTTTATTTTTGGCCACACCCTGTAGCATATAGGATCTTAATTCCCCAACCAGGGATTGAATCCACACCCCCTCTATTGGAAGCATGGAGTCCCAAACACTAGACCACCAAGCAGGTCCCCTAAAGACTTTTTAATAACGGTTGTTCAATACATGTTTTACAGAGGTGCAAAGGAATTCAGTAGAGAAAGGACAATCTTTCCAACAAATTCTGTGGAAACAATTGGATGTCCATGTGTAAAAAAAGAAAAAAAAGAACTTTCATCTATATCTTCTAATACATATAAAAATTACTCATAGATCTGAATAAGTTGTTAATGAATAACTTCAATCTAATAATGAGTAAAATGATAGTTGGATAAAATGAAACCGAGGGACATTATACAAAATCACTGGCATCTACTTTTCAGGAAAGACTGAATAACTGTCCCAGATTAAGGAGCCTAAGGAAACATGACAAGTAAATGTTAGAGATCTGGGGTTCTAATTCAGATTCCCTAATTTCCAGTCTACCTCTATTTCTGATACCTATTTCCATTATGCCAAGTGGCCACTGTTTATGTTATAAGAGAGCATGGCTTCCATTTCATTCAACATCTGTAGAGCACCTCTTTATGATAATAGGATAGCTCCCACGGGTCAGAAGGACCTCACACTCCAGCAGAGAGAGATATACACACATAGATCACTGTAATAGTAAAAGTGAGACTGTAATAAAGTGCTCTAAATGAGGTACAAAGAAAATGGAATAAGAATACAGAGGAGAGGGGACGTCCCCCGGTGGTCCAGTGGTCAAGATTTCACCTTCCAGTGCAGAACCTGTGGGTTCCATCCCGGGAAGAGGAGCTAGGAGCCCACACACTTCATGGCCAAAACACCGAAACACAGAAGCAATATTGTAACAGATTCAATAAAGACTTAAAAAAAAAAAAAAGAAGAAGAAGAAGAAATACAGAGGAGGGGAAAAAACCTTCCTACCCGGAGAAGAGAAATTTGGTAATGGGAGGAAAGGGGGAACGTCCTCCCCAGAAGGGCAATAATCACCCTCCAGTAGGTGTGGGATAAAGGTCAGTACCATATCCATCTTCCCTACTCATTATGGCCCCAGCGTAACTTTTCTTAAGTCACACCAATCCCTCTGCTTTTTACATTCGAAGTTCTCTCCTGGTAGGAATGCCTTGCCCAGAATGAAGGCAAGGGGACATGAAATGGAGCCCGGGAGAATATAAAGCACACGGTAATGGTGTAACTCTAGAGAATACAAAACATATGGTTAACAGGTACACACGTTATGGAGACCAGTCTCAGGGTCTGCACACGCAGACAGGATTTAATAATAAGACTCATTTCATAAGGTTGTTGAGCGGATTAAAAGGAGATTCCTACAGAGCTCTTAGCATCACGTCTGACACGGAACCGGGGCTGAGGGAACAGTCACAGCATTTGTGGGTACGCAGCGACCTTACCCGCCCGCCCCATACGGGGTGGGAGCCGCCTCTTGACCGGCCAGTCAGCGCCCGGGGCGCCAGTGCGGCGTCCGGGCCGCCACGTCGCCGCCTACCACCCTCTCGAAACCCGGGTTTATCAGTCCCTACCCGGCGCTAGGTACCCGGTTCACCGGGCCGCGCCCGGTCTGGCCTGCGTCCTTCGATTGGCTCCTGCAGGTGCCTGTCGTCCTCGGCCGCTTCAGATTGGCCAGAGTGGGTGCAAAGAGGCGGGGCTCGGGGAGCGTAGGAAGGGCGGGGACCCGGATGTGTGTGGTGGCGGCGGCCTAAGAGCTAGTGTGCGGAGCTGAGAGGCCTATGGATGAGGAGGACGCGGCGGCCCCGGTAGGCGGGGATCGGGGGCGGGGTCCCGGAGGCCTCGGGTCGGTCTCCACCGAGCCTGAGGCCGGAGGCGGGAGGCGGGGGTCCTGGGCGGAGGCTTCGGAGTCAGGGGCGGGGCCTTGCGCTCTGGTAGCTGGGCTTCCTCTCTGGGGACCCTTCTCGGCCCAGTGCAGGGCCTGGGGAGTCTGGGCGTAGTCACACTGACGGGCCAGTGCTCCTTTCCCCCGGGTCTCCTCTGAGTGATCCGGGTGGAGGCGGGGCCCGGTGCGGCCTCCTCTCGCTGGTGCCAAGGCTATGGGATTCTAGGCAAGCAGATGCCCCTAGGTCTGGGGCGCCAGCATCAACCTGGGGTCGAGCCCTGGCCGAGTGCCGAGGAGGCCAGTCCTAGGGCTGCCATGCAGATGCCTACCCTCCTGAGCCACGCAGTGGCTTGTAGCTACTGCAGAAGCTTGTAGTATGCGCATGGGCAGTGAATTTAGCCTAGCCAGCTTCCTAAGCCCCTACTGTGTGCAGGACACTGTCAGGCCTTGATGGAACCCTTGTCCCAGGGTTTGGAATATGGGAAGAGAAAGCAACCCCTCTTTTTGTCACTGTGGGGAAAATTCATTCACCTATGCGTTAGCACTGTTGGTGGCTTAAATACCTGGGTCATCCTACTCCTCTCCATCTTCACTACTACCATCTTTGTGGATGCCATCTCTCATTAGAACAGCAGCTGCAGCCTCCTGATGAATAGTTTGCCACTCTGTTTTGCTCATCTTGTGATGAATTTAGTCTCCAGCCAACCGCCTGAATGATGTTTAGAATCAGATAAGCCTTAGAAACATATCATTTCCGAGCTTAAAACCCTCCAGAGCTTTCCCATCATACTTGGAATAAAATTCAAACTCCTTAACATGGTCTGTAGAGCACTGATCTGGCGCCTACCTTCCTTCCATCCTTTTATGGTACATTTTTTCTGCCTCACATTCACTGCACACCAGGCACCTGTCCTTTCTATTTTCCTATCATGCCAGCTGCCTTGCACCTCAGGACCTGTGTTCTGGCTGTCCCCTCTGCCTCGGATGCTCTTTCTTGGGCTTGTCACACGCCAGTCACCTTTTCATCTCATAGAGTTCAACTGGTTATTCTTTCATCACGTCACTCTGCTTATTCCTGCGCTGTCTAGGTAGAATGGAAGCGCTAAGAGAGTAGGCAGCCCATCCTTGTTCACAGCTGCATCCATAGCACCTTGGACAGCAGGAGCACATCGCGGGAGCTCAGTAAATGTTTGCTGAATCAAAGGACAAGGGTGGGGATTGTCAAGGTCAATCTAGGCAACTGGCTTCAAGTCTGGAGTCCTTTCCACATTCTGGGTAGAACTGGCCAAGGTGCTCAGGGCCCTGCTCCCTCTTCCTCAAGTCCCTTCTCCCCCTGGCAGGTTTGTTCTCATGAACAAGATGGATGACCTCAACCTGCACTACCGGTTTCTGAATTGGCGCCGGCGGATCCGGGAGATTCGAGAGGTCCGGGCTTTCCGATACCAGGAGAGGTTCAAGCATATTCTTGTAGATGGAGACACTTTGAGGTGAGTTTCAGGGAGGGCTTTCACATCTTCCTTTCTATGTCAGGTCTCAGAGATGAAAAGGGGCTTTTGCAGAAGCAGAGACCTGTCTACACTGCATGGGGATGAGTGGATTCTGGAGGCCTTTCTGATGGCGCAGTGTGCTTCTTCACCTTGCACCCCTCTGTGCCTGTGTCTCTGGGTCTCTCTGTCCTGGTCTGCATTGGAAGTAGTCATGTCAGAGATGGAGGCTGCTGGGGGCTCAGGGGTTGCCCAGCTGTCTTGTTGAGAGGACTCCAGTGAGTCTGTGTGATGCCTGGGTCTCCTGCCTGCATCTCTTGAGCTGGGTTTGGTGAAAGAATGACCATTTCAAAGGCAGTGGACTTCCTGTTTTGGGAAGAATGGTAGTGCATCCTGCTCACTGCCTTCCAACCTTTTGGTTTCTGTGTTTGTTTTCTCTCTGTTTCTGGCTTGAAACTCTCCCCTGACTTGGTTGGAACCGAATTCTCTCACAGAGTTGTCACTGGAAGAGGAACAGAAGTAGTGGTATCTAGCCTGGAAACAAGAAAGTTGAGGATTGGGGAGTGAAGAACTCTTTCAGTCTATGAAAGGCTTTGGTCCAGAGGATAGAGACTAGCCATTCTCAAACTCCACTGAGGACAGAGCCAGAGGAAAAGGGCTGAAGCTGCAGCATGAAGGATTGAGGTTAGACAGGGTGTGAGACCGCCTAATAGGCAACTGCGGGAGGCTCTGCCTTCTCTTCCCCACTGGCAGTGCGAAAGCCAGGCTTACAGTGGTCTGGTATGGGTTGGACCCTTGCTGGAGGCAGCGGGTGACCTCAAGTATCTTGTTATGGTGTTTGTGCAGATATGACCAGATGGATTCTCCTCTCTGTTGGCCCTCACAGGGTGGGGGTTGGGAACACTAAGGCGCTCCCCCAAACTCCTGGGCTAGGATGCTAATGGACCTCTCTCTTCATTTCTCCTTCAGTTACCATGGAAACTCTGGTGAAGTTGGCTGCTATGTGGCTTCTCGACCCCTGACAAAGGACAGCAATTATTTTGAGGTGATCAAGGCTATGGGTGGGCAGAACAGGGGGTGAAATGCTTTAGCTCCAGGAAGCTCTTTTACTGGATTCTTGACCTAGTTCTTTAAACTTTCCATCAAGACTATCCTGTTGGCTGGGAAAAGGGCCCAGGATATCATGATGCCTAATCTGAGAGGCACCGTAGAGTCCTGTCACCCTGTCCCTTTGGCTCTCCTGCCCTTCACCTAGGTAGAATTTGACCCATGTCTTTTCTCACACCCTAACCCAAGCCCGGCATCTACTCCATCTATCTTTTTCCATAGCTTGGAAATTACTTTCTAAGTAATTGTGGTAAAGTGGGCCCCCACTTTCCCCAGTTCGTCCTCTGGGCGTCCTTTCTCTTTGATCCCCCGCCTCCTGGCTCTTTGAGCCTTAGCCCTTTGCATGTCTGCTCCGCTCCATGCTAACTGTGCCCTGCTCTCCTCTCTCCAGGTGTCAATTGTGGACAGTGGGGTCCGGGGCACCATTGCTGTGGGACTGGTCCCTCAGTACTATAGCCTGGATCACCAGCCTGGCTGGTTGCCTGACTCTGTGGCCTACCATGCTGATGATGGCAAGTGAGTTGCCTCCTGTGGCACCCAACCCCTTTTCTGCAGATTTGGGAATCTTAGATACAATGGACTGCCTCAGGGTGGCTTTGGCCATTCCTTCACTGGTCTTGGGGTATTTTCCTAGATTTTTCTGATCAGGTCAGGAAGGTGGCCTGTTGACTCTCCTTGGAGGCTTGCAGACTTAAAGGGGAGGGTGGAGCTCATACGAGGACGTAGGTAGATGGCGTTGCAGAATGATGGTGAGCAGGAGCACTGGAGAGAAGTTGGGAGGCCAGGCTCAGATCGTGTGTCATTCTGCCCCGTCCACAGGCTTTACAATGGCCGAGCCAAGGGTCGCCAGTTTGGGTCAAAGTGCAACTCTGGGGACCGGATTGGTTGCGGCATTGAGCCAGTGTCCTTTGATGTGCAGACTGCCCAGATCTTCTTCACTAAAAATGGGAAGCGGGTAAGTGGGGCATCCTGAGTGGGATTTAAATGCTTGAAGCAGTCCAGGGACTTGTGTGAGTGCTGTGAAAGAGTCTGCTGGTTGGGACCGGCCCAGGGCCCCCCTGGGCTCATTTCCCATCTTCTTCAGTTCAGTCTTAAATTCTCCTGGGCTCTCCTGCATGTAGAAGACCCTCCCCTCACGCAGGGGAAGCTGGGACTGTCCCCAGGTGATAGACACAGAGGAGCAAATTTAGGCAGTAGAGGAGGGGCAGAGTTTGGTGGGGGGCACAGAATGGGGTGATGTGGGGAAGGTTTTGAGCAGGAACGAAGAGGGAGAGTTTATGGCCTGGCTCCGTAAGCTGGAGGTCGTCTTGGGACGTTTGACTTAAATGCTTTTGAGGATATGTCTTCTCTGTGTTTTGTGTTCCTTGTTTCACTTCTCCTTTCCTTCCCTCTTCAAAGGCTAGTGACGGTGGAGGGCTGGGATAAGAACACATAGGAGAGACCCAGGCTGTCTTCCTTCTCCTCCCCAGCCCCACCTCCTGCCCAGGGAAATCGCTTTCTCAGTTCTCCGCTGAGGGGTTTTCCTCCCTTAGCATCTATCCTGAGCTCTCTTCCTGCTGCAGTCCACACTCAACATGTACCAAAATTATTAGGCACGTCGAGAGACTTGGCGTTTGCCTTCCAGCTCTGTGGATTGCTTGCTCAGCCAGGAGTGCTCAGCAGCTTTTTTCACACTTCTCTGTGCCTCTGTGTTGCTCTCCTGTCAGCGTGTGTGGTGATGACTGGTTGCATCATTCTCAAAAGTCCCCTTGTGAGAATTAGATGAGCCTGGGGAAAGTGAGCCAGGTGGCAGCTCCCTCCTTTCTTCCCTCCCGACAACTCAGGTGGGCTCCACCATCATGCCCATGTCCCCGGACGGGCTGTTTCCGGCAGTAGGCATGCACTCGCTGGGTGAGGAGGTGCGGCTGCACCTCAACGCCGAGCTGGGCCGCGAGGATGACAGCGTCATGATGGTGGACAGTTACGAGGATGAGTGGGGCCGGCTGCACGACGTCCGAGTCTGTGGAACCGTAAGTAAGGGGCAGTGGGCGGAGGGCGCTGGGCAGAACTCCGGGGGCCCCAGCAGCTCTTAGGATTGCTTGGAATAGGCAGTGAAGACAGTGTCTTCTGTCGGGTTTTGGAAAGTGAGAGTTTGGGCAGCAGTGCCTGGCACCCTGACATGGTCCTCGTGTCCAGGTCTGTGTTAGCCTTGGTCCTCCTCTCCCACCTTCCCTTTTGTTTGAGAGCTCAGGCTCATCGCTCAACCCTGGGGAAAGCAGTGGCTCTCCTTTGCCTTTTTGGTTCCTTCAGTCCCCAGGGTGGTGCGCACTGCTGCCCTGAACATCTGTCTGCCTTTGAGAGGCAGGGCTGACTTTGGAGAGGCTGGATGCCTGGACCTCCCTTTTGGCTTGAACCCAGCCCAGCTGGCCCAGCTTTTCATTCTCTGCCATGTGGGACAGGTGTCATCATAAATCCTACTTGTGTTGAGAGAGGTTCTTTGAGAAATTTTTTTGAATAAACATCCATATCAGTCTCTTTGGCCTTCCTACATGTTATAGAGGATGAGAATAGAGGCAGATGATGATTCAGTGAGAGTCCTTGACCCTCCAGAGCTAGCCTCTTCATACATCTCATCATACCTGTGTTAGTCCCCTGACTAGATTTTAAACTTGGTTGGGAAGTGTATAGACCTCAAGGGAGGGAAGCTCTTCATACCTACTCTCTGTGCCTCATGCTAGCTTGGAAGTGGATGGCTGCTGAGTCAGGGGTCTGGCCCTGATCTCTAGTGGGCTGCTCAGGCCTCCCACGTGGAATTGTCCCTCTGCTGCCCTCCCGCTCCAGGCTCAACCTTTTCCTCCACCCTCTGGCCTTCTCACCCCAAGCCAGGCTGTTTTTAACTCAGTCTTTGATAGCAAAACAGAAGCAGTGGGGGGTGGGAGTGGGTTAAGAGCAAGGTTCTCCACTTCTGGAGCGCAAGGCGCGTCCAACCCAGGGAAAATGGTAGGAAGCATGCACTCCTGCAGCTTCTCACACTCTGCACCCCCTTCTGGCACTGGGATCCAGGGACTGCAGTGGCCACCAGCCCGGAGACCTCATATGCCCACTGCCTGATGTTCATCTCTCCTTTCTTTTTCCCTTCCACCATCATTCTGACAACATGTACAGAGTTGAAGTTGGGGCTGAGCCAGGGCGATGTTCCAGCTCTCATCCTTGACCTCTCCTCAAGAGTTTTCCTGGCACCCTTTCCCTGCCTGGACCTGTCCCCACTTTGCTCCTTGCTCCTCCCAGGCAGTCTTTTCTAAGTGAGGTGGAATCCTGTAGATGTTTATAAATAGCCTTCCTTCCTCTCTGCCCTTCCTCCAGTGCCCTCAGGCCACACATTTAAGAATTTTTTTTCTTTCTTAGATGTAAGCTATTGAGTTTAACTCTTCTCTTAAGCCCCAGCCCCAGCTGGGCACAGCTGGCAGGGTAGGCATGCTGTTCCCTGTGTACTTGCTCCTCTGGGGCTGCCTTGGACATGAACCTCTTGAGGGACACCTCTCTTCTAGTCTTGCCAACCACCCCATCTTGCAAGTGAGGGTGACTTACCCAGTTTCTTCCAGCCCTTTGACCCGCCATCCCCACTGTTGCCTCCTGGCCTCCTCCGTGTCCCTTCTGACCATCCACTATATTTCCGATCTGGTGATCTGAGTGGTGTCAGCCTGTGGGAGCCTGGGAGAGGTCACTGGGCTGCGCCTGTGCCTCCTGTTTCTAAAGATGTCTAGTGCAGCTGTTTCTCCCCTCTGCCCTTCCTGTTTTTACGTCCCGCTCTGTGCGGAGCCCTTCCCAGGGACCTCGACCTCTGTTGTGGTTGCAGCCTATTTTTCCTGCCCTGATGATGTTCCCAGGAGAGCACCCTGTGGAACCATAAAAGTCTGGGGCAAGCTTTGATGCCATCCCGCCCAGGTTTCTCAGTGTGGAGACTGTGGGCATCTTAAGTGAAACAGTTTCTTGCTGGGCAGGACATTTAGCATTCCTGGCTCCAAGACCCAAGATGCTGGTAGCTCCTCAAGCCATGCCCCTCGCCCCAGCTGTGTGACTGCCCACACATTCCCACGTATCCTCTTGTACTGCTGAGAAAACAGTCCCATAGAAAATTAAAGAGACTTGATCAAATGTCACAGTGAATTAGTAGCAGAACTAAGCCTAGATATTCCTTGTGACCCCTCCCCCATCTTTCCCACTGTCTGATATATGCTGCCTTCTACCCAGGCCCACTCTACTGCAACCAGTCCCTCCTGCCCCCTTCTCACAGGATGAGTCCAGAGTTCCTGGGCTTAAGCCCACTTTCCCAGAGATTTCCTTGTCTAGCGTCATTAGCCGGAGAAGGCAATGGCACCCCACTCCAGTACTCTTGCCTGGAAAATCCCATGGATGGAGGAGCCTGGTGGGCTGCAGTCCATGGGGTCGATAAGAGTCGGACACGACTGAGCGACTTCACTTTTCCTTTTCACTTTCATGCATTGGAGAAGGAAATGGCAACCCACTCCAGTGTTCCTGCCTAGAGAATCCCAGGGACGGGGGAGCCTGGCGGGCTGCCATCTCTGGGGTCGCACAGAGTCAGACATGACTGAAGCGACTTAGCAGCAGCAGCAGCAGCAGTGTCATTAGCCAGGTGAGTCTTCTTGGCCACCATGGAAGTCTTTTACCCCTGTTTCTTTCAGTTTTGTAGTGTCAGTTATCCTCTCTACTCCTTTCTCACTGGTTCTCCCCAGACAGAAGAGAGACTTCAACTCCAGACTTTTTTTTTTAACCCTAACAATTCATTCTGAGAAGTTTCCAACATACAGAAAAGCTGAAAAAGTAGCACAGTAAATGCCCCCTGGGTCTCCACTGCCTAGATTAACAATTGTTAATATTTAGTTGTGTTTGTTTGATCTGAGGATCTGTGTATGGACAGACTTGGCTCTTTCCAGAGGGCAGTCTGTCCCTGTTTCCTTCTGCCTTACTTTCTTCTCCTAGAGAGCGCCCCCTTCCCAGAGCTCTGGGATGCTGATATTGCAATGTTCACTCAGAGATGGGGGGTGCTGCCCCTCATCCCCATCCCCAGGCCTTGCGCAGTGTACTTAAGTGACATGCTGAGGGCGAGGGGCAGTAGGTAGGGCTGTGGGGTTAGACTCATTCTCTGTTCCTCATTTCTGTTCATAGCTCCTCTGACAATTCCTTAGTGACAGGACAAAAGCTTTTGTACACAAAGAGGGGTGAATGAGGCCCCACCCTCTCAGGGGTCCTCCCCAGACCCAACCCAGGAGGAGACCATGTTGGGGCCTGAGCTGGCCCATGTTCCTGGTTCGTGTTTCAGCTGCTTCTAGGCCCTCGGGGCACTGAGCCCTCCCTTGCTCCTGTCAAGAGGGATTAGGGTCTCTTTTGGCAAGACGAGGGCGGGTCGCAGCAGAGGAGGCAAAGAGTAGGTGCTGCCAGTATGAGGGAGGGGTGGGGTGCAGGAGGCTCTCTGCACTCTGGTCTGCAGCCTCCGCTCTGTGGGGGTGAACTGTTGGGCCTCTCAAGGCTTCTGTTGTGTGTAGAGGGAGGTGTAGGGGTCTTGAGAGCCTTAAGGAAAGAGTTCCCCTACCCCCACCAAAGATGTTGATAGAGGCATTGTTTCAGGAGAAAGCCTTGGGAGGAAGGTAGTTGGTCATCTGTGTGGAGTCATCTGGGGAGTATCCTACGGAAACGGTGATGATCAGGGGCCATTCTGGTGTGGGGGAGAGGGGTAAGAGCTGAGATGAAAGAGCCTTTCCTTCTTTGTGATTGGCAGTTCCAATCTGTTGTAGCTTTGGGGCGATTGTTAATGTTTAGGGAGCTCCGGAACCCTGGGGTATTCTAGTATAACTCCCCATTTCCTGAGCTCAGGAAAGGCCAGCGTGTGCATTTATCACCTGCCTGGGGGCAAACTAAGCCCTTGGCACTCACTCACTTTGTCACCGGTTTTTGGAGATGCAGGTGGTGGTTCCTCTCGTGACTGCGAGGAACCTAGGCTTCTGAGTGATGAGGTGCTGTGCTTTCTGAGCTGCTCTGCAGGGTGAGGAGTAGGTTTTAGAGCCCTGAATTAGTGTGTTGCGTTACTGTGTTTCATCCTCCTGGCCTTGTAGCTTAAGGAAGCCTCCCTACCCTATCCACAGACAAAAAGGCAGCCTGCCCTCCTCAGGGCCGAGGCAGAGGGAATGGTTGGGCGGGTTTTTCCCAAGGTTCAGGATCTGGATCCGCTGTCTTTTGGCTCTGAGAATGGAGAACACTGTGTTTCCTACACTGAGGCCAGTTGGATGCTGTGGGTCAAGGGCAGCTGTGGGGTCCCCCACCCAGTTCGGCAATGCAGAGGAGAGGGTGGGCTGGGGGCTGCTCAGACTGGGTGGAGTCCATGCTAGTTAATGTGCATCAGACCCATAACCCTGCAAGCCCACCCCCAGCCTTGCGGGAGAGAGACAGTGGAGGAATTCATGCTGAGCCTAGCCCACCCAGAGGACCAGAAGTAGAATTTAGACAGGGTGGGCCTTCACAGTACCCGGTAAATCAGAAGACCACCTGCAGGGGGCCTCTTTCTGATGGAAGAATGCAGTGTGAGATAATGGAGACTTGGCTAAGAGTGTGACATCGTGGAGCCAGGGTGCCCTGAAGTGTGTACAGTTCTGGCTGGAGGAAGGAGGGGAGAAAGGTCCAGTGATCTGCCACAAACCTCCAGCTTTTCTCCTGGTGCCCCTGATCCCCACCTGCCTGAGGTTCTCTGGGGCAGAGGGGAGGATGGACTTGCTGTGCCAGGGTTTCAGGGCTACAGGGTGAGGGTGGGCCAGTGCCTCCCTGAAGGGGTGGTAAGGATGTGGCCTCTCCCTCTGCTGAAGACACACGGAGGCTTGGGTGCTGGTGCTGGTGAGCATGATGCCTTTCCTGTTCAGGCAGGAGTTCTTTGTGGGGTGAGAGGCCAGTGTCCCACCCAAGGCTTGCCAGGGAGAAGTGGAGGAGGTCCCCAGGGAGTGAGTTTTCTTCAGGGCCAGAAGGGTGGGAGGGTAGAAGAAAGTCTTGAGGGGCAGTTTGGCTAATTAAAAAGGGATTAAGGAATCCCAGGTGATGCTGAGGGTGGGGGACAGACGGGACAGGGTTGAGTCACAGCCCCACTATTACCATGACAACTGATAAATAAATCCTCCCAGATTGGGGGTTGCCGCCCCGTCTTGCCCAGGCAGGATCACTGGGGCTGAGGAGCCCCAGGAGCCCATCAGTCAGCTCCCCTCCACACCCCTGCTCCAGCTTGAAAGAGCCGCGAGGGCCTGGGAGCAGGAATGCCTGCCTTTCTAGCCCTGTTCCGCCTGCCCCCCTCCCTCACACTGAATGCAGGAGCAGAGCTGGTTGGTCTCTGGCTCCCCAGCACCTCCCCGACAAGGCTACAAACAGCTCTTTTCAAAGCCAAGTACAACAAAGACCTTGAGAAACTGTATCAGTCCTATCCCAGGCAGAACTGGCTTCTGAGCTGTCTCCCCTCCCCAAGATGCCTGGACTTGGCCCCTAACCTCTGCGTTCTCCTCGGCCTCCCGAGGCACCCTGAGAAAGCCGGCAGGCTGCTTCTTAGCCTAGCCTTCGCTTCTCTCTTCTCTGTGTTCAGGGCCCCTGGGTGGCCCTTACTGGGCAGGCACGGTGACCGAGGGAAGAGATGGCTGAGAGAGCCCTATGTGGTCCTGGTGCCCAGCCACTGGGATCTTGGGGCTGCTCTCCTGTCTCCCCACAGCAAGGAGAGGGTCCTTGGCTCAGTAGGCAGGTGGGTGCAGTCTTAGGTAGGGGCTCAGCCCTCATGCTCCTGCTGCCGCCTCCACTCCCCCGCCCCATCCCTGTTCTCCCCTGCCTGCTGGGAGCACCGAGTCCCGCCTTGTGCCTCCAGCACCACTTCCCTTTCAGTGGGCTTTCTGTGAGAGACAGGAAACTGGTCCCCACACAGCCTTGGAACCAGGTTTCTAGGGGGGTGTCAGCCTGGCCCCCACCCCTGGCTCTCTCCCCACAGCTGCTGGAGTACTTGGGCAAGGGCAAGAGCATCGTGGACGTGGGGCTGGCCCAGGCCCGGCGCCCACTCAGCACCCGTAGCCACTACTTTGAGGTGGAGATCGTGGACCCTGGAGAGAAATGCTACATCGCCTTGGGGCTGGCCCGGAAGGTGGGCACTAATGCTGGCTTTCTGCCCGGGGGGGATGCTCAGCTCTGGGGCTTCTGGTCTAGAACTGGGAGCTCCTAGGGAGGTGAAGGGGCCCGGCTGCAGAGAGGGGTCTTAACCTGAGACAGAAAGGTCATATGTGTTTGCTATGTAAGGGTACAGACTCCCAGTCACCTCGGGGCTGACAGAGGGTTGTGAGCCTACCACACACACACACCAGGGCCTAGATGGGGGGTGAGGGCACCCCACAACTCAGGCACCCCAGCACCTTCTCACTCTGCCCCCACCCCCCGCAACCTCCAGTGCCTGAAGCTGTGAGCCTGTCAGGTGGGAGCAGCCGTCTGGGTTGTAGCTTGTTCCAGAAGGTGAGGGTTCAGATGCTACTCTCCCATCTTCTTTTCTGCGTGGTACCACAGCTTTCCTTTTTTCACGTTGGCATAGGATTATCCCAAAAACAGGCACCCTGGATGGAGCAGAGGGTCTGTGGCTTATCATGCAGGTGCGTGAGGGGCTGCCCTGGGGGAGCAGGGGCTGTGGGGGTGGGGGGTGCAGGGACGCCCACTTTCCAGACCCCGCACGAGGGGCCTCCTCCAGCATCTGACCTGAGAGACTCTCCCCTGCTGCCCCCTGCTGTCCCCTTCCCAAGCTGCTACCGCTGGCTCCTGTTTTCCCTCCCAGCCTGACAAGCCAGGGAGCGGATCAGGGGCGGGGACGCTGGGCCCAAACTGGACATTCCAGGCCTCTGAGTTGGCTCCCTCTGCTCCCTCCCTGCAGATTCTGCATTTTCCTCCTTTGACTGGGTCGATTTCCTTGCGGGCTTTCTTTAGAAAGGACGAGCCTTGACTTCTGGTCCTGCCTCTCCCTCCCCTCCGAGGCCCCTCTCCGTTCTCTGATCGGCTCCCAAGGGAGCCCCCCTCAGCCCTTTGCGGGGACAGACGTGTGTCTCTCTTCTGGTGCCCGCATTGTCTCTCCTCCCTCCCTTGGGGCCAGAGAGGGAAGGAGGGGCACTTGGGCTTCCAGCAGGGGCGCGCTCTGGGGGTGTAGGGTATCAGCCCCTCCTGCAGGTGTGTGTAGTCTCCCCTCCTCCCAACAGACGACGGGAAGATCTTTCATGGCAGCGGCGTGGGGGACCCCTTTGGGCCACGCTGTTACAAAGGGGACATAATGGGCTGTGGAATCATGTTCCCCCGGGACTACATTCTGGACAGTGAGGGTGAGTGGGGGTATCCGTGGCCAACCTGGCTAGCCGGGCAGAGGGTGGGTTCTGCGGGCAGAACCGCAGGAGCTCAGGTTTCCTGGCCTCTTAGGTGACAGCGACGACAGCTGTGACACAGTGATCCTGTCCCCGACTGCCCGAGCTGTGCGGAATGTCCGGAATGTCATGTATCTGCACCAAGAAGGGGAGGAGGAAGAGGAAGAGGAGGAAGAGGAAGACGACGGGGAGGAGATAGAGCAAGAACACGAGGGCAAGAAGGTGGTGGTGAGCGCGGGGGTCTGGGGCTGGACCAGGGCTGGCGTCCCTGCTGAAGCGGGAGCGGGACCTGGGGAGGGGGCGCAGGCTTGCCGAGTGGGGAGGCTGGCTGAGAGGCTGGTTTCCGGCCTCTGGACGCCCTCTCGTGGTCACCTCCTGCCTCGCCCTCCGTCTCTCTTCTGCGGTGGCGGGAGTTGGGAAGGATGGGGTTCAGGCCTGTGTAGCCCCAGCATCAGGCGGAGCCTGCTGCCCATCCCACTCTCCTCCTCCACCCCTAGGTTTTCTTCACTCGGAATGGCAAGATCATTGGGAAGAAGGATGCTGTTGTACCTTCTGGGGGCTTCTTCCCCACTATTGGGATGCTGAGCTGTGGGGAAAAAGTCAAAGTGGATCTGCACCCCCTGAGTGGCTAGGTCTTCTCCCCGGACCTGCCCCTCCCCTCTGTCCCCTCCCTTTGCAGAACCAGGTACCCAGTTCCTGACTCCCCAAGGATCTGCCTACCCAGCAGGCCCCAGGGGGCATGTCGGCCCTACCAGATCAGGCCCCTGCCAAGCTCCTCCATGCCCACGTTTCTGCCCCAGGGCTGCCCCAGTTGTCAGTCCGTGGGTGCGAGACCCTGGTTGGACAGGAACAGGCCCGAAGCGTGGTGCGCTGTGGCCAGGTCCCCTTGGTATTGAGCATGGGCGCGCCCCCTTCTGCACTGGCCCGTGTGAGGGGAGAGGAGTGAGTGCTTCTGTCTCAGCTGCTGTTGGGCCTGAGACTGGAGAGGGTGGAGCCGGACAGCCCCTCCCCATTTACCGGGGTTCCCGGGGCAGCTGTCTTCTGTTCCCTGTCCTTGTCATTGTGTGAACCAGTTGCTGCTCTCACCCCCCTGGCTGGGCTGGGGGGGCTCTCTAGGGCCCTCGCTCTCCTTCACTGAATGCTGTCCCTAGAAGACTACTCGAGGGCCTCTCTTGTCTCCCCCTAGAGCCAGCTTCCTCCCTCACGACCTGCTGGGGCACCACGGTCCCCCAAGAACCCCCGTCTCTGGCTCCCCCAGCTGTACACACGTAGATGGTGCCCATGGCACGTAGAGAGAGGGTCTGTCAGGTCCGGGAATGGGGCCTTTGCTCCTGTCTCTGTCTGGGCCTCCTCAGCTCACCTGTGGCACCTTTGTCTCTAGTTCCTGAGGATGCAGGTTGAGACCCCAGAGCCTCACTCTCACACATGGTGAGGGCAGGGCCCCAGAGCCCAGTGAGAGCCCGTGCTCCGCTGCCCCACCCACACCCCGCTTGCTGCCTGTGCCAGTTGCCTGTTTTGCTTCAGTGTTTGATCTAGCACTTACACGTGTCCTCTCCCACCAAGCCCTCCAGTCTCCTAGCCTCTTGACCCCGACCCTTCCCCACACTGTGGCTTCCGGGAGGGAGAGAGAGCAGGAGCCGTTGGCCTTGGTTTGGGGAGTGGGCAGGGCTTTAGGGGAGGCAGTGAGCTGTTGTACTGTGGGGGCCTCCACTTTGGCCCTCCCTTCAGGCCCTGCACTATGATGTATGAAATGTATGTACAGACCAGAGATGTTTATACAGCCAATAAAGATGGAGTTTCCATATTTATCAGTACAGCCGGGACAGGGGAATCCTTCCCAGTACACGGGCCGGGGACAGGGCTGGAGGAGGGAGCGGCGAAGGGCACTTGCTCGCGAGGCGTGTGTGGACTGCTGTGGGGCCAGGGAGAGGGATCGTGTGTGTCCCACAGACATGGCTTGGGCCTGGGATGCCCTAAGAAACACAGGTGTGGTCCTGGGAGACCCGAGGCTTTGTCCTTCCTGGAAACAGGCATGAGTCCAACTCTAACTAAACATTATAGAAACTCTTTATTATTAGACAAAAATAGACTCTTTTTTTTCTTTCCCCCCCTTTTCATGTGATCCTACTCTGATCTCTCTGCTCAGAGGGGAGGCAAAGGAGGGAGTGCCTTGCTCCTCACACCTCTCCCCTCTCCCTGCCGTGCTGGGACCTGCAGCTGGTAGAGCAGGCAAGGCCTGTCTCCCCTGCCAGCGCGGATGCTCTCCTGCAGGTGGGGCTGTCCAGATAACCCCTTCCAGGCTCTACCACCTCACCCTCACACACCGTCTCTGCCCTCTGCTCACATGCAAGGTCATCTCATGGGCCCATCCACTTCGCTTAGCAGGCTGGGGGCGGGGAAGGAGAGCAGTGTCCCAAGCCGTTGTGTCTGCTCCCCATTCCTAGGGGAGAGGCCGGCTCCTGGGTCTCCTGGGTCCAGGCCAGGGGAAGTGAGGGCTGTGTGGTGCTGAGAGGGGCACAGTGTCGACGTGGGCTTGGAGCTTGTGGCCTGCCTTCATTTCCTCTGGCCTAGTAAAACTTTGGTGATGAAGGTGACAATGGCGCCTGCAGGCTGATCCGGGTCAAGCTCTGCAAAGAGGTGACACACATTCTCCCAAGGGCTTCCCGGCTTCTTGGCCACGAAACCAAAGATCCTGAGGGCACAAAGGCAGGGTGGGGAGGGCTGAGAATCCCTTCCTCAGGGATGGCCATGCCAGGGATGGGGAGCAAGCAGGCGCCTGGACACCACGCTGATGCCACACTGGGAGGGGAGACGGCACTCTGGGGGAGGCTTACTTAGAGGTGGTCCCGTCGGAGTTGGTCCATCTGCGGAAGGAGAAGAACTGTGAAGGGATGCACCTAGGGAAGAGCTACCAGTGGAGAAGCTGGGCTGTGGGGACTGTGGGATGAAAGGGCTGGGAGGGAGGGTCACCTCCGGTCCTGAGGGTCAGTGCTGGAGAAGGTGATGCTGTTCACTGGATAATGGCGGCGAAAGAAGAGCCTGGAAGGACGAGGGTGGGGAAAGTCACCCAGAAATCGGGGCCCCCGGGGTCTGTGCCTGGGGTCCCCCAGGGGCTTACCCGGCACACATACTCACTTCCTTTGGTTGTCTGTGAGTGTGATGCCCTGGGCTGAGACCTTGAAGTGGACGACGGCTGGCGCGGGGCGGGGGCTGCAGCTCAGAGCTGCGGAGCTGGCCCGTGCCACTGCTTGGGGGCCCGTCAGCGACTCTGTCTCCACTGAGGTCAGGTAGAGCACACTGCAGGCTGCAGGGTGAGGAGTGGGTTGAAGGGAGCAGGGAGCGGTGGCTCTGCCAACCCCAGCTCTATCTCCCCTCCGTGTTCCACCCGCCCAGCTCTCGCACTTTCCCCAGCTAGTGCTGCTCAAAATGCATCCGTCACACAGCCTGTTAAAAAGGCAGGTGACTGCGCGAGGTATACAGTGAGAGATGCTGGAAAGAGGCCGGAGAATCTGCATTCTAGCAAGACCCCACCCCTGCAGCCTAGACAGGACTCCCCGTCCCATCATGTCTATGGGGACAGGCCTCCCCTGGCCTTCCTGGGTGAGGTGCATCTGCCAGGGCTGGCCCACACACAAGGCCTTTCTGTTCCCCATGTGTCAGGGCTGTCCTATCTGGTGCCCGGGGAAGGGAAGGAGGGAGAGGCCCGTACCGGCGCCTTGACGCAGGAGGTCTGCCGCTGTACTCATGTTGCTGGGCACTGGGGCCTCTGGGACCTCCTCCAGAGGATCTGAGGGAAATGGGGGTCAGCAGGGAGTGGCAGTCCCAGGAGCTGAGGGCGCCCTCTGCTGTCCCAAGGGAAGGCAGGCAGGCAGGGAGCCAGGACCGAGATTGTGCCTTTGGCCGCAGTGGGAGGGGAGAAGGGGGAGGACAGATGCCCAGACACCCACCTTTGCTGGGAATGCGCAGGCAGCAGGGCAGGGACAGTGGGGAGATGGAGTGCTGGGAGACCAGGGCTGACAGGCTGCCTGCAGGGGAGAGGCGAGCGGGCTCCTGAGGTGCCCAGAGACACCTCCAGTCCTCCACCTCCCTCCTGACACCTCCTGGCCTCCCTGCAATGCCAAGTGCAGCCTTCTCCACCCCTGCTTCTCACCAAAGTAGGGCTCGCTGGGACAGCCCTTGATCTTCACCCCTTTGGGCCCAGTCTCAATGAGAAAATGGCGGACCAGCTGTTCCGAGGGGTCCCCTGACGGGAGTGGAGAGGAGGGGAGAAGATTCCAGGTTCTACTTCTCTGCTGGAATTCTCTACCAAGCAGGAGAGCTCATCTCCTCCTCCCTACTATGAAGTGACACGGGCCTTTGTGCCTCCCTCACCCCATCCCCTCCCCCTCAGGCTGGGCCACTCTGTACCTTTCCAGGACTGGGCGCTGGGAGGGGGCGTGGCCACCTTGAGAGCCAGCCCATAGGCTCCTTGGAATGAATGACTGTCCCTGATCAGGAAGGCCCCGGGGTCTTTGTTCTTCAGCAGGGTGATGGCTAGCGGAGGCGGGAGAAGCTTTCACAGGAGCAGACCAAGCCCCAGGTAGCCCCTCCGCTCTGCTGCCCGAGCCCCCCAGACCTCTGGCCCTGACAGCTGTGGTGTCAGCACCCAGGATGCCACTGGGGAGTCAGTGCGCTGGGCACTGAGCGTGTGAGACCTCCTCAGGCCTAAAACCCAGAATCACCTGCTAGAAAGAGGCTTGGCCCAGAGGAGGTCCACTGATGAAGTGGCACAAACCAGAAGCTGAGCCAGAGGCCCGGAGAGAGTGGGGGCAGGCTGGCTTCTCACCTTGGTCACGGGACAGGTGTGGCTTGTACCAGAACTTGGATGTGTCCTGGACAAACTTGACGTTGCTCTGGCTCTCTTGCATTGGGGGCTCTAGAACAGGGAGGGACTAAACTTTACCCCAGGGCTCCCCAGTCCCCATGCCATGCCCCTCCCTGGAAACCAGGGTTCTCCTAAGGTAGCCCCAGCCTCCTGAAGGCCTTTATACCTGGGGGTTGGGGGGCATTATCCGGGAGCAGAGGTGCAAAAGTGACATGGTGACTAGCGCTTCTGGCTGGCGGTGATGCCTGCTCTGGGCCCCAGGGTCCCGGCTGCTGCCCAGGCCCCAGCAGATGGCGTTTCTCAGGAAGGGGGGGCTGGGGGGGGGCGTTGACGTCGTAAGATGCAGCCAGAGGAAAGGCAGGTGTGGGCGAGCTCTGAGGGGGTTCTGGGCTGGCCACAAGCCAGGGCATCTGAGTAGGCACAGGGGTGAGGGGGGACCCGTCCGGGCTGTCCAGGGGGTCTCGCAGGCCCTGCCAGGGGGCGTGACGGAGGCCGGGCAGGGTGTTGGGTACAGGCCCCCTTGGACTGGCGCTGTCCGAGCGGCCCCCTGGGCTCCTCTCCTGAGGCCAGTCGTTGGGAGAGCTGGGTGGGGAGGCTGAGGAGAAGGCGCCAGGGGCTGGAGGCTCAGGCCCACTTCCCGCAGGCAGCTCTGGAGACTTATCAGCGCCTCCCTGGGAAACAGGTGGCAAGGCCTCCGCGGGACTCAGTCTCTGAGTGGGCGCCAAGGTGGGGGACCGGGTGTCCTGCCGTCGGGTGCTGCAGGGAGGGAGGGCGGGCAGGAGTTTTAGTTGGGTTGCAGAGCCCTGTGTGAGGTGCCTGCCAACCCAGGCTTCAGTGTCTACCCAGATAAGGAGGCCCCTGAGCTGCCCGGCCCCACGAAGCACCTCTCCTTGCCCTGGACGGGGCTGCTGGTGTGCAGCGGCGTGGAAGGACCAGACAGCTCGGAAGCGGTGCTGCACTGGGCATCTCGCGGGGACCGGGGCAGGGTGCTGTGCCCGCTGGGACCCTCCCTCCAGGACACAGGCTCCGGCGACTCTGCGGGGAGAGAAGGGGCTGTGGGCCAGGAAGAGCCCCTTCTGCCTGGTTTTTTAGCTCTTCCTCAGTCTGTGCTTTCCCCACCATTCCCCAGAACCCTCTTCTGCCCTGGGCATCCCCCTTCCCAGGGCCTCACCTGCAGATGCCAAGGGTCCTGCTGGGGCCAGGTGCCCAGGCAGCGGATACCGGTCCCCTCCCTCCTCTGCAGGGATCTCGTAGCTCAGCTTCCTGGACTGGGGGTAGGGCGGGCTGCCAGGGGAGATGGAGCCAGCCCGGGGGGAGTGGGCACGAGGGCTGGGATACCCTCTGCCCTCACCTGGAGACCCACAGCTGTGCGGCACCCGGCCGTATGCTGGGCAGCAACTGGGAACTGCGCCTCCATAGCCGTATGTCACCAGGGCAGGGTACCCTGGGTGCCCATACCTGCCCTCGGGGCACAAGGCATAGGAGCAGCCCTCATGCCCTTCCTCGCCTGCCTTGGGTGGCTTCAAGCAGCTGTAGTCAGGCAGCGGGGTATGGTGGTGCCCGCAGGCAGGCACCAGCAGGGGCAGCGGGTGCCCGGGTCGCACCGGGTGCAGGAGGGGCTTACCAGCCTCACTCGCCCAGCCCTCTCCAGCCTCCCTCTCCAGCCGCAGCCCATAGAGGGCTGCCGTGGGCAGTGTTAGCTTCTCCTCACAGGTGGGGCACGAGCACAGCGCAGGCAGCCCTGGGTCTTCCAGGATCACCACCTCCCGGTAGCCTGGGGGGCGGTAGCCAAAGTCTCCATTGGCGGGTTTCCCCAGCTCAGGCGGGTAGGGGTACGGCCCCTCGGACAGCGAGCGGCAGAGGCGCCTCTTCTCCACGGAGGGCTCAGCATAGCCCTGGGGGGCCCCCTCATAGGCTCCGAAAGCCAGCCGCCGCCTCTCCAGGGTCCCCTCTGGCCGGTAGTAGCCTCCATTGGGGACCCCGCAGGGTTCCCGGTAGCCCTGGCGGCAGGAGCAGTGGCGGCTGAGGCCAGGCCTGTGTCCCGAATATATTCCAAGGTGGGGGCCTCCGCCCGCAGTGGGCTGGTCTTCATCATCAAGGATGGCTGTCTCGCGTCCAGCTCCCCGGCCCCCACTGGCCACTCCACAGCCTCCCAGCAGGCGCTCGAGCTCCTGCCGCTCGGCAGCCGTCGGAGGTGGCCGGCCAGGGGACTCGGCGGCCGGCTCCGTGGTCAGTGTGGAGGAATGGCCAGAGTCGCTGCTGACAGAAAGCAGCGGGGGTGGGGGTGGCTCCGGAGACGGGGCCGGTGGGGTCTGGTGGGGGGCTCGCTGCACCTGGGCATAAGGACTGCCATCCAGGGGCCCCCGAGTGTGGGTGACAGAGTCTGAGTGGGGAGAGGATCCGGGCGGGATAGCAAGCAGGCCAAAGTGGGGGAGAGAGAGAGAGAGAGACAGACAGACAAAGCGCATGTGTTAATAGGGGATGGTGCCAGAGACTCCAGCTCTGGGGTGTCTCTTGGGAGGGTGTCTGTCTAGGGAGGGAAGCATGTCGCCCCCCCCCCGGAAGCTCCACCTCCCTCCCCCTCTGGGGGCACCCCACACACCGTCCGCACTGTCCTCATGGTGCAGGTTGAAGTTCTCGTAGGAGTCCCAGCGCACTGCGGGCTCTGCAGTGTTGTAGTCGACAGAGACGGAGGGCTCATTCCGTGGGGTGCTACCTATAGAAGGGCGCCCCGGGGGTGAGGAGCAGGGAGACAACCCCTGACCCCTGCCCCCTGCCAGGCTTGGCTCTTACCTTTGATCTTCTCTGGGCTGGAGGAGAAGACGAACTCCACCGAGGCTTGGAAGGGGAACCTCTCATCTGTGGGGAGTGGACAGTGAGGAGAAGGTGCCCCCCTCCCTGCCCTTACCCACCTGCCTGCCGTCACCCGGGCTCCAGCCCCCAGGCCACTTGTCTCCAACTCACCGGCCCAGGCCTCATCCAACTGGTCCTTGGAGAAGGTGAGCCGTGGTCCATGGATGGTGCATGTGTGGAACTGGACTCGGAATACGAGGGTCCGGTCAGTCCCCCGGCTACCCTTGTGATAGCATGTTACCTGGGTGAGGGGAGGGAGACCAGCATTCAGGCTCTGTGTCCACATACATCTCCTCTGTGCTTCTACCCTAGGGACTATCTGGGTGCGGCTCTGCTCTGCCTCAACTCCAAGGTGACCTCCCCATCAGGAAGACAACCTCCTTGCCCTCCAACCTGCCTTGAATTGATGGCTCTCCAGAGATGGTGCAGCTGGCAGCATTCACCACCACCCCGACCCCACCCCCAGGACTCTCCCTGTGGCTAAGGCCCCCTCACCATGACATCGCCTTTGAGGAGGAGGGCTGGCTCCAGGCTGATACAAAGCTGCTGGGGACCAGGGCCTGCAATGTGACTGGGGAAGAGAGAGGGCAGAGCTGAATCAGGGGCACTTGGGTGCGCTGGTGGCTGTGAAGAGTCAGGAGGGAGTTGGGCGATCAGAGACTGAGCCCTCCCTGAGCGTGAGCCCTTTAAGCATCAGCTTTCCCATCTGTAAAACGGATTCTACGATGCTATTAGTTTTGGGGTGCAGTGGCTAGAGCTGGAGGCCCAGCTGTCTGGGAAAGGCTGGAAAAACAGGGATTTAGGGAGAAGGGGTCTGGCAATAGAGCACTCACTAGATTCCTGATGTGTAGACAAGCTGCATGGACTGGTAGATCTTGAGGAAGGGCTGGAAACCTAGAGGGCGAAAAAGAGAAGGTCCATGAAGGGCATTGAGTGGAGGGGGTGGGGGACAGCCCCCCCCCCCAGAGCACATTCCAGGCAGACTCACCTGCACCAGGTTCAAAGGCTGGCAGCACGGGCACCAGCACATAGTGCAGGAAGAGAGGGCTGCTGTTCATGCGGATGGCCCCGGACAGCAGACCGCTGAAGTAGGTGATGTACCTGGTGGTGGGATTTAAGGGGGATGGAAGCCCCTTCCAGGTCTCGGCCTCACGTGATACAGCAATGGGCCCTGACTATCCTGTGAGTCCCTCTTTATCGCAAGACTCAGCTTTATTTTCTGTATAGCTCTGGCTAACATCCCAAACGATCCTGTCTATTTATTCATAGGTGTGTTGCCTTCTACCCCACCAGCATGTAAATAAGCCCCATGAGAGCAGGAACCTTGGATTTGTTCTGCATTCTCAGCACCTGACACAAGCCCTGAGCACACAAGAGGTGCTCCCGGAAGGTGCGCTGTATGAATCAGATAAGCGTGGCCTGGGCAGCCACGGAGGGACCTGCTCGCCTGGCCCATCCCCACCCAGGCTGCTCACCGCCGCTGGGAGGGCTGCAATTCTGCGGCAACCTTGTCTTCACAGAACTTCCGCATGGTAAGGGTCGCCAGCGCCTGGTCTGCCCTGGGGAGACAGGGGCCAGTGTGGGGGGCTAAGGGGGTGGTTACATCCTGGTCTCCCTTTCCTAAGCTCCAGGGGAGGGAAGAGTGGTGTGATTCCCCGCAAGTCTAGAGGAAGTTCAGAGTGGTGGTGAAGAGAACTAGAAACCCCACAACAGTCACTTTACTAGTTGTTGGGCTGCAGGCAACTGTTTCCTGAGTTTTAGTTTCTTCTTCTGTAAAATGGGACAATAAGACCATGCTATGGGTTGAACCGGGTTCCCCGGTGGCTCAGTGGTAAAGAACCCACCTGCCAATGCAGGAGACATGGGTTTGATCCCTGGGTCAGGAAGATCCCCTGGAGAAGGAAATGGTCACCCGCTCCAATATTCTTGCCTGGGAAATCCCATGGCAGAGGAGCCTGGCGGGCTACAGTCCGTGGGGTCGCAGAAGAGTTGGATATGACTTAGCGACTAAACAACAAAAACGGGTTGAATTGTGTCCCCCCAGAAGATATGTACCTCAGAATGTGACCTTATTTGGACATAGGGTCGTTGCAGATGTAATTAATTAAGATGTTATACTGGAGTAGGGTGAGCCCTTAATCCAATGTGACTGGTGTCCTTAGAAGAAGAGAAGAAGAGACACAGACACACAGACACACAGGAAGAAGGCCATGTGATGATGAAGGCAGAGACTGGAGCGATACATCTATAAGCTAAGGGACACCAAGGACTGCTGGCCACCACCGGCAGCTGGGAAGAGGCCACTCCCAGAGTCTTAGTGGGAGTGTGGCCCCACTGACACCTTGATTTTAGACTTCTAGCTTCCAGAACTGAGACAACAAAGTTCTGTTGTCTTAAGCTACTTAGTCTGCGGCACTTTGTTACAGCAGCCCTAGGAAAGTGGTGAAGTACAAGTGAGAAAAAGGAGGTGGAAAGCTTAAGTTTATAGTAAATGGCTCTGGACCTTGAGGTGGGCTTTAGAGGATGGGGGCTCATCAAGGGCCAGCTGGAGGGAGGGTCCCTGGGGGAGTGGGAACTTGGGGCTGGGGCACCTTACCCTGCAGAGATCTTGCTGTAGTGCATGTAGGCAGAGACGATGACCCCGAGCTTGCCCTTACTCCCCTGAGGACAAAGAGGGATAGAGGGCTTGCTGGGGCCCTTTGCTGAGGGCCCCCAGTCCTGTGAACCTGAAGTTCCAGCTCACCTTGCAGTACAATACGACCACGTGCTGCGGGTCAGCGCTGAGCCAGGTCTCCATGGCTTTGCAAATGGAGCACAGCTTGTCTAGGGGGGGTGCGTGCAGCTCAGGCCAGCCAAAGTCTTGGACCTGAGGGGTACAGGGGTGGAATTGGGGCTGGTGGCCACCAAAGAAGAGGTGGGTGGGGTGGAAGAGGGATAGGGTTTAGGTGCCTGGAGACAAGGTCAGGGGCCTGTTCTTTGTATCGATGACAGCCTCAACTCTTTCCTTACCGAGATGATGGGTAGATACCTGCTGCACCATGCTTTGGGCTGTCCCAAGTGACAAATCATATGGGCAAGTGCTACTATTAATACTGAGAAGGCTGGGGGTGATGGTTTTAATTCCCTCCTACCTTCGGGTTTAGGCGGGTCAGGTCATGTCTTTTCTCTGAAAGGTTGAAGAGCTGCAAGTAAAGTGGGTTAGGGCGTTAGGCGAAGTGACCCCAGGTGGTGATTCTTGGAGGTGTCACCTGCTGTGACCCTAAGTAAGGGTCTTTCTCCAAAAGGAGGAAGTGACTAAGGCCTGGCCTAACTTTGACAGCTGTGTCAGTTGTCTGCCTTCGAGGTCTGCTCCGTGGAGCGTCCGGGGCCCCGCCCATTCGGGGCCCCGCCTCCACAGGTTTGACGTCAGGGAGCCGCCGGGCCCTGCCGGCCCTCCCAGCCTTCTCATTGGCTGACTGAAGCAGGTCCCGCCTCTCACCAGGTACTTGTCACGGTGCTTGGATTGCAGCACGTGAGCCAGCTCCCGCAGGTGGCCCCGGTGTCGCTGCTCGTCGGGCCGCGCGGGGAAAGAGGCGGCCAGGATCCGCTCCGTCACGTAGGTGAGGTCCAAGTCCCAGCGGCGCTCCATGAGCGGGTCCAGGCTGAAGCTCCTGGGGAGGAGGGGGCGAAGCTGTGTTAGGAGCGGGGCGGGGAGAGGGTGTGGGGCGGGGACCGGGAGGCTGGTGTGATGGAAAGGTGTCTGGCCGACTACAGGTGAGGCCTCCTGGGTCCTGACCTTTTGGGGGTGGGGCTGTCCTAGAGAGCTTTGTTGGGGGGAACTGCCCTGGGCTGAGGTGTGGGGTATGAGGAAAGGGCTCATATGGGACCACAACTGGCACCCTACTTACCTGGGCAGAGTGCTGCGCTGCTTTGAGTGGTTCAGAGACTTGGTGGATCCCTGGTGGATGAGATGAGATTTTGCACACATCTTTTGTGCCCCTTACTCTAGGCTTCCCCACTCCAGAGTTCCATGAATTTTGCTCCAGGAGAGACCTAGGTCCTTAGTCCCAGAGCTATCTGCTTCCGCCCCCCCAATTCGCCCCCTGCAGCTTCACCTTACCAGGTGCTCTATGCGCCTCACAGGGGCGGTGTTTCTCCGCTAGAGGGAGAGGGGGGAGGAAAAGGGAGTGGTTAGGGAAGGGGCAAGGACCAGTCTGGGCCTGGGGGCAGTGGGGAGGGCTTGTGTGTGTCCCTGTGAGGGCTGTATTAGGTGGGGCAGGGAGAGAGGGAGGAGTCCTAAGCCAGAGCAGGCCCAAGACGCAAGAGCGGAGGGCTCAAAAAGTTTTCCACCGTCTCAGGATTGCCACTATGCACAGCAGTCCATTCAAGGGAACTTCTTGGGGCCTGTGGCCACCAGACCTCTGGACACCACAGCCTGGTTCTCTGGATCCCCCACCCCATCCCAGAGCACACTCACCAACTCCACGGGAGGCAAAGCCTGACAGGACGAAGTCACCTGGAAGGAGACTGGAGTGAGGAGCTGAGCTGCTGGTGAAATGGGCTCTCCTGGGCTTAAGGATGGGGCCACCCCTCAGCTTCAGCAAGAAAGTGGAGGGGCTGTCAGCAGATGGGCACAGGCTGCAACTGAGGTTCCTCTATTTAAGGGAGCCTCCCCTCTGGCCTCTCGGCCTCCCACCCCTGGGCCCCCAACATGTTACTCTTGGCTCCCAGCCCCCTGCCCACACAGACCCCCATTCATCCAGCTGCAGGGTAGGAGTTATATATAGAGTCATGCAGGCAGGCCACAGCCAGGGACAGACACTGGCCTCTTTCACTGGGAGACCCCGCCCCTGGGCACACAGCTCCCCAAAGCAAGCTCCAAGGCCCTAGGACCCCTCACACTGCAGGAGAAGGACTAGAGCACCCCAGAGATGGGGCTGCCAATGGATAGTGGGTGCTGCCTACATCTTGCATCTTCTGCCCAGCCTTTCCAGGGCCCAGGACAAGACCCACTCAGGCATCCTAAGGACCCCTCCCCAGAGGGAAGGCACAGCCCATCCGGCCACCAGTCTCTGCTTTGACCCCCACCCACCCCACCCTTCCTCCTCTTCGTTCTTCTCCTCTTCCCTACCCCCACCCCCCGCCCCCAGTCCTCACGCCAGCTGCAGCCTGGGCACAGCACCAAGACAAACGTGCTGTCTTGCTGTCCACCCGCCTGGGCCAGTCCTCCAGGGGGTGGAATAGGGTGGTTCTTAAAGGGCCCAGAACAGTACCCTCTGTTACCCAGCAGGGGTTCCCCAATGATGAGAGGGGTAGAGGGGAAGAGAAGCCCATTTCAGAGGAGGAAGGGACCCCAGGCCCCCCTCCCCACATCAGATTACCCACCTTTGCTTCACATTTTCTGTGTGTTGCCACCTTGCAGACTAGAGGGGATGGAGGGGAGGAGAGTGTTAGCATGGGCCTACCGGGGCAGTGGAAGGGGTGGCTCTCTTGTCTCCCCAGGTCCTGGAACTTCCCGGACTCCAGCTGTACTGAGCTGGCTGGAGTCCGGGAGCAGGGGCAGAGTTCAAGGGAAGCACATGGCAGGGGTGTGCTACTGCCCAGGCCAGGGAGTAGGGGACCCTGGGGCAATGTTCTAGGGTGGGTGCAGGTGAGGAGGAAGGCACGGAGGGAAGCCCCAGTTCCAGGTCAGGTGAGAGGGTAATTTAGAGTACTAGGCTTCCTGGGTGCTGGGGGCGCAAGGGCTGTTTGGAGGGGAGGCAGTTCCTCTTCGCCCTCACATTGCCCAGCCCATGCTCTGTTCTGGGGTCTGCCTGCTGGGGCTGTGCAGCCCAGGGGCGCTGGGTGATGCTCTCAGAGCCACAGCCTAGGGTGGGACGCCTCACCTCTGCATGAGACGCCCGTCCCATCGATGGCCGCCTTACACACGGCACACACTGGTGGTTTCTTCCGGAAGACCTTCTCCCGGAAGCTATGTGGCTCAGCTTTCCTAGGCTGATGGGTGGAGGGACAGACAGACAGGGGTGTCAGTTCCCACGGGTCCATCTCCAGGATGGGGCCAGGCCTGAGTACAGCACTTTTTCTGTCTTTTTCTATAGCCCCCAAACTTGTCAAACACACTTGGCCACAGCTGTTTCCAAGCAGTTATAGCGCTTGACCTCAACAGTGCATAGAACCCGGCCCCTTGCGTCACCCTAGCTGGGTCAACTCCTCCCCAAGGGATCACTTAGGCCCCTCACGTGGCCCTGGTGTGTGATACCCTTGTGGTCACTGTTACCCAAACCCTAGAGCTTCCGTTCTGGTGTGGGGGGTGGTGTTCCCCGACTCCTCTATGAAGGCAACCTGTTTCTCCTCCCATCTTGCCCTCCCTAGCAGGAGGCGCCTGTAGGAAGTAAGCAGGGAGGGGGTCAGACATGAATGCAGGGTGTCAGTCACGAGCACCCAGATGACCCAGCAGGAGTGTCCTCAGCCAGGCCTGCTTCCCTGGCGCCCACTGTCCCCGTCCTCCCAGCAGCTGACACGCCCTCCCCCCCCCCCCACTGTCAGAACAACATGTTTACTCATTGTGCACCAAGGCAGCAGGCAGCAATTGTGTAAGGAGGGGGCGGTCATGCTGGAGGGAGAGGCAGATGGAGGCATGACATGGAAATATTTAGCTGCCTTACTGCTCCAGGATGTAGTAAGCACCCAGTCACTTGAGAAGGTTCAAGAGGGATTCCAGCACTGAAGGGGGAGAGGGTGTACCCGCTGCTCTCCAGCCTCTCCCCTCCCAGAGAGCAGTGAGCAAGGTGGCTGGGATGTCACCCGCGGCCCAGAACTACCGTTCCCATCCGTCCATCCTCTGGGGACCGTTTACCTCCTTGTCTCCTCTCCTATTTTTCTTCTCCTCTGGCATTCAAGTTCCGGCCTCCCTCCCCCATACATAGTACTGTCTTATGTTGCCCTGAGATGCCTTTTTGAGGGGTAAGGCTGAAAAAAATGTGGGGAAAGGCAGTGATGGGGCCTCTAGGCCCCCCAGCCTGGGGATGCAGGCAGCACCTCTGGTGTCTTGGCTGTCCTTGAAGCTGCTGGATTAAACTCAACTTGAACTCTTCTGGGCTGGACCAACTCTGCCAGACCCACTAGGAAACTTGGGTGCATTTTGGTATTAATGGCACAGGCAGACGATGTCAGTGGAAAGCAAGTCAAGCCCCCTTGTCTAAGGCACTTCTAAGACCTGGCCGCCTCCCTTCCTTCCTTTGCCACCCCTGCCCCATTTCCCCTAAACTTCTTAGCTTAGGGAAGTCTTCTCCTGGGCTCCAAAATAGTACCCGGGAAGGTCCTACCATAATGTATACCTGCCCGTGCAGGGCTGGCCTGGGCTAGGGCAGGGAAGGTGACAGGGGAGCTGATGAGGATTGCTATCACCCAGGCTTCTGCTGCTCATGTCACAGCCCTGGCCGCTCCAGAGACAGAGTAACGAGGGGACAAGGGACTAGGGAAGAAGGCTGAAACTGGCCGGGAGTTCTGGCCCCCTCCCCCACTGCCCACTCCTCCATCCCGACCCCTCTGCCCAGTCCAGGGCACTCCTACCCTGCTGGTGGCCCGGCTGCTGTCCCTCCTCCCCAGGGCTCTGAGCAGCCTCTCCACAGGGCCGCTGGACTTCATGGTTGTCTGGCTGCCTGGGGTGCTGGCCTTGGGGCCCGAACAATGCTGGGGCCTGGCCCGGGGCTTCCTGGAAGCGGCCTGGCGGAGGCAGCCGCTTCCCTTGGGTGGAGAGTAGGCTGTCTGGCTGGTGTGAGAAGCCCAGCCCTGGAAGTGGAGGGGAGTGCAGGCGGGAAGGGGGCAGGTCACTGCTCCAGGAAGTGGGGGGCGGGGAGGATGTGGGGGAGGCCAGGAGATCAGATTCCCAGGATCTACTCTGCTGGGAGTGTCAGCCCAGGATCTTTTGCCCCCACCCCATCCTGCTCTGGAGCTGCCCCCTGGCCTGGGATCTACCCTATCTGGGGATCTGTGGGATCCAGAGGTACAGCCCCCAGTGGGGCGGGGCAGGGGCGGGGTGGGAATTTAGGTCTCAGGGCCCCGGCTCAAGGGCCAGAGGGGAACGCGGCGTCCCTGCCAGGCCAGCCTCCCTGCCTGAGCTCTCAGGCTCTCTGGGGACCTTCTAGTAGGAGGGAGGCGGAGCTGGGAATCTGGGGAGCCTGTCCCAGCCAGTTCAGGACCTGGACTGCATCCTGAGGGTCAGCGTTCTGCCTCAGTTTCACTAGTTTGAAGCAACAGGAAGAGGAAAACATGCACTGGCCCCTTGCCCCCACCATCTACACCGAAAGCCAAATCCCAGCTGAGACTGCTCTGCCCACAGGAGTCAGTTATTCTGCCCTAGCCCAAGGCATTTGAGGCCCTTCTGAAAGCTCCCCAGCTGCCCTGCTCCGAACACAGTCCTTCACTCGCCTTCTCCCTGGGCCCCTAGCTCCTCTTTGGAGCCTTGCCACTTGGGCCCTCCTCCTCCCCGTCCAGCCCTGCCCCCACCCCAAGCGTAAGTACTCCCTTCATGGCTCCCCAGCTCCGCTCTTCCTCAGCAGCTGTCCCAGGGCTGGAGGACTGGACAGGAGGCCCCCCTCCCAACACATACTCCACCCCCTCCACGGGCCTCCTGCCTCCCTCCTGGGAACACAGCCAGCTTCCTGTCCCAGGAGTTAAGGGAAGGAGGTGGACTGGGGCATTGGAAAGGCAGGGGGGGGGGGCAGTAATCTTCCAAAAAATGTTAGGGGTTAACAGCCTGGGGGTTCTCAGCCCTAAGTCTTGGATCAGGGCCCCCAGAGCAGTCCAGTGGAACAGTCCAGCTGCCTGAAAGAATGCGCAAATGTGTGTGTCCTGCCCCCCCAACATTTGCACGGTAGTTACTGAATGTCCCATGGCTCTGGCAGCTCCCCCAGCTCTGGCTTCTCCCACCAGGCCCTCAGCCTCCCCTCTCGCTCCCCCGTGCCCATCAAGGTTGGTCTAACCCTGCCTCCTCTGTGATGAACCTACTCAGGACACTTCCTTGGGCTGGGCCTAGCCCGAGATGTCTCCCTTGAAGCTCTAATTCCCCTTCCAGGTCAGGAAGTCTGTCCCCAGGGTACCTTGGCCAGAGGGAGGCCTAACCAGTAACTGGAGAGGGGCACTGGCTCTGCAACCCACTCCCACCTCCAGCTCTGGCTGGTTCCCAGGACATTCCGGGCCCCTGGCCAGTGTGGGCAATCGGGCCTGGCCTGGTCCAGGCCCCAGCTCTGATGGGAGCAGGTGAGGTGTTGTGGTGGTGGTGCGGGTGTGGGTGGTCTTTCTCCCCTCCTACTGCAGTTACCCCGACCAGGACTCCTCCAGCAGGCTTGTCTCTACTTCTGCTGCCTCCACAGGGGCTGAAAAGTCCCCTAACTTGGCAACAGGTCCCCAACCTCAGACCCTCGTTCTTGACCTCGTGGGTGGCTCACTAGCCCCTGTGTTGGGTGGCCAGAGAAGATGGCTTTGAGTCTCTCCCCACCCTGTGCAGCGCCTCTCAAGTGAGATGGAAGTGGGAGAGCGCTGAGCCCGCTGCTAGTGCTGACAGGAAAAGCAGCTCCCTGGGGCAAGCTTGGGAAGGCCAGGCCAGAGCCCTGGGACCCTGACCCTCTTCCAGCCCGCAACTTTCCTGAGCCTGTGTCAGTCTCTCCCCCAGCCTGGCCCCCTCTCACTCCAAAGCCCTGGGTTTGTTTGGAGAAACCCCTCCACCCGCGCTCCCCCTTCCTGGAAATAGCTGTGGTTGGATGAGCGGCTGGGAGCCCAGCCGCGGAGGACGGGTGAGGCCCAGGAAGGAGACAGGGGGGAAAGGAGAGTGCCCAGGGTGATCTGGAAAACTGACGATGGAGGCCGCATTTACCTCGGTTTCCCCAGATGTGAGGTGGAAAAGGAAAACCCTGATACACACTCTCCCCGGCCAGTGCCCGCCCAAGTCCCGGGCCTGCGGGGGCGGTGCGGGGGCGGTGCGCGTGCGTGGCGGGACCGAGCGGCGGCGAGTGCTGTCCCGACGCGCGAAGGCAAGACCGCCGGCCGGGGAGTGGCCGTGGGCTGGCCCCGCCCCCTGGTCACCTTTCCGGCCTCTGTCGGCCGCGGCCCTCGGGCCCCGGGCTCCCGACCCCCGACCTGGCGCGCCCACTCCGCTCCCCACGCCCATTCGCCCCGCGCAGCGGCCCCGCGCCCCCTGGCGACCACCAACGGCACTGCCCGCCGCGCCGTGACGTACAGGCTGCCGCCCTCCCGCCCGGCGCCTCGCGGCCACTCACCTGCGGGGGGCGCCCGGCGGGGCGGGGGCGCGGCGGGGCGGGGCAGCAACAGGGGGAGCCCCCGGGCCAGCCCATCCCGCCCCGGGCCCGCGCCGAGCGGACGCTGAGGCGGAGGAGGCGGGACGGGCGCGCCGCGCTCGCCCCCGCCGCTCCCCGCGCCGCCCTCTGCTCCCTCCCGCGCGCTCTCCTCCCTCCCTCTTTCCCTCCTTCCCGGGCTCCAATCCCCACGTGCCGCCCGCTCCCCGCCCCTCCTCCTCTGTCTCTCTCTTCACCCCACCTTCTCCGGCGAGTCCACGCGCCCAGGAGCTGGGAAGGAGGCATGCGGGGACTGGCAGAGACCCTCGGAGACAGAAATTCGGGTAGAGAGGTGGACACGGAGAGCACAGGGACAGGAAACAGCCCCGCAGAGACTGATCCAGAGAGACAGGCAAAGAAACTTGCGAGCCAGCAGAAGAAAAGGTGGACAGAAGGCACCAGAAGCAAGGGCGCAGAGGACTGCCTCAGTCTCTTTCAGTCTGGCCCCTTCTCAGGAGTGTATTTGAGAGTGGGCTTGACCCCCAAATTAGGGGCCACCCGCGGCCTGGCCTAGTGAAGCTAGCACCACCGTCCCATCGGGGCTTCAGACGAAGGCACCGGGTGTCACTTGTGTCCCAAGTCGCTGGGGACACTTCCCTGGTCCTCTGCCCCACGGGAGACCTCTCTCGGATGCCACTTATGCTCCCCCAAAGGACACAGAGCTGAGGACCTCCAGGTCAAGTTCAACTCCTCATCCCTAACCCTAAGCCACTCCAGTGAGCCCAAACACCCCTCTGCTTTGAACCTGGCCTGTCCTGTTCCCTAGGAGAATTCTGTTTAAAAAGTCTTCACTTTTAAGTTCCTGGCTTCCCAGTGGACACGGAAGTTCATTCTAATCTCATTCACTATTTTTGCAGTGTCTCGATCTGTTACTAGATCGGCACTTCTTGGAACTGAGGCTCTGGGGTTGGTTTGAGTCTTGCTGCCCTGGAGGGGAAGGTAGAAGGAAGGAAGGGATGTCTTTCTAGAAGCTCAATCTATTCCCATTCCCAGATTCCCCACTGTTCTTTAGCAGTGAGCGGTTCCTGAAAGTTTCTCCCTCTTTCCCCCTCCCCTTTGGATTTTCCATGATGAAAACTGGCCGGAGGGAGGGGGGGAAGGGGGTCAGGCGGATTCTGAGGAGCCAGTGCCCTGGCCTCAATGCCCAATGCCAAGCACTAAGGCCCTCTGTTCCTCACTGGCTCGTCTCTCATCTGGGTCTTTTCTGTGCTCATCTAGTCTTTGGCAAAGGCTGAGAAATCTGGTTCTGATTAGGAGAGAGTGGAGCACCTGATTCTAATCTGGCAGCAGGGAAGAGGTTGGGAAGTGGTGGATGGTGACAGTGCAGGGCCCCCAGAGACTGGCATTTGGGAGGGGTAGGTGTGGCTGGGACCCTTGAACTTACTGCTCTTGACTGAATTGGTGTCCAATAGCCAGTCTCAGATTAGAGCAGGAGTCACTGGGCTTTGGAGAAAGGGGTGGAGGATTGGAATGGAGCAGGGGAGGGAAGAGATCGGGAGGCACTAGGAGAAGGGGAGGGGCTAGAATTCGGAGAAGGACAGGAATCGGAACCTACAGGGGAGGGGTAGGGCTGAAGATCATTCAGTGTATTTTGGCCAGATCTGATTATGTAATCGAGATACTGAGAAACGAAAATTCACTCACTTCTTTCGAACCTAAGGCTATCTCTTACAAAATCTTTCCTCTTCCGGAATTTGTTAGGGTCTTTGGCTGGGCCCTGGGATGCACACCAAAGGGGGTAGGTTCTAGAGGTACCAAAGGAGAGACTGGGACTCAGAGAAAACATCCTTGATTGGATCCCAGAACGGTGGGCAGGGCTAGAGCCTCACACTCATGCTGGTATTGCTACCCCTAAGAAACTTTTGGCAGGCGTGGTGGGGGTGGGGGTGAGGGGGCATGCTGCCTGGCTAGTAGGATCTTAGTTTCCCAACCACAGATCAAACCTGGCCCCTGGCAGTGAAAGTGCCAGGTCATAACCACAGAACCACCAGGGAATTCCCACTAAAAGGAAATTTTGAGGTGCCAAAGAATTGGGGGAGGGCCATAAGATGGGTAGCTGAACTTACAGCTCAGGGGAAGGGGGCTGCAGGAGGGACGCTGAGGAAGGTGGAGAGTAAAAAAATAAAGGTGGCAGCTTGGAGAGGGTGAAATTATAATGGGTGGCATGGGGGGCCAGCCAGGCATCCTGACTACCATACCAGCTGAGAGCAGAGGGAACTTTAGAAAGGAAGGGGAAAGGGAGGAAAAAACCAGGATGGTTTCAGTGAAGGTGAATCAAGTTGAAGAACACCTTCTGACCCTTCTTGCAGCTTTTCCTTACCTTAACTATGCAGAGGGCAGCCCATCTTGGCACGGAAGGCTGAACCCCCTCTTCCGTGGTCTGGGGTGATCCCATGCTTGTGACCCAGTGTGCTCAGATCCTTGGGATGTGGGATTACAGGAGGAGGGCATCGAAAGAGTAGGCTGTTCTGGCACAAAGAGGTCAGGGGGACTTGAGGGAAGGGTTTGGGCTCCGGGAACCAGGAAGGGCGGGGGAGGGGCAGAGCTATCTCCAAAGGCGGATCTCCTGGCTGAGGACAGAGGGTATATTGTCCAACTGGGAGGTTGCTGCTGCTGGGCGGGGAGCAGTGCAGCTTGCCTCTTCCAAATTTTTCTTTTTGGTGAGACTGGGGGTGAGAGAAGGCAAAGCCTGTCGTCCACACCTGTGGCCCTGGGGGTTATAATGGTTGCTGAGAAACAAAGTTTTATTTGAGCAACAGCTTTCCAGAAGATGTGTAGGTCTCCCACTTCCTGAGAAACCAAATGCTGGGGACTCACTGGGACCCTGCCTTGGGATCTGGAGCCTAATGCTTAATCCTGTTTAAGAGAAACTAGGCCACATGGCCTGGAATACACGTGGGACCTGGCTAGACTCAAGTTGATGCCAAACCTGCAGCCTCCAATTGCTCAAGACAACAGGAGGTTGACAGGGCTGACCCATCTTGAAACCCAGTTCAATGGTTGGACTTCTGAGTCCATACATTCTGAGGATGGGGGGCAGACCAGGGAACTTAACCCTGTTGGGACACTGGATGGGGACTCCCTTTCTCCCTGCCTTTTCTGTGCACAACCAATGTGAACCTCTTTCCAGTCAGCCCTTTTCCCATCTTCATCCTTCTTTCCATCAGTTTATTCAGACCTCAGTATTACAGTGAAGAGGGTGGCTTGAAATGGAAGGCTTTGGAAGATGTGAGGCAGGCTATACAGGCAGCCTGGGCGGGAGCTTTTCCTCCCTGCCCACAGGGATCACAGCACAGCACAGGCCCCTTATCCAACTTGGAAGTCATTATCCCTCAACTTGGAAGTCAACGCACCAGCCCAAAACTACATGAGCTGCTGCTGGAACTGGCCCAGGAAAGCCACCTGTTTAACTGTGCTCCCATCTCCCACATCTCCCACCCCACACTTCCTCTTGGCTCCAAGTCCCCAAAATTGTCCACTGTGGTTTCTGTGGCTTTTATGCTCCACCCCCTTGTGACCTTAAGGATTCTCTGCCACTGTTCTAACCTCTTTCCTGCCTTGAAACAATGAACAGTCTGTCTCTAGCTGTTTGGAAAATTCCCACCGTTGGTGCTTTAAAAGTGGCCTCAGTTGTAACCTGGACCACCCTGTCAACTCTCCTCCGCCTGCCCAGTGCAGATAGGAGAGCAGACACAGCACGCATCCGGACTGGAGTGCAGGTTTGCAGAGACAACACCTCAAGGACCTGCAGATGTAGCCCTAGAGTTCCTGCTTCATCTTATGATTAAAATAAACAGTACAGGAAATGGGATGCAGATGCTCTCAGGTAAAATTAACACCAGGCAAAAATGATGGAGGGGGAGTTGATACTATCATTTCCAGTTCTGAGGCCTTAGTCAACAGATTCTGCTTGTAGTCCCACACTTCAGCTGCATAAAGTGGTATCGAGTACTCAGAGAACTTCAGCAAGGTGTGTGTGTGGAGAGCACACTGTCAGTGGACAGAATGTGGTATGCGCATCAAGAAACTTAAGCATTAAAGTGAACTTTAAAGATCAGATTTATTTGGAGAAAACAAAAAACCCCCAAAACCCAAAGGATGGGATTTTACATCTCAAGACATCTCCCAGGTATTAAGTCTACAGATTACAAATCATTTTCATAGAAGATATTTTTGTACAAATTTTACATGTAATGAGGAGCGGGTCATAAATCCCTGTTTGTTCTAACAGGGTGGCAGAGTAGAGGAACAGGGGAAAAAAACCAGCTTTTTTGTATACATCTATTTGGAAGGAGTAGACATTTAGAGGGCAAACCCTACCTTTTCAACATCTATAGCAAATGGTTTAAAAAATACCCTCTCAACCTTGGGTATCTCTAAAAGCCACTTCCTAGCTACTAGCCACTCCAAGCCAATTATTTAAAGTTACTTCACTTGGTATGTCCTTTATGTCCACTGGGTAAATGATTCATTACGCTCACTGCTGCAGCACTCATAAACCAACACCCTGCAAGGTTAGACAGGGTCTAACCTAGGACTGATGGGAAAACAAGTTTGCAAAAAGAGACCAAGGTGTCTTTTCTCTGTGGGTACCAGTACTGCCCATAAGGACACCATCTATTGAGCTGACAGTACCAAGGTGCACATAAAAGTGGGCAAGTAAAGCTATTGTGTTGCAAGAGAAGCAAGAACCTTGTTAAATTGTTCTCCATTATCATTCATTCTCGCAAGGAATGCTAAAAAAAAAGAACCCCCCCCCCCAACACTGGTCTAGGCCACATTATAAGCCCAGACATTTGTGTGGGATTTCAGTGCAGAGATGGAAACTTTTGAAAAAGCACACCCCCCCCAACATCAATCAAGGTTGTAAGAAAGGTTTCCAACTTAACCACACGCACCACTCAAGACTGGTAATTCTAAAGTTTTCTGAGGTGCAAAAGGGGTCAAAGCAGCAGGAGCAGGAATGGCTGGAGGGAAGGAGTGAGACTAGAGACATGAAGGAGCCAAGAATCGCTTAAGAAAAGCAGTAGTGATTCCTCACGGGACAGCTCCCGGGGGGCTCTCGCGGATGCCTAGGAGACCAAGAGCGTGACCGAAGTCCAAGCCGTCTGTGGGAAGGTAACAGGAAAGACTAGCACGAGGAACCTAAGATGGTGACAAGAGTCTGAATTTTTAAAACTTCAGGATTTCAACAGAATGTGGATTTATCTGAACTTTCAGAAGGGATAGTGTTTAAGAAAGGGTGAAACCAGGACACATAAAAGATCTGGGAATTCCCACAAACCCTAAGTGCTTCCTGCTCCAGGAAGTAAACCATTCATGTGTTTACTGGAGGTCATATACCATTTTCTCTATTACTGGTGCAAAATAATTCACCAAACCCCGAAGCTTCTTTTCAAACCACGATTTCCCCATTTATTTTGGTCACCAAACAGTCCTATCCTTCAGTGGCCTGTAGACTCACTTCCACCTACCCCCCTGGGGGGTACAAATGAAGGAACTCCCCGTAGGCTGGCCCCAGTAACTCAGAACTAAATGAGAGGAGGGGCTGGCAGCCTCCTGGAGACTAAAACATCAGAGACTAAACCTACCTTGCCGAGGATGGAGAATTTATTCAGGTAATATTTGAGAATTCATGTATGCCACAACAGGATAAGAAGTAAAGGCAGGAACCTCACTCTTCCTTATACCTGTCTACTGCCCAACTAGATTCCAGACACTGCATCACCGTCACTACATTCTGCTAAACAGAGGCCCCTAGGCACTAATCACACAGGCAATTGCACGTGTCATAAAAACACACCACAACTTTCCCATTAGAAGCTGTGCGTCTCTTTCTCTGGCTACACTGGTGATTCTCCTGTTAGTTCAATACTTTAAAGGCTGCAGCAGCATGCAAAAGAATTTCATTTCATTTTGTGTTTTTTTTAAAAAAAAGTTAAGAAAGGTCTCCAGGAGATGGTGAGTTTTATTTTGTCTTGTCTGGATAGAGGTTTGATTTGCTCTCGAATGTTCCAGGGTGGAGAGAGACTAGGAGAAAGCACAGAATGCAGAGGTCTATTCGGTGTAATCTCCCTCATTTTCATCTTCACCGTCAATGGCGAGAGCAGCATATTTGCTTGCAGAACTGAACTTCTGTAACAAGACAAGATAGATAAGGCCTTGAATTCTCACAGCAAAAACCAAGGTTCAGGATACTGTGGCAGATGGGAGGTGGATGTCCAGACCACACCCACTCGTTTGCTTATTGGGCTTCTCTGATGGAGCTGTAGCTGGGGAGAGTTGACTGGAGGCAGGTGTATTCTTATGGAAGGCATACACCACCTTTTATCTTGAAGAGGGGATCAGAGTAGTGAAAGGCAGAATAAAGGAAAAGCTAGCCTAAGCTTCTTTCACTATTTCAAACAAGCAGCAACGCCTACTTTCAACCACTCTGTTTACAGCATGTACAGAATTTCTGTGGTGAAAGTGGGCCACAGGAAGTTGAGGAAGTCTTTGACACTCACCGAGGCTGGATTTTCTTCAGCTTTCTTTGGCTCAGGTGCAGATCTGGAGTCGTGATCCTTTTTGCCATCTTTCCTGCAAAGGCAGAAATACCTTTAGGAGAGGACTCTTCCAACACCAATAAGCAGTTTTCAGATACTGAACAGGCACACCCAGTCAACAATTTTGGCTATCTGGACCTTTTGTAATTTCTAGATTCTCAGAACTGTAACCGACTATATTGGCTGACTTTAACAGGTTCACAGTGGGAACTGGCAATGCTTGAAGAACATAATTACAAAGTGGCAGCTATCAAGCACAGGGCAGAGACTAGAAATGAAAGGACATGCACACCTGTCTGCCTCCTTCCAGTGGTCTTTGTTCCCTCCGTCTCCCGGACCACGGCTGGAGTTCCCACTTTGGCCTTTTGCGGCACTCACCCCATCTACTTTATTTTCATCTGTTTGAGGGACACAAAAATAAATTCAAGTCAAGTAAAATAAACACTCCCACTCTCTCAGGTTTCCCTTAAGCTGAAGAGAAGTGTGCCCAAAGGTACTGAGGGAAATGAAACTACCCCTGATCCAGACTTCCTTCCTAGGCTCTTCTTCCGCTTCCTCTGTATCAGTCACACCCCCTAAATAAGATCCACTAAAAAATTCTGCCATGCAGTTAACGCCATCATGAAAAGCAAAGTGGAAATAAGGACTATGATGCCGTGTAATGACCTTGGCCTTGCAGATGGCAACATTTCTAATCTGGACCAAACATGTCAGTTTCCTCCCCACCCACTTTTCTTTCCCTTTTCAAAGAAATGTACTACCAGGAAAGGGCAGGGCTCAATGTTTTCTCCAAACAAGCCACTCCTGCCCTCTACTGGCAAGAAAAGGCAGACAATCAACTTTTAACAACAAAAAAGGTGCAAAATACAATGAAGTTCAGTATTTTTCAATTCCTCAACAGAATCTTTTTTTTTAATTTAGGTCTCTATCTTGGCAAATGACCTACTTCCCTCTTGGCCTTACCTTTCCTTGCTGATCCTTCCTCAGATGGTTGAGCTGGAACTACTTTCCCTCCACCACTAGAAAGAAGACATATAATCACATTCATCAACTTATCTTAGGAAAGGAACAGAAATGTCTATGTCAAGTGCAGTAAGTCTTACAGAAAACCAAAAACACATGCTTAATGCTTGTAAACATTAAAATATGGGAAAAGGCAACAATCAGAGCAATTATGTGAATTTGACCAAGTGTCACACCCTTAGAATCGTCATAGTCATTTTAGGTTAATCTTATCCCTCTGCTTTACAAATGAGAATCCTAAGACTAAGGGAAGTGCGTGACCCCCAAGGCCATACTGCCAAAATGTGGCACTTGCAGGTTTTGATTTATAGTGTGTGCAGACTGAGTCACCAAAGTGGTGCCAACCAGCTGGCAAAGCTCCAGAAAACTGAACCACCGGCACACCACAGAATCTGCACTATGAAAGCCAAGACGGCAGAGCTTAGCAGATGCCATCAGGCCAGCACCCCAAAGGGCACCTTCCACCATGAAAAAACAGCACTGAAGAGTCTATAGCCAACCAACTGCTATGTTTCCAAGCTGACTCACCTTGTAGGGGACTGCTGCTCTGTGTCTGAGCTCTGAGATCGAGCAGGAGGGTTAGAACTTCGCTTCACCCAAGCATTCTCCTTTGGTGGAGGGGCTGGCATTACCTTTAGAGGCTGTTCAGGTTTGGGAGGCTTAGAAGTTGGAGACTGACAGTCTTCCTCTTTATTGGGGGTTTCATTTTCAAGAGACTTCTCACTCTCTCTTCTTCGTGCATCTGTGAGGTCAAAATGGGAAGGTCAAAGCATCAGAAAAAAGGGCTTATTGGTAACAATCTATTAGAATCTCAAGAGTGGAAAAGGGTCCACATCCAAGTATACTGCTTTTCCCATCATTATTCTTAAATACAGAGCTGACTTTGGCTCCCAGCAGATAAAATAGTATTGTTTTTTCTAAGATTATGAACTTTTTTGTTCCCAGTGTTAAAACGTTGGTAGTTGATACACATGTAGAAACTCACAACAGAAAGTGATCCAAGAGTTTGGACCTCACTCGTAGCACACTGGATAAGAATGTCTGTTATTGCAGGGGACACGGATTCGATTTCTGGTCTTGGAAGATTTCACATTCCGTGGAGAAACTAAGCCCGTGCGTCACAACTATGGAGCCTGTGTGCTGCAACTACCAAAGCCCATCGTCTAAGCCTGGGCTCCACAATGAGAAGTCTTTATGCATCATAACTGGAGAGTAGCCCCCAATCTCTACAACTAGAGAAAGCCCACCTGCAGCAATGAAGACCCAGCACAACAACAACAGCAAAGTGACACAGGAACCTAAGAGGAGGATACACGCCAACAGCCAAGAATACTTTTCAGTGGGAGGTTATTAAACTGATAACTAAGTCTCTTCTGGTGCCCATTACCCAGGTTTTTTCAGAGCAGATATTAAAGTCAGACCGATCCATGATAACCCAAATAGAGAGTCCATGACTAAATTTCATATTCCAAAGTCTATGCATAATCTGGCTATGGATACGTTAGGTTATGGAAAAGGGCAATAATGAGATACCCACCCTGGTCTGACTTACTTCTGCCAGATGTGGCTGAGGTCCCAGTCTGTGACGACTCACTTCCTGTCCTCGATCGTTCCCGTTCCTGAGTTTCTTCACTTCGCCAGCTTGGGTGTCTGTATAAAAGAGATTTAACAAAATACATCAGGTCCAGCTCAGTGATGGCTACCTTGGACCCATGCTGACCCCTCAAGAACTATCACTTTTTAAGTTTTATCATGTTGGCTTTATCTGTGGGTGTATAACCTGTCTCTCTTGCTCAAACCATTTGAAAGTAGCAGACATTTAACACACTTGGGTTCCAAATATAAGTATCACTTGCTTCAAAGTTACCTTTATCCCACTTTACTTTTACAAAAAGACCCATATATGCTGCTGCTACCGGAAAGAAATCCTAAGAGGATTCTGCTTTTACAAAAAAGATGAAAAGTGAAAACAGCTTTCAGTGTTGATTTTGCAGCGAGCTTTTTATCTGTTAGCAAAATGTGTCCTAAAATAATTTTTTCTTTGATTTACACCATTTTGGCTTATAAAGTTTTGTAGGAATGCTCTACTTCTGGACATTGAGGAAACCTGTACTTCACCAAGTGTTGGCTAGGGTTAAGAACATTCTCCTACAGAATCTGTAACTCTGTGCTCTGTTATTGACAACACAATTCTGCCAATCAATCAAAAAACCAGGCCTAGTTTTATTAGATTATTGTAACTGGAAAATAATTTACAGCCTATACTTAGTACTAGTGAAAACATTCTTTCTACTCCATCTCCAATAACTTGAAGAGGTAAATCCATTCACCTCACTTTGGTTGGATTTTACTCTATACACTAAGGCAGGGTTTGGCAAACTTTTTTCTTAAAGGTCAGCCAAAATTTGCAGATGCTTGTGAGGGCCCAGGAGGCCTTTTGAAAATCATGAGGGACAGGTCACAACTCTTCCCTGACTAAATAAACTGTCTCACTCACTGCCACTTGGCAGCTTTGGCCCATGAGCACTAAATGCTAGTTAAGTGACAACCAGTAACACTCAAATTTCCCAAGAGTCCTAGACATACAATGCCCCCCGTTAAGAATCATGGGCTTCATGGATGGGAAATCTGTCACTGAAGATCACCTCACCTCTCCCGAGGCCGTCGTTCTAGTTTTGGCTCATCCAGCTGACGCTGCAGTTTCTCCTGTTCCTTCTGTAGCCGCTCTTCTACTTCTCGTTCTCTAGCAGCTGTGTCAACAGGCTTTGCCCCTCCAAAGATAGAGGCTGCGCGACTGGACTGGGAGGTGCTAGCGGAGGAATCATCTTCCTTAGGAGTACTCCGAGGCTTTAGGTTCAGTTTGGGTCTTTGGGGGGGACCTAAGTTAACAACAAAAAAAGTAAGTTTTTGGAAATCACCAGAAGCTGATGGCTAAAAGTCAGACTGCTAGATGTATCTCTTATGAAATGCTATTTAATATTCAGATTAAAGAGTGGCCTAGCCAATCCAACAAAGGTAAGGAGGCAGATCATTAAACTGATCATTTACCATGATTACTATTATCTGGGGGGATTTTTAATTACGATAAGATATTGGATCAAAGTATCTTGTTAAAATATGTGGTCTGGAACATGAATCATTTTGATAGGTTAAGAAGAACTTGTAACACTATGCTGGGGAAGACTCCAGCTCTTATATTCTTTATCTCTGTGTATAATATATAAATTTGATAGGGATTCATAGGGCAAAGCATGCAACAGTGAACACCACAATGTCCACTCTAAAGGGGTCTAATTTTTTCCTGGATCCAAGTTGTCAGAATATTTCAAGGAGATTGTATTTCTCAAAAATCAGTGTTTATCCTAAACATTTCAAACATACAAAAGATATAGGTTTTACATTAGTAGTTGACATAACTTTTAAGGTAACATTTTTCATCTGTATAATTCTGTCAAGGGACCATAACCAATGTGAATAGGATACAACTGGAGTCAGAAACAAGAACTCACTGAAGTCACACACCTAATATAGGGTGGACCAAAAAATGAAATCCACATTATTGAAGCAACTCCACTACTCGTCCCACTATAATTTCATTACCTACTCAACAAATAATCTGAATACTTATTTTCAGATACCATATCAACGCCAGGAATATGAAGAGGCAGAGCAGTGAAGGCCCTTGTCTATGTCAGAGGTACAAAGGGGTATGTTTTAGGCCATGAAGAGACAAAAAAAGGGTTTTAGAAGAAGAATAACCTAATTAGATATGATTCCACAGACACTCCAAGCCAATGTGAAAACAGAGGGAAATGTAAGTAACATGGGCACAGCAACGACGTCTGAACAGTGGCAGTGGCAGTAACCCTGGAGGAAAGGGGGCAGATCTGAGGAGTTGGGGGTGGTGGGGGTGGAAATCAACTATTGGGGGAGGAGAAGGCATCAAAGGCAAAGGTCAGTAGCCAACGAAGATTACATCCGAGCCTCTACTTTTCAAAGTGGAGACAATATATAGTCTACCACGTTGAATACTTACTAATCATTAACTCTAGGTGTGCTGTCTAAATACAATTACAGAGAAGAATTCTGGACCAGATACCTTACTTAAATTTTAATTTTGGCTGTGTCACATTCGGAATCTCAGTTCCCCAACTGAGGTTGGGGACTGAATCCAAGCCAGGACAATGAAAGCCCAGAATCCCAACCACCAGGCCAACTAGGAAGCTCCCAGATATAATGACATCGCTGAAGTCAGAACAATAAATGGTGGCCATTTACAATATTTTTTGAGAGGTAGAGTTGTAATACAACACATGTTTTATATAAGTGATCATAATGTTAGGGGCATTAATTTTACAATAGGTACACTGACATCTTACCATTAATGAATGAATAGCAACCATTTGGTATAATGGCATTGAAATAAGCAACACTTGGTTTTTAACCCATTCAGTTCAGTTCAGTCGCTCAGTCATGTCCGACTCTTTGTGACCCCATGAATCACAGCACGCCAGGCGTCCCTGTCCATCACCAACTCCCAGAGTTCACTCAAACTCATGTCCATTGAGTTGGTGATGCCATCCAGCCATCTCATCCTCTGTCGTCCCCTTCTCCTCCTGCCCCCAATCCCTCCCAGCATCAGTCTTTTCCAATGAGTCAACTCTTCGCATGAGGTGGCCAAAGTACTGCAGTTTCAGCTTTAGCATCAGTCCTCCCAATGAATATTCAGGACTGATTTCCTTTAGGATGGACTGGCTGGATCTCCTTGCAGTCCAAGGGACTCTCAAGAGTCTTCTCCAACACCACAGTTCAAAAGCATCAATTCTTCGGCGCTCAGCTTTCTTCATAGTCCAACTCTCACATCCATACGTGACCACTGGAAAAACCATGGCCTTGACTAGATGGACCTTTGTTGGCAAAGTAATGTCTCTGCTTTTCAATATGCTATCTAGGTTGGTCATAACTTTTCTTCCAAGGATTAAGCGTCTTTTAATTTCATGGCTGCAATCATCATCTGCAGTGATTTTGGAGCCCCCCAAAATAAAGTCTGACACTGTTTCCACCGTCTCCCCATCTATTTCCCAGGAAGCGATGAGACGAGATGCCATGATCTTAGTTTTCTGAATGCTGAGCTTTAAGCCAACTTTTTCACTCTCCTCTTTCACTTTCAGGGTGGTGTCATCTGCATATCTGAGGTTATTGATATTTCTCCCAAGCAATCTTGATTCCAGCTTGTGCTTCTTCCAGCCCAGCGTTTCTCATGATGTACTCTGCATATAAGTTAAATAAGCAGGGTGACAATATATAGCCTTGACGTACTCCTTTTCCGATTTGGAACCAGTCTGTTTTTCCATGTCCAGTTCTAACTGTTGCTTCCTGACCTGCATATAGGTTCTTAAGAGGCAGGTTAGGTGGTATGGTATTCCCATCTTTCAGAATTTTCCAGTTTATTGTGATCCACACAGTCAAAGGCTTTGGCATAGTCAATAAAGCAGAAATAGATGTTTTTCTGGAACTCTCTTGCTTTTTCCATGATCCAGCGGATGTTGGCAATTTGATCTCTGGTTCCTCTGCCTTTTCTAAAACCAGCTTGAACATCTGGAAGTTCATGGTTCACGTATTGCTGAAGCCTGGCTTGGAGAATTTTGAGCGTTACTTTACTAGCGTGTGGGATGAGTGCAATTGTGCGGTAGTTTGAGCATTCTTTGGCACTGCCTTTCTTAAGGACTGGAATGAAAACTGACCTTTTCCAGTCCTGTGACCACTGCTGAGTTTCCAAATTTGCTGGCATACTGAGTGCAGCACTTTCACAGCATCATCTTTCAGGATTTGAAATAGCTCAGCTGGAATTCCATCACCTCCACTAGCTTTGTTCGTAGTGATGCTTTCTAAGGCCCACTTGACTTCACATTCCAGGATGTCTGGCTCTAGGTGAATGATCACACCATCATGATTATCTGGGTCATAAAGATCTTTTTGTACAGTTCTTCTGTGTATGCTTGCCACCTCTTCTTAATATCTTCTACTTCTGTTAGGTCCATACCATTTCTGTCCTTTATCGAGCCCATCTTTGCATGAAATGTTCCCTTGGTATCTCTAATTTTCTTGAAGAGATCTCTAGTCTTTCCCATTCTGTTGTTTCCCTCTATTTCTTTGCACTGATTGCTGAGGAAGGCTTTCTTATCTCTTCTTGATATCCTTTGGAACTCTGCATTCAGATGCTTATATCTTTCCTTTTCTCCTTTTTCACAGCTATTTGTAAGGCCTCCCCAGACAGCCATTTTGCTTTTTGGCATTTCTTTTCCAAGGGGATGGTCTTGATCCCTGTCTCCTGTACAATGTCACGAACCTGTCCATAGTTCATCAGGCACTCTATCTATCAGATCTAGGCCCTTAAATCTATTTCTCACTTCCACTGTATAATCATAAGGGATTTGATTTAGGTTATACCTGAATGGTCCAGTGGTTTTCCCTACTTTCTTCAATTTAAGTCTGAATTTGCCAATAAGGAATTCATGATCTGAGCCACAGTCAGCTCCTGGTTTTGTTTTTGCCGACTGTTTAGAGCTTCTCCTTCTTTGGTTGCAAAGAATATAATCAATCTGATTTTGGTGTTGACCCGTACTGCCTGCCAATTACTGGCTATGAGACTGTGACTGAGTTTCATTTCTTCACTTGAAAAGTGGGGCTAAAACAGCTTATTTTAAGTGAGACCTTACTGTAGGAGTCTGGCAAATGGTTTTTTCCTTTTTTTGTCTATTCAATTAAATTTTAACCTATATCCTAAGACAGGTTAGAACTAGGCTTTATGTTCATCGTGTTCATTTTAATCTAATGCTCTTTCTATCCTGTTCTGATGCATTTTTCTCTTTAACTGTGTGCAGATTCTATTTGTGCCCATAACTGGAAATTTTCAACCAGTTACTACTCTAGTTGTAACGCTCCATCAAGCAAGCAGACAAGATGATTACCTCTATCATCCCGCCTATAATCATCCCGAGAGTAATCATCTCTGGAACTCCAGGACCGGTCATCTCGTCTGTCATATCTGTCTTCATAGCGGTCCCCGCCTCCTCTGTAGTCGTCATCCCTACGGTACCCGCTACCGAACGCTCTTCTGCCACTGCCTATCCTGGAATCGTAGCCTGTGAACAGATCCCAAATTGCAATCATCACACTGGAGGGAAGGAGGAGGCTCTTAAAACCATTTGTGTCTATAATGACCTCTGTCATAGTCTCTGCCACCCCGGTCATCGTAGCGCTCTCGGCCCCCGTATCGATCCATGTCCCGGCGCGGGCCATCACGGTAACTGTCCCGATACCCATCACGGTAGCGGTCTGAATCGTAACGATCTCGATACTCTAGAGGAGAAGAGAGACAGGTAACGTCATTCCTTTTTCTTTGACGCTACTAATAAAAACAGCCCAATAGGTCAGTTTGGTTTTGAGTTCATATTCACTGAGGTATCTGTTTTTAATAACAACAAAAATATTATATCCAAGGCAGAATAATTTGTATTGCATTAAGTTTTCTCAGTAGTTATTTTTAAAAAGTTCTCTAGTGATTCAATCAATGTTCCTGGGGTAACAATTTAGGAGGAAGTTAGGGGGAGATAAATATACAGCGGTTCCGCCTTATTTGTGGTTTAGCTTTTTGAAGTTTCAGTTACCTGTGGTCAACTACAGACAAAAATTTTTACTGGAAAATTCCAGAAATACACAATTCTTAAGTTTTAAAATGTAACAACAGTTTGTGCTGTTCTGAATAGCATGGATGAAATCTTATGCTCTCTCCCTCCAACCTGTCCAGGATACAAATCATCCCTTTGGTCCAGCGTACCCACACAATATAGTACAGTAAGATATACTTTGAGAGAGACAACACATTCATTTAACTTTTATTACAGTATACTATTACAATTGTTCTATTTTATTAGTAATCATTATTGTTAATCTCCAATATACTTAATTTATAAATTAAACTTCATTATAGCTATGTATGTATACGGACAACACAGTGTAACACATAGGGTTCAGTAATATCCAAGGCTTTAGGCATCCATGTGGGGGTGTCTTGAAATGTATCCCCACAGATACAGGGGGTGGGGGGGATATGGACTGCTGTGTATTCTGTAATAAACTTCCAGGATTAATGATTTAAACATTAAATAATATAAGCACAAAACACTAGAAGAAAATATAGCTGGAATCTTTCACACTTGATATCAAAGAATCAAAGACTACTTAAAAGTTTAGCATGGAGGGAACTCACAGGTGGTCCAGTGGTTAGGACCCCAAGCTTTCATAGCAAGAGGCATGGGTTTGATCCCTGGTTAGGGAAAACAGGGTGTGGTGTGGTGGTGGGGAAAACAAAAATTTGGCATGGAAAAATAATTACATATACCACAAATCAAAATGAGAAAAATACATGCAACATATGACAACCAGTTAATTCAAACACTTCAATGTCTCAATATGAACCAATTAATTAAAAAATGAAACAACCTACTTAAAAGATGTTTTGAGTTTACACAAGTAGGTCAAAGAAAGATATTATTTTTGTGACAGCTTCATTTTAAACAATGGTTTCATTTTGCAAAGATCATCATTTTGTCTACATGAACATTCATCCACAGGTAGTTTAGATTTTATAAATTAAGGGGCTTCCCTGGCGGTCCAGTGGCTAAGACTGTGCTTCCAATGCAGGGGGCACATGTTTCCCATCCCTGGATAGGGAACTAAGATCCCAAATATCTCGTGGCATGGGCAAAATAAAAAATTAAATAAACAAACTTTATAAATTATAAACTTGCACTAAGAGAGCAGGGATCCACAGTGAAGAATAGCAGCACAGGAGTTATGCTATTATAAGACAGCATATTCTGGAAATATACAAAACATTTAGCATAATACTTTGCCCCACTCCCAAGGTGTCTTTTATGGGCTACTGGCTTGGAACAGGGGTCTCTACCCTTTGTGACACAGTGTGGGACCTACCTCTACCATGTTGGCAGGGCTAACTTTGGGGCCCTGGCCTAGTCTTTGTTATTATCCATCTTTCTTGCTCTAAATTTAATATCTGAGGTGACAAAACTATCATGTTCCTGGGACCCCTTGGGTTGACTGTCTGCTTTTCCTTTCAAGAGCCATTTCTCCTTGTTAATAATAAAACCTCTTGCATAGATACTGAAGTAAAAAGTACCTAAGGAGTTGTCCCAAGGCTCTGTTGAGTCATAAAGACTTCATCTAAAAATCAAATACAAACGTGACTTCGTCCTTCTACATCTTAACTATGTCAAGGACTCTCTTAAAATAGGACTGTATCTCTGCTTCCTCAATTGTATTTGGCACAGGGTTCACTAGTGTCTCACAAAAAATCAAAATGTTTGTGGATTTAAGTTGCTCTTTCCATTTTTTAACTTAAAAAATATTCCAAACATACAAGAAACTATAGAAATGATAACTGACTTTGAATCTATTACTTAGGTTGAGTGGATACTTCGGCAACATTTTGCCATGTTTATTTCAGTTTTAAAATGTAAAAGTAGCATGTTACAAATGTAGTGAAAGAATTCCCTCCACCCTCTATCCATAATCACGAGGGTGCCTACATTACCATGCACATATCTTTACAAACTTACGTGTTTACACTACATGATACTGCTTTAAAATTTCTCCACATTTTTGCTTTTCTTCCTCACCATAACAGGTTTTGGAAATTTCCTGGCGGTCTAGTGGTGAGGACTCAGCACTTTCACTGCCGGGACCCTGGGTTCAATTCCTAGTCAGGAGGATTAGGATCCCATAAGCCATGAAGCTTGGCCACACCAAACAGGTTTTGAATTTTATCCCTGTCATCACATGTATGTTATCAAGTATTCAATTATATCAACAAACCACTACTTAGTCATCTCTAAATTACACATTTTATTTGCATACTATTTCTCTCCCCTGTTAAAATAATGTCCAGAGAGCAGTATTTCATGTTTTGTTCACTGCTCTATCCTGAGCTCACAGAAGTACCTAGTCTATGGGTAGACATTTAGGATTATTCGAAGGTAATGAATTTTCTTTTACTGTCTAATTACAAAACACCCCCAGAACGCCCAAGAAACCAACTGGATGAAAATGAACTTACTGTCTCCAAAGCTATCATCACCCCTTCTAGGCGGGTAGTCATCAAAGCTGTCTGCAGCAGGACGGGCCCTCCAGTCTGTATCTGTTTTGTCAGAATCACGATTTCTGTCTCGGCCAAAAGAACGATCATCCCTGTCTACAGACGTATCAAATAAAAAAACCACAGGTTAGCTCACAAAAGCTGTTGCCAAATATTTTTCACCTGCGTAGACAACCCCTGCTGCCTCACATATGGAGCCTGCTTACACCACAGCATTGTCATGAAGTCATCCCAGCCCTATAAGTGCGCTCTTCAGCTCAACCAAGTGACTCCCTTCCTCACATTTATTCCTACTGGTTTAATGCTTACCCGTCTCATTTTCTATATAGGCCAGGAGCCTCTAAAACATACATGAATTGGGCTCCTTTGGTGTCCAGAGTGCTAGGTATGTAATTTATTTAGCATATATTTAACGTTCATCTAAGTCAATCAGGGTTTCTCAGTCTCAACACAACCAACATTTTGGGTTGGACAATTCTTTGTTGTGGGGGGCCATCATATACACTATAGCACAGCCCCTGGATTCTTTTAGACGTCAGCCCTTCCCACACTTGTGACAACCCAAATGTCTCCCAATACTCCCAAATACTCCCAATACAAATGTCCCCTGTGAAGCAAAACCACCCTCAGTCAACAATTGCTGACTGAGATTAAGGTAGGCCTCCACTAAAAATTTCTGGGGAAGGGCACCTCTGGTTTGTCATCCTAGGACCAGACGAAACAGAACACTCGGAACACATCCAGTCAGCTTTCTCACCTTTATCCTGTGCTTGATCAGCAACGTCCACTCGAATTCTCCTGTTACCTAGAGACTGAGAGCATAGGACCATATTAACCAACCTTTTGCCCCATTATGCACAAATCCCATGAGTGACCTTGAACGTCTGGGCATAGCAGAAGCACTGGGGGAAGGAAGATAAAGGAAAAACACTGTAATCTAGCCAACACTACAATCTGTTGGCTAAAGAATCCTCTATAAAGACTTGAATATAAAATAACCTTGTAGAATTAACATTTAAGTTGGGCTTAAATAAATGTCAGTTCAATTATCTTACTAATTTTATAAAGTCAAATCTCACAGAATAGATTTAACTTTTTAACTATCACAGGCAATTTATTAAGTGTAATCCTTTTACATTATAGTCAATTCAGCAAACTTCAGACAATAATAGTTATATGGTATCCTTTTCTTATCCAGACTGAGGAGTTAAAAATTAGTAATGCTAATGAAACCTAAAAATGACATGAAAAGAAAAAACTTCCAACTTTTGTTTTTCATATATTAACTAAATACACAAATTTTATTCCTATTTGACATTTGCTTCAGATTATCATGATGGTACTCAAGCCTGAAACAGGAAAAATATTTTAGGAGGAGCTGCTTTCAATCATGTCCAATGTCAGATTTGGACCACAGAATTATGCCACAAATGTCATTGGAAATTGCCTTCTCAACAATGAGAGGTTTCTGGAATTTAAAAAAGAGCCTTTTTTTTCCTTTTCAGATATAATCAGTTTGATTTCTAAAGTCACTAGAGGTAAAAAGGCAGTTCCTGGACTAGAAACTTTTTATCACTAATAAGCAACTAACTGTTTTAATATTCCTGCTTGGGCAAGCCTAACAATCCATACATGGCCTTAAATAACTGATCACATGTAGACTTAATCTCCATTCCCTTCATGTATTGAGGGCTGCATTCCCTCCTCCTGCTGAACCTCTGCTGTATCTAGACAGGAAGACATCTACAGGCAATAGCAGGAACGCAGGACTGGATGTTCACTGTCGTTCCCAGGAGCAAGCATTACTGCTACAAATGACATTTTAGAAATGTTTGAGCCCTCTCAAAATTATTACTAGGCCCTGCTGAACTTGCTGAAGGGAAGTGCGACTTGCTAGATGTTCAAAGTTAACTGCAATACTGATAAATAATCCAGGCTTTTCTCTGTAGATATTGTGGGAATCTTTGAAATAGCTACAGACCCAGACTAAAAAATAATCAGTTTGCTAAACATAAGAGTTGTTAGCTCCCAGCCCTCAACCCCACCCTTTTTATTTACCTCTTCGTTGAGGCTCAAGGCACTGAGCAAGGAATCCAGGTCCTCAAACTCAGCATAACCAAAACCTTTTAACCTCTCAGGATTGCTGGGCTCACGCGGTAAACGCACCGCACTGATCTAAAGAAGAAATAAGAAATAGTTCCCAAATTCAATGTTCTTGTTCACTTGCCTTCTTTTTTGACACTGTGTATGCAATGGATTTATCTGAAGAATACACAAGAACCTAGATGTCTCCAGGAGGAAAACTGGTACAGAGGGATACAAGAGAAACTTCACTATATATCTTGTTAAAATCTTTTCAACTTGAACAGTATGAATTTAACCCTTAGAAAACTTGGACAAGTTCAGTATATTCCTTGCACCCCTGACTTCTGCCTCATTTTGTATTTCTATTTTTTAGTTGTTTCTCAATTAAGAGGAATCGCCTATCCCACAATTGATTGACTTTCAATGTTTCTCTTTCAGAAATTAGACTGAGTTTTTGCCAAAAGGTTTTCTGGGCAGTATATTTTATGACAAGCTGACTTATCTGAGAAACATTATTTACTGTTTTCACCTATTTATAGCTTGGCTGAATCAAACACTGGATTGTAAACTCTCACCATCCTTACCCTCTGCCAAATTCTGAGATGATAAAGCACTGAATCATACTTCTAACTACTTCTTGTCACCTTTTGTGTCTGTTTTCTAATCCTTATTATTTATTTCTTCACTTCTCTAACATTGTGCATATATTCAAGTTATCTTTTGCATCACTGACTTGATACTTTATTCTGGCCTTCTGAGATATGGATTTTGTTAGTTGCTTTCAAATTCTATTTTAACTCCACTCATGAGTAGAGCAGGAAAAGGAATAAAATAAAAGGGAATAAAGATGTCCTCTCATCAAAGTTTGGAAAAAGGACTTTTAAGCACCTCATACTTTGTCTTTCTGGAAACTTTCAGATCAGTGTTTTTAAACATCTTGCCTTAAGCTTTTTAAGCAAGCCTGTGAATTCCATTATATGTGAACAGATTCTGTTAACATAAACTACATATCTGTTCAGTTAAATGTATTCATATAAAATATTTAAATGTAGTTTTGCTCTAAGCCTGAATGTAATTAACAAAATAGCTGAGTTTAGAGAAACTTTCTTCCCACTTTTCAACATTCAACTGGGTATGTTAACTTTAAATTTCTTAATGAGAATGGTATATGTTCTTTATAGACTCTCCCTGTATCAATAAGGTATTAAATTTGTTGATAAGACTGTCTGTTGGACGAGAATATTCTCAGCCAGAGGGCCTAAAGCCACTTAATTATATAATTTTCTTTTCTAAGTCCATATATAACCTCAGAACTTTTCTCAACACAGGAATTCAAGAGACAGTCACTATGCTATCCCCTCTATGTAGTTAATTACCTAAATCCTTTACACTTACATTTAATCCTCTAAAGAAGTCCTTAATGGAGTCTTCTGTCACATCATAGGGCAGGTTCCCTAGGAAAGCAGTGTAGGGTGGAGATTTGGGAAGACGGCTCCGGTCGATATTGGGTTCCCGAGCAGCCCGTGGAGCAGTGGGCAGGATGGAACGGTCAATTGGAGGTGCCCGATACACATCATCATCATTACTATGCCAAGTGGTTGAAACTAGGGTAGAAAAGTAGACATTGAACAGCTGAGGAAACTTCCCTTAGTGCCACAGCAGAATGAGAGGACCTACACAAGTGCCAAGTGCTAGACCATTTTATTCCACCTTAACTTTGTAGTAATCTTGTATTTTACAGAAAAGGAAATCAAGATTTTGGGAAGGTTTTGTAACTTGCCTACCAAGGTCTCACAGATGGTAGCCCAGCAGGATGGTAATCCTAGTGGAGCTAGGAGATACTGTCCCTACGGTACTGCCCATGAGTTTGTACTTCAGGTATTAACACTTACAGAAGGTACGATCCAGATGAAATTTCTTAATACGAAAATAGGTCACAAAAGAAAAAGTATTTTTCAGTTTGCAATGAAGGTTTTAGAAAAAAATGATGGGTGATCAGATGTGTCAGGCCCAATGACTTTATAGCTCCTGACTGTTGCCAGCTATTCTGCAAAGGCACGGAACTTCTTCAAATATTTCCCCACCATAATTACTATTCCCATTCCTTTCCCTCAGACCATTTTTGTTTACCCAGGAACACCATGCCTTCATACTAACAGCTCCTAGAACGAATTATTCCTAAGTACAAACAGCTTACAGATTATACTGCTATCTTATTTTATGAGGACATTACAGAATTTTAGACCTAAAATGAAATCATCTAGTTCTTACTTTCCAAATGAAAACAAGGCTTAAAAGGACAGTACCCTGACAAAACTCTATTACTGTAATAGTCATACTTGGCACTAAGCCCTCTTGAATCACCACTTTAGTCCCTATTTCAAACTCACAGCCTTAACCTATTTTGTTATGTACAAATACATAAACATAAGATTTCAGGTTCTACAAAATTAGTAAGTTTCTTTCAAACTGCAAGTGTGAAGCATTATTATGGGATAGATTTTGTAGAGAAACTCCAGGCATGATGGAAAACAGAAGGAAACGCACCATCCCCTTCCAGATCGTCTGTTTCATCAGCCCAGCTGACTGGTTTGGGGACATAGGTGCTGCCTCCACCAGTCCCTCCATCCTCAGCCAGAAAGTCTGTTAGGGAGATAGTCTTCCCCTTCTTATTCTTCTTTTTCGCTGTTTCAGAAAGACAAGAGAAAGATTACTCATCAATACTTGGGTCTTTACAGAATTGTACATGGCACTATTGTTAAATGTACTTATAAGAAAGTAACAAAAAAAGTCCCATCAAAGGTTTAGATTGTGGTACATTTCTATGAAAGAATTCCATCCAGATATAAAGGAGAAGGCACAATGTACTGGGACAGAAAGCCCAATGAGAACTGAAAGATAAAATGCTGCTAAGTCACTTCAGTCGTGTCCGACTCTGTGTGGCCCCATAGACGGCAGCCCACCAGGCTCCGCCGTCCCTGGGATTCTCCAGGCAAGAACACTGGAGTGGGTTGCCATTTCCTTCTCCAATGCATGAAAATGAGAAGTGAAAGTGAAGTCACTCAGTCGTGTCCGACTCTTAGCGACCTCATGGACTGCAGCCTATCAGGCTCCTCCATCCATGGGATTTTCCAGCAAGAGTACTGGAGTGGGGTGTCATTGCCAATGAGGTAGGGGCAAACTTTTATTTCTTACTACATTCTCTTGTGTATCATTTGAGATTTTTAACTATTTGTGTTTAAGAAAGGTTACTACATTCATTGCTCCCGGGACACAAAGAAACAAAACAAAATCCTTACTCTTAATATTCTGACACTCCTTCCCTACCTTAATACCACATATGAAAACGAGATATTATACTAAAGGAAAAACTAAGAAAGCCCTGAGAACCAGCAATTTAAATGTTTTCCCTGGTTATGAAGTCTTTAGGAATCCTGACCATGGCTCTTTAACTCTCCAGTCCTTACAACTTCTGAGATGGCACCAGTCAGCAGCTAATGCAGAAGAACTGGAAGCACTAACTGAAGTTCTAGAACTGGCCCTTCAGAGCAGCTGTGACTCGGTTAAGGGAAACAAACAAACAAACCCCAAAAACCGTAACAAGCAGCTCTGTTGTAACAAAGATCAGTTCCATGCCTTTTATAATGATGAGTTCCTTCTCCATGTTCCAATTCTCAACAAACTTTCAATTTTCAATCCAAAATGATGAAGAGTCTGTAACTTGATGCATCATTTACTTAACTGAACGAAGGCTGTTCTCTCACCTGGTACTTACCTGTCCTTTAAAATACAATTTTCAGGAACTAAAGACCTGTTTGCTATGAATGTTATGAACCTTCTGGACACAAAATGAACCTCAAGAATTATGGTCTCAATGTGCAAAACAGACAAACTTGGCTACAATTATACAGGGAAAATATGGTCTTGAATGTGAAGTTTTCATGCTTCTCTCAAGTAACTTAATAGTAACCCTGTTCCAAAACTCATTTATGATCACCAGGTTATATTGTGGATCTATCCTATGCTTTGGAAGAAAGTAGCTATGCAAAGTTTGATAATACCGATACTGCTCCTAGTTCATGTGCAAAGGCCTGGGGGAAATTTTAATTTGAATAAGACATAAAACATACCTTTGTGGTAGAATGATAATGTATAGGCTTATTTTAGTTGTTCAATTAAAAAATAAGTGGGACTAGTATATAATGCTAGCTGGAAAAGGCAATGGCACCCCACTCCAGTACTCTTTCCTGGAGAATCCCATGGATGGAGGAGCCTGGTAGGCTGCAGTCCATGGGGTCGCTAGGAGTTGGACACAACTGAGCGACTTCACTTTCACTTTCATGCATTGGAGAAGGAAATGGCAACCCACTCCAGTGTTCTTGCCTGGAGAATCCCAGGGACGGGGGAGCCTGGTGGGCTGCCATTTCTGGGGTCGCACAGAGTCGGACACCACTGAAGCGACTTAGCAGCAGCAGCAGCAGAGAGCTTTACCTTCATGGGGCTTTATGATCTGTCTGGTCATTGAGAAAATAAAAATAGAACTGATGGTCAGCCCATACAATAAGGTAAAGCCTAAAATGAGAATAATAGTTTGATTGAAGTATCGCTTTTCCCTTTGTTTTACATACAAGTGAAAGTGAAGTCACTCAGTCGTGCCCCCATGGACTGTAGCCTACCAGGCTCCTCAGTCCGTGGAATTTTCCAGGCAAGAGTACTCGAGTGGGTTGTCATCTCCTTATCTAGGGGATCTTCCCAACCCAGGGATTGAACCCGGGTCTCCCGCATTGCAGGCAGACGCTTTACCATCTGAGTACAAATCTAATGCCAAAACAGCACAAGCTGGAAAACCAATCTGCCCTTTGTTTGATTTTGGCGTAAATCAATTTCTTAAATCAGGTTTTCTCAGTTTTTACTTCTTGACAAACTAATCTCACATTCTTCTTTAACGTCATTTGAAATTTCAAAATAGTGTGTCCAAAAAAGAAAATTAAAACACTGTTTTAGAATGTTTTTTCAAACGATACATATCCCTTTCCCCTCTGATTCTGTGACGGGCCCCTCCAAAAACTTCTGGCTGAGAAATCACTGTTGGATGATGGATAGCCTTCATATACAGACAAGCTAAAACTCTTCTTCAAGACCTCCAACTTCTTTAAATCCAGCAGCAGCACTGACTCAATCATAATATAAGCAGCAGATTTAACAGAACAAGCCTTTAAAAAAGTAAATTAACAAACCTAAATGCTCTCTCCACTGTTTTATTCTAATAACTGAGAAACAATGTTATCTAAATCCTTCATACACCTTTTGCTCCAACAATATCTATGTCCATTCCACGTTTAGGACTTCAATGATGTACTCTTCTTTACTAAGTAAAGTATCCTTTAACGCTCCAGCAGTATCAAACCCTTGACACAATGACTGAGCTGATCCAACTCTTAAATGTCTTTAAATTTTTTGTGAATTGGTTAAAGTTCAACCACGTTAATAAAACACATCCCAATTACTCAAAACCAAATCCACTTGGACAAGAACAAATTTTATTAAACCCTCTAACTGCCTGCTTGTCTCATTACAATTGTAATTTACCGACTAAATACTAGGTACTTGTGAAGCTCTTTATATACTCATCTAGTTAAGCTTTGTTATGACAGGTATAAAAATAAATACTACAACTGATCAGCTTAACTCTTTCTCGATTTCTGCACTGTTGGCTGACATTTTAGGTTGGGTAATCCTTTGAGGGGGAAGGCGGGGAGACAACGTACCATGTATTATATGCTGCTGCTGCTAAGTCACTTCAGTTGTGTCCGACTCTGTGTGACCCCACAGACGGCAGCCCACCAGGCTCCGCCGTCCCTGGGATTCTCCAGGCAAGAACACTGGAGTGGGTTGCCATTTCCCTCTCCAATGCATGAAAGTGAAAAGTGAAAGTCGCTCAGTCGTGTCCGACTCTTATCGACTTCATGGACTGCAGCCCACCAGGCTCCTCTGTCCATGGGATTTTCCAGGCAAGAGTACTGGAGTGGGGTGCCATTGCCTTCTCCACCATGTACTGTATACTTAACAGCAATCTCCAAGCCTAGACTTAGTGTCCTGGGTGGGTGAGACAAAACTGCCCATGGTTGAGAACCAGCATTCTAAGTGGTATTTTCACATCAATAAATAAGTAGACAAACAAAAGGAAATGTTAGCCCTATACAAAGCACATTAGCAGAAAAGTGACTACAATAAACCAAATCTTCAGGATTATCAGGCTAATCAAAAGTAAAAATGCTTCCTTTAGTTTTCTTGGAATGTTTTCCTGTCCTAATTCCATTGTATTAGTAATAAAAGCTCCAACTGACATATACTGGAGTGATAAAATCTACGGACAAGCTGTTAGTTCTTTAAATAAAACAGTAGACACCTTAAAGTACTTTAAGCAATAAAAGCTTATTTGTTGTACAATGCAGCCCTACTTCTCCTTCTTTCTCAAACTAGTATCTCTTATTTAGGAAGGAGAATTCACATAGTTCTTAATAATTAAATGAGGCATTGTTAAAAAAATTAAGTTTCTTAGACTTCCTTGGTGGTACATTGGATATAAATCTGCCTGCCAATGCAGGGGACATGGGTTCAGTCCCTGGTCAGAAGGATCCCACACTGCCACCGAGCAACTGAGCCTGCGCTCTAGAATCAGTGAGCTGCAACTACTTAAGCCCACACACCTAGAGCCTGTGCTCTGCAACTAGAGAAAGCCCTCTCAGAGCAATGAAGACCCAATGCAGCCAATAACAATAATAATAAAAAAATGCAACCCGCTCAAATACCAGATTGCCTAGAATTAGACTTATGTACTGCTGTTTAGAGCACAGCATGAAAAGATGTTTCATACAGTGTGGCACAGTATCATAACATTAAGAGTCCTCGACCTTTACTGTGCTACTGTTTAGCAAACCAGAGAATAAAGACCGAGTCAGGATCAACAAGCTTCAGCATCTTGCTCGTGATAAGTCATATCCAACTCTTTGCGACGTCATGGGCTGTAGCCTGCCAGGTTCCTCTGTCCACGGGATTTTCCAGGCAAGCATACTAGAGTGTCATTACTAGGGATGTCATTTCCCTCTCCAGGGGATCTTCCTGAACCAGGGATTGAACCTGCATCTCCAGCATTGGCAGGTTTTTTTTTTTTAAAACCACTGAGCCTTGACCCCTATGTTTAATTGTTATGAGATCTCTTTGTCCAACTTCATCTTGACACAATCTGAGGAAAATGCCACAATGTTTTTCCTTACCTCTCCACACATACTCAATTTTGATCACATATGGACCACAGCAATATCCAATACAAATCTAAGAAACTGACTTTGGTTGAGTGCACTTCTAAATGTACACACATATATTTAACTACAAACAACCAGTTAAAACAAGAACACCCAAAACTCCAAAGTTAATCCCTTTCCCCATGATCAGGAAAACAAATTCTAGCACATTTTGGGAAACAACCAGTTAAAACAAAAAAACCCCAAAATTCTAAAGTTAATTCCTTCCCCCATGATCAGGAAAACAAATTCTAGGATGTTCTGCAGTGAATACAATGTAGTAGGTTATTTTATCTCAAGTGATACATACATGGTATGTGACTTATACATTCTTTAAAAGTGACATTACTTAGAAATACAATGTTTTACCTTGATACTTCTCTTTGTATTTGTACTTAAATTATCATAAGACATTTTAACTTTCACCTTCTGAATCTGGGTATCTTACTCCCAGAATAACAAACATTTGGTACAAGAAGGGATATGAAGATAGGTAAGACATGAACTGTATATAAGAGCAACCAGTGAAACCATTTTTAACTATAGGAGTCAGCACTGTATAAAAACCACCATTGGACACTATCTTACCATAAAAAATAATCAAACAAGATGCCACATACAATGGCATTCTGAGGTGTTATGCAAATGAAAGGCCTTGTGTGCACACAGGTACACTGTTAACAATCCCAAGGCAGTCTAGTCTCACAAACTGCTAACCCGTGTCAAATACATTTGATCCCCTATAGGCAAGGACACAGATACAATAGTTAGCTTTGGGACACCTCCAGTTCTTGAAGGTCAGTAATTAGTCACACTGGATACTGTATTATTGCAAAGAATTTTTTGGTTTCATTTACAAGTAAAAGGGAGGGGATATATGTACAGTTATAGCTGTTTCACCTGTGTACAGCAGAAACCAACACGACATTGTAAAGCAATTTTCCTCTAATTAAAAAAATAAGTAAAAGGCCTGTTAAGTTTTATCATGTTTCTTCACAAAGAAAATATAAGATGTTTTTTCAGGGGCCATCAAGAAGTATATTGAAAATACATTAATTTTACAGACCCATGCACACAGTGGGCCTGTATTAATATAATGGGTGTATACCCATTATACACCAAATCAATACGATGGGAAAAGATCCAAAGTGGGGAAAGAAATTTGATAATTTCTCAAGGGCTGACTGTCAGATGTACCACTGTACCCGGATACCAGCATAAGTGTCCCTTACATGTATTACACAAGCTAAAAGATTCATGTAACTGTATTAAAGGAGATAAGGGCTTCCAGCTGGGTAGAGTGGAAGAAGAGACCTCACTAAGCACATCTGTTTTACTAGTCTGGACTTTATTTACACAATGCTATCGGCATCTTCCACCTCTAAAAAAATTCCACAAAAGTTATACAGAAAGGGAAAACAGGCTTTTCACTAATTATGACACTAAGATATCAAGATGGCCAAAGTACTTCAGATGAAGCTCCTGGGCAGCATCCCAAACTTATGATGACACATAAACCAACCTTGTTAGTCCCAAGTTGATAATGGAGAAGAATGAGAAGTTTCAAAGATTGCGACCCTACTCTGCCATCTGCAGACAGTGACCTTGAACGACTAATTTTCATATTCCTCAGACAGGAGATAACCAACATCTGCATTATCTCACAGAACATCAAATTAGACAACACACAGAAAAGTGCCAGGTCAATTGTCAAGTGCTACACTAGTGAAAGATATTATGCTCAACTGCACCTCAATTTCCTCAATATTTTCCAAAGACATACATCTCTATGTAAGAGAGAAGAGAAATTCTTGGTGAGAAATCAGTGTTCAGAGATAAGTCGTTCAATAAATGTTTTGTACAATGTAGGCTCATGCCAGGGAAAAGAGATCATATCCCCCATTCTAAAATCACTGTTAACAAAATGTTGGCACAACTCTCTACTAAGTCCATCAGAAGTGCAGGGAGACTTACATGAAAGTGATATTTCCTCTCAAATTCTAAACAAGAAGTCAATTCCAGCCACTAGTATTCTTCTAAAAGCAACTCCTAGCAGTTGTGCAGTTACCCTAAAAAAAAAAAAAAAAAAAAAGGGCCCTACCCTACTACTGGGGCCATCAAAACTCAACCAAAACGGAAGCTGTCAAGGGCTCTGATCTTGGTCACCACTGGATCTCCAATATCCAGAAGCATGTCTGACAAATATACAGTTCATACTCAAGTAAAACTGTGTTGACTGAGTAAGAAAAAGTGCAGAAGAAATCTAGGTCTCCACCCTGCTTCCTCTCCTCCAACACGTGGGCGCACCACACCGGATTCCCTACCCCCGTCTTAACTCTAGTAACGCCAAACTCCAAACCTAATACATTTACCCTTGGAAGAACATAGGGGCCGGATCACACTCTAGAAGGGGAAGAGCAAAAAGTGGAAGGACCTAAAGAGAAAGCAACACAGGCGCGTAAAACCTTCCCATCTGGGCTCTCGCGCGTGCTTTTCAGGCGCGCCAGTCTCCAGTACCCTGGGCTCTCCGACCGCGCACGCGCACCGCCACCTTCCTCCGCCCCTCCAGCGAGTCGCGCTCGGGTTCTAACTGCCCCCCCCCTTTATTCCCTGCCCCCACTCCCGTCCACAACGGCCTCGCGCCTTGGAGACCTAGTTCAGAGTGCACCCGTCCGCGCGCCAACCGCCTCCTTCCTTCCTCCACGCTTTCACGCGGGCACAGTGCTTCACGTCTATGAGAAGGCCTACATCTCCCGCTGATCTTTCTGCGCCTCCTCCTCACTCCAACTCAAGCCAGAGTCTACCATTACTCCCCAGTCCAACCTCGCGCAGATGGGGTGAAAAGGGTGTGAGGGGGAGGGGAAGTGTCCTTCCCCTCCCCCCAAACATCCCGAGGCAATAACCTAACATGGCCCAGCCGCCAGCCTGCCGCAGCCCCAAAATCCGAAGGGAAGGGGTGCCGCCCACCCCCCGACTCCGAAGAATCAGTGGATCAGGCTCGGAGAGTCGCTTCGGAGCCTGGTCCTTGGCCGCGCTCGGCCGCTCACTCACCTGAGGCCGCCATGTTGGGAGAGGGAGAGAGAACGCAAAGGACCCGGATGAGGCAGTCACGTGATTAGAGCGAGCGCGTCGGGCTAGGAGACGCGAAACTGGGAGGGGGCGGGGAATTAAGGAGGGACACAGGAGGCGGGGCGGCGCTCCTCTAGGTTCGTAAAGCAGCGCGAGGAGGTGACGCGGCATCCGACGGGAAGACCTGCGCGACATGTGGCCAAAGGGGTGGGGCCTGCGCTGTCGCGAAACCCCTCAGCTTTACGTAGGGCGACGCGCGGACGAGGGGCAGGTCTCAGCCTGGGGCGGGGTCTCCTGATCCGCAGACTTCCTGCCTGTGCGGTAAACGGAAGGGGTGGTGCGGCGCTGTCAAGGTCCACCTCTCTGGCACCGATTGGAGGCGGGCTGGAATCCAGAATGGGCGTGCCACAGTTGGTTTCCTGGGAAGATTCTGAGTTTCTTTGTAAATCGCTTTTTGTTAAAGCAAAATAAACCACCATTCTGCTTAAGGATGGTTTTAATTGGGGATGTTTAGAAGGAAAAGAAAGTAACATTCATTCATCACTTACTTGCCATGATCTTTTACTAAAAGACTTTTAATCCTTCGTTTTGCAAACTAAATTCAGTCAAACTCAGGCCCTTAGGATTTTACAGTCTAATGCTATCTACGCTTCCTCTTGTTGCCAGGTTGTCCTTGAGACCCGATGGACTGTAGCCCGCCAGTTTCCTCTGTCCATGGAATTTCCCAGGCAAGAATATTGGAGTAGGTTGACATTTCCTTCTCCAAGGGATCTTCCCTATCCAGGGATGGAATCCCACGTCTCCTGCATGGGAAGAACGATCTTTTACCAATAAGCCACCAGGAAACCCCATAGGTAGTAGTAGTTCATTCAATGAAAATTTGCTTTGCACTCCTACCACGTGTCAGGCGCTTTTATTGGCATTTTGGGTACAACTGGAGAATAAAACTGCTCCAAAGCATGTTATATAGTTCAGTGAGGGAAAGACAGACAATAAGCAGTAATTAAGTGAAATGTTAGAAATGTTAAGCACTCTAGAGGTAATTAAGGTAATTTGATAAACCTGATTTTGTGCAACTTAAATTGCATGGTCAGGGAAGGCCTCTGAGGAAGTGACATGTGAACTGAGATCTCAGTTACAGAGAGCCAACCCCCTGAGGAACTAGATCAAATGCTCCAGGACAGGAACATGTTGGCAAGTTTGAGTCTCAGTTTGGTGACGGGGGTGGGTGAGGGGGTGGGGGGGCTGGTAAAGATGAGGTTTGAGAAATATGTTGGGGTTGGCTTATGTGAGGCTCTGTGAATCAGGTTTAGGAGTTTGGATTTTATTCCAAGTGAATTGGGAAAGCGTGGAAAGATTTTATGCAGGGGAGTGTGAGGACTTGAAATAGTTTTGTAAACGGTTACTTAGTATCTTGATGTGGGTGATGGTTACATAAGTGTATATTTAAGTACATCAGATTGTACACTCAAGAATTGTGCACTTAGTGTATAGATGTCATACTTTAAACAACAGTGATGACAACAACAGGATTACTCAGTTTACTGAATGGAGAGTGGGTTATACACCTGCACTAATGGAAGAGAAAGATCAGTTAAAAGGTTCTTGGTGCCAGGACCTCATAATGTCTTCATGGACCCTAGACACGTTTACCTTCATAGGCCCTTTTCTCCTTTAAAACAGTGTTAACATTATTCGTTGCACTGGGTCTTCCTTGCAGCCTGTAGGCTTTCTCTAGTTGCAGCACATGGTAGCTTCTCTTGTTGCAGAGCATGGGCTGAATTGCCCCATGGCATGTGGAATCTTAGTTCCCCAACCAGGGATTGAACCTGTGCCCCCTACATTGGAAGGAGGATTCTTAGCCACCGGACCACCAGGGAAGTCCTAATATTAAAATTTGTGTTTTATGATTGTCCTGGTATAAAAACCAACATATTGATAAAGTATATTTTCTTTTACCTAAATGTTTATTTTTTCTTATAATTTAAAAATAAGCTAAAATGTTTTTGTGGGGCCCTTAAAGTATGGTGGTGTCTAGGCACTGTCTCTGTTATGCCTGCTGAATAAGCCAACCCTGGCTGCTGTCATCCTGGTGAGAGAAGCTGGTGCTTTAGACATGAGTGTAGAGATGGAAAGAGATGGATGCAGATTTTGGAAGTGGACTAGATGTAAAAGGGCACAGGACAAAGAACTCTCCCAAGTTTTTGGCATGAACACTTAGGTGATGCCATGAGTTTATAGTCTCTTTTCTCAGAATGTTGTTAGGGAATCCTGTAAAGAAGAGAGCCTGAATTCTGCTGTTGACTTTACCCAAACTGCTGACTGGTCATTGAAGCATGAATGCATGAACAGTTCAGCTGAGGAAAGCAAAAACAGAATGGAACTGAGATCTGAGCTGATATCTGCCTCATGTGAGAAAGAGAGTTGGTAATTTGGGTCCAACCAGTTTAATTGCTTGCTAAAACGAAAACATAAACGTTTTTGGAGGATACGTTTGTTCCCTGTTCCTCCTGTAGGAAATTTCCACAAATGTAGTGGCTTAAAAAACAAATTTATTCTTTTATGACTCTGGGTCAGAAGCCTGAAATAGGTTTCACTGAGCTAAAATGAAAGTGTTGGCAAGACTGCATTCCTTCTGGAGGTTCTATGGGAGATTCTGTTTCCTTGCCTTATCCACCTTCTGTATAACTGGCTATGTTCCTTGGCTCATGGTCTGCTTCCTCTGTTTTCAAAGCCAGAAATGTTGGGTTGAATCCTTCTTGTACTGATCAGTTTGATTGTGACTTTTCTTTCTGCCACTCTCTTTCACTTTTAAGGACCCCTGTGATACAATTGGGCCCACCTGGACAATCCAGTATAGTCTTATTCTAAGGTCTTCCAGTGTGCCACCATAATTCCATCTGCAGCCATAATTCCCTTTTGCTGGATAATATAACATATTCACAGGTTCCAGAGGTTTGGATGTGGACATCTATTTGTTTGACTGCACTGGGTTTTAGTTGCAGCTGGAGGAATCTTTGAATTTTGGGAACCCTTAGCTGTGGCATGCCTCAGAAGGATATAACAGAATCTAGAGTCTTCAAAACATATATATGATGTACTTGAATCAAAGTTGTTCAACGTGTGAGGAAAATGGAAAATGTGACGACAAGACAACAGAGACCAGCCCTGAGATGAGCCAGATGTTGAAATGATCAGACAAGGACTTTAATGCAGCTATTATAACAGTGCTCAGTGAGTTAAAGTAAAATATCCTTGTAATGAGTGAAAAGGTAGGAAATTTCAGCAGAGACATAGAAAATATGAAAAGAACCAAGAGGACATTTTAGAATAAAAAATACCGTGTCTGAAATAAGTTTCATGGATGACATTACAAGCAGAATAGAGATGATAGGAAAGAGTCTCTATACTTGAAGGTAGATCAATAGAAATGATCAAATTGGAAGAGAGGGAAAAAAAGATTGGAGAAAAAAGTGAACAGACTCTCTGGGACCTGTGGAGAATATAAAAAAATAGAGCACGTTATTGAAGTCTCAAAAGGAGAGGAGAGAGTTGGGGTAGAAAATATTTGAAGAAATAGTACCCCTAAACTTTCCACATTTGGTTAAGATTCAGGAAGCTCAGCAAACCCTAAATAATATAAAGAAAACTGCATTGGCGTATCATAGTCAAAATGCTGAACACACACCAATGATAACAGAAAAATCTTGAAAGCATTCAGAAAAAAAGTGACATTGTGTACAGGGGATTTGAATGGCCATGGACTTTCCATGAACTGTAGAGGTCTAAAAACAGAGAAACAAGATTCTTAGCATGCCAGAAGAAGAAAGCGGAGAATAAATGACACCAGAGGAAATTCAGATCTTCAGGAAAGAATGGAGAGTTTCAGAAACAGTAGACTGATGCATAAAGAAGACTTTTTTTCCTTTTTAATGTCTTTGAAATTCATCTCATTGTTAAGAGCAAATTTTAGAATATTGTCTTGTGGGATTTGTAATGTATTTAGGTGTAATGTGTGTATTATTTACAACTATAGTGTAAAGGATGATGGTTCTTCTGTCTGAAGAAATACAGTATTAACCTAAGTAGGCTATGAAAGGTTAAGGATAAATATTCTAAGCCTTAGAACAGGAACTTTAACAATAATGGAAAGAAATATAGTTAAAATTAATTAATATGAGATTTAAAGACATTTAATCAAAAAGAAGGCAAAAGAGGAATTGATAATAATAATTTTAAAAACTAGCTGGGGGAAAAATAAGATATGTAAAGCAAGCACTTGAAAGGGATGGCACATGAATTGTCTTCCTGAATAACAGTTTACATGGGGATTTGTACTTTCAAGAGCCTAGGAGTGCAGATTTTTGTTGCAACTCTGTTGCTATTCATCTGTGCGGAACAAAGGTAAACAAAAAAAACACAAGGCAGGGGTAAGGGGGGTCGGGGGGTGGGGAGGTAGTCAAATGGATAGAATATAGTAGAGTATTCTTGACTATGAAGAGTTTGAAGTATGCAGTGGCTCAGGCACACTTTGAATCATCTCTGGAGAAGAAGCAGGCATCCCTCAGTGGTGTACCCAGAAGAGTGGGAAAGAGATGGCTACGTGTGGGTGTGGGTTCTCTTGGCAGCCAGCTACCTTGGGGAGGAGAGGAAAAGCTGGAATACACCTGCCACTTTAGGATTCTGTTGTGAGCTAGCATTTGAAGAGGCTCTCTCCCAGCCCTTATTTGTTTTTTTTTTTGCCCAAAGGCTAAGGATGCAGATGCCTCCAGGAGCTAGGCAGCTAATGGGAATGATTTAAGCAGCCTCATAGGCATTGTGGCAAACTTCATGCAGAGTACTTGCTCCGTGCGGCAGAGATGTTTACTGCTCACCCCAATCCATAAACTCCCCATTTCTCAGCTCCCTGCTGAGGGGTGGGGAGGGAGACAGACTGGCAGTGGAGGAGCTGTGTCCCATCAAGTAGGAAGCATGTTAAAAGTTATGGAGCAGCTTGATCTGAACAGCTGTTGCTCCTTGCTGATCACGGAGAATATAAGTTGAAGTAGACAGAAAAGGTGTAAGCAGTCTGGATCCCTGCGATATTGCCAGGAGGAGAGCTGCTCCAGAGAGTTGTCTGACTGACCCTGGACTTGGAGTGAACAAGAAACAAATCTTCATTCTAAGCCCCTTCCTCTATTTTGTAGCCTAGCCTACCCCACACACTTTCTTTAACGGCAGCAGTCATAGCTCAGTTCAGCCTCTTACTAGCAAGCCTAGTGTCGCCAGACCTTCCAGTTTCTGCAGGATAAACCAGAAATGAGTTTTTTTGGTGAAAATGTCAACATTTGAAAATAGATGTTAATTAGAAAAGTAAAACCTTGTATACCCCAAATAAGACTTTCCTGGGGGTCAGCTTAACCCACTCAGTTGGAACTTGAGCTCTGCATTTGGTGACTCATCAGTTCTCATCAGTGACTCAAAGCTTCTGTTGTCACTCCTGTTCAAATGGGGCAGAGATCAGTTCTTTAATTCACACCACCTGATGAGCTCAATGATGCCTCCAACTCTGGGTTTCTCGCCCTGGTCTAAACTGTGGGGGGCAGCTGCTGATTGCTAAGTCACGAGTCTGACCTGGCTCCCTATAGCCAGCACCGATAAATGCAGCCTGTAAGAGTCCTAAATGGTTCTTTCTCATGGCCCTGACCTCAGTCACCTTTGCCTGACATAGTTCATGCTCAACCTGAATGTTTCTTTATGCTTTCTGACCTAGGGATTTGCTTTCCCATATATGGCCTTGCCGTTTATGGTTGTGCCCTTTGTACCTAACTCAGTCCAGCTCCTCCTTTCAACCTTTTTCCTCTCAGTTTTCTTTTTTTTAAACTATTTAGAGATTTGGATTCTGCCTTCTAGTTCCCTGTGGGTTTGCTCTGGAATAGTCCTGGATTTTTAATCAATTTCATATGTGCGTGCCTGCTAAGTCACTTCAGTTGTGTCTGACTCTTTGCGACCCTATGAACTGTATAGCCCGCCAGGCTCTTCTGTCCATGGAATTCTCCAGGCAAGAATACTGTAGTGAGTTGCCATGCCCTCCTCCAGGGGATCTTCCCAACCCAGGGATCAAGCCCACATCTCCTGTGGCTCCTGCATTGCAGGCGGACTCTTTACCGCTGAACCGCCATGGAAGCCCAGTTAATCTCATAGATATCTCATGTTGAACAAATATTTTTCTATCCCAACTCTCCTATCTCCATTAAAGGTACTGCTGTCTTCCATGTCACAATCTCAAACTGTTGGTGTCAAGTTAACCTCCCCATCTAAAACCAACCCAGCTGTTAAGTATTCATATAGTGTGTCCTGATCTAGGCACTGAGGCTATGATGGTGAACTAAAAAAGTCCATGTCTTCATGGAGCTTGCATCCATTTGAAAGTAGGCAGAAAATAAATATATATTAGGTCAGAGGGTGATATGTGCCTTGGAGAAAACTGAAGAAAGTAAGAGATAAGGAGTGCCATGATGGGGGAAGAGGGTCAAGGGGACTTGAGTAGAAGTCAAGAAAAGAGGGAATGAGACTTAACGTACTTCAGGGCAAGAGTGTTGCAAAGGCAGAGACCCTGGGTGGAGGCACGCATGGCATGTTTTGAGGTCCATGGAGGGAGTCGCCCAACAGGGAGACTATTGTGGCTGGAACTTGGTGGGCAGGGGAGAGGGTGATGGGGTGGTTACCCACCTCTCTTGTTTTTGCCTTCTGCTCCATTCCCACTACCTCTGTTCCAGCTGTGACTGTCTTTTCCCCTTTGGACTGGTTCAGGAATTGTCCCTAGTTTGCCCAGTCTACCCAGTACAAGCTGCCCAGATGAATCTTCTTAAACCTGGGTTCTATGATGGTTTTTTTTGTTGTTGTTGTTAGATTTTTGGCTGTGATGGGTCTTTGTTGCTGCTTGGTCTTTTTTCAGATTTACTCTAGCTGTGGAGAGCAGAGGCTACTCTCGAGTTGCAGTGCAAGGGCTTTACATTGCTGTGGCGTCTCTTGTTGTGGATCGCAGACTCTTCTAGAGCATGCAGGCTTCCGTAGTTACAGCACATGGGCTCAGCAGTTGTGGCTCCTGGGCTCTGGAGCACAGGCTCAGTAACTGTGGCACTTGGGCTTAGTTACTCCGAGACGTGTGGGATTTTCTTGAACTAAGGATCAAAGCTGTGTCTCCTGCGTTGGCAAGTGGACTCCTTAACACTGAGCCACCAGGGAAGCCTCTATGATGATTAATTTCGTATGTCAACATGATTGAACTAAGGGATGCCCAGACAGCTGGTAAAACATCATTTCTTGGTATTTCTGTGAGGGTATCTCTGGAAGACATGAGAGTTTGCATCGCTAGACTGAGTAGAGATAACCTCCACCAATGATTCTGGTGGGTGTCATTCAATCCACTGAGGGCCTGAATGGAACAAAAAGGCAGAGGAAGGACAAATTTGCTCTCTCTGCTTGTGCTGAGACATCCATCTTCTCCCCACCTCAGACATCTGTGCTTCTGGTACTCAGGCTTTTGGACTGAGTGAATGACACCACCAGCTTTCCTGGCTCTCCAGCTTGCACAGAGCAAATTATGGGACTTCTCAACCTCCATAATAATGTGAGCCAATTCCTATAATAAGCCTCTTCTTATATTTACCTCTGTGTGTGCTGTTGTTTCCATTTTCTCTGAACTCTGACTAATACACAGTCCGTTTCTTTCCGAGCCACTCTTCCCTAGCACCTCATAATCCATCTTCAACTGGCTTCTCTAACTTTATCTTGCCCCCAACTTCTGTCTTGCTCAGAGCAGATGCTGGGCTTTCCTGCTGTTGCTCACAATTCTCTTCACCTAGAATAGCCTGTACCTTCTCAGTCTCGCAGGAGAAGCCCTACTCACTCCAAGACATTGTCCCAAGACTTCTTGGCCTGGCTCCTATTTAATTGTGTACTTGTTTGATTTTGTACTTCCTGGTGGCTCAGATGGTAAAAAATCTGCCTGCAATACAGAAGACCTGGGTTCAATCCCTGGGTTGAGAAGATCCCCTGGAGAAGAGGATGGCAACCCACTCCAGGATTCTTGCTGGAGAATTCCAGGGACAGAGGAGCCTGGCATGCTGTAGTCCATGGAGTTGCAAAGCATCAGACATGACTGAGCTACTAACACTTGGTTGATTTTATCCTCCTCATTAGATGATAAACTCCAGGAGCTATTTTACAGTCTCTTTTTCCTCTCCTCCAAGGCCTTGTTGTTGTTGTTGTTTTTTTAATGAGAATTTCTGCTTGATGACTGTGGGTGGGCATTTTCTTGCCCAAATCCAACCCCTGACACCAAAGATGCCATAGTTTTACTTCCTGGGTTAGAAGTTGTTAGTCAGTGGAGGAGCAGGTGAGGGCTTTGGCTAGAGATTTGCCATGAAGTGTTTCAAACCTGAAACTCACTGTGGCCTTTGGCAGGAAAGCAGTCAGGTTGCCCGTTAGGACAGGCTTGTTTGACAGCAGCAGGCTCAAATTCCCCTTCTTTTCCTTCTCACTTATCAGTGCAAGCTTTTTAATGCTGAAGAACGTTTGAGAAACAGCTAAAGGCCCAACCTTTGCTCCTGAGAAGTTTACAAAGCTGTAGTTAATTGTGTGCTCTTGACAGGTATTGGTAAGAATATAATTTGGCTGACTAATGTTTTTTATTGTATTTCTGTGGAGAAATGAATAGTGAAATGTTCTCTACTAGAGAAATCAAAGGTAAACACAACAGAATAAGGAGCTGAGGATGAGCTTGTCACAGATCCTGGCCATATTATACTTTTTCCCACCTTGACCTTGCCTGGCCCGGGACCATTTCCTCCGCCTCTCTTTCCTTCTCTAAATCTTGCTCATCCTTCAGGAAGCCTCCTGGATGACTCCAGAATCCATTAAGCTGTTTTGAATGCCAGGGTTAATAACCTTTGCCACAGAAGTTTAGAGCTTGAAGATATCCTTAAACTCTTTGCTGCTGTTTTGTGTGAGTTCCCAACTAAATAATTACTCCTCTGAATAACAGTAAGAATAACAACAATAAAGCAGTTAGTATTTATTAAGCATTTAGTATGAGCTTGGTACTTTGCTAATATATCTATGTATTTAAGGTAATTTCATCTGCTCAACAACCCTATGAGGAAGTTCTATTATTATTGCCATTTTACAATTGAGGAAGCTGTGTTATAGTATAAATTTTCAAAAAGGTAACACAAACATGAAGTGAATACACGTCAAAGATATTATTTAACTCCCCTAATTAAGGCGAAAACCTGCAATTTGTTAAAAACCAACCGAAAAGAGACTCAAGAGCAGACAAATTTATGGGCAATCAAGAATACTGAAATGAAGTTGCCATGTCCTATATATACTAAAATTTGGAATTATCTTTTCTGCTGGCCAGAAACCAATTTTATTATTTTTTTAATTTAAAAGAGTTTTGCTGCTGTGCTGGGTCTTCACTGATGCGAGAACTTTTCTCTAGGTGAGGAGAGCGGGGGCTAATCTATAGTTGTGGTGGGGTCTTCTCATTGTGGTGGCTTCTTTTGTGGAGCATGGGCTCTAGAATGCAGGCTCAGTAGTTGTGGTACATGGGCTTAGTTGGTCTGCATCACGTGGGGTCTTTACCACTGAGCCACCAGGGAAGCCCAGAAACCAATTTTATTTTAAAATATATTTTATTATTATTATTTTTTAATGAATAGTCTATTTATTTAGCAGAGGGAGGAGATGGCAACACTGGAAAGAATTGGTCTTCTGGCATGCAAGGCAGTAGAAGAGTCTGGCTATTAAAGGACTTGAGTAGCAAAACTGCCGTCATTCAGCCTGGAGCTCCATTAATGCTGAATAGAAGCAGCGATGGTGTTTTCTCTACAGCTGCCCCAGCTGGGACCAGGTAGCACAGTGGTAAAGAATCCGCCTGCCAATGCAGGAGACATCAGAGACCCAAGTTTGATCCTGGGTTGGAAAGATCCCCAGGCTTCCCTTGTGGCTCAGCTGGTAAAGAATCTGCCTGCAATGCAGGAGACCTGGGTTCAATCCCTGGGTTGGGAAGATGCCCTGGAGAAGGGAAGGGCTACCCATTCCAGTATTCTGGCCTGGAGAGTTCCATGGACTGTATAGTCGATGGGGTCGCAAAGAGCTGGACACGGCTGAGTGACTTGAACTGCATTGCAATAGAAGGATCCCCAGGAGGAGGAAACCCACTCCAGTTTTCTTGCCTGGGAAAGTCCATGGACAGAGGAGCCGAGCAGGCCACAGCCCATGGGGTGGCAGAGAGTCGGGTACAGCTGAGCATGCACCAGCGGCGTGTTGTGTGCACCAATGTGTGCTGACTCGCTCCAGTTGTGTCAGACTCTTTGCGACCCCATGGACTATAGCCCATCAGGCTCCTCTGTCAATGGGATTCTCCAGGCAAGAATACTGGAGTGGGTTGTTATTTCCTATTCCAGGAGAGCAGCGTATTCAGTTCAGTTCAGTTCAGTTCAGTCGCTCAGTTGTGTCCGACTCTTTGTGACCCCATGAATCGCAGCATGCCAGGCCTCCCTGTCTATCACCATCTCCTGGAGTTCACTCAGACTCACGTCCATCGAGTCGGTGATGCCATCCAGCCATCTCATCCTCTGTCATCCCCTTCTCCTCCTGCCCCCAATCCCTCCCAGCATCAGAGTCTTTTCCAATGAGTCAACTCTTCAAATGAGGTGGCCAAAGTATTGGAGTTTCAGCTTTAGCATCAGTCCTTCCAAAGACCAACCAGGACTGGTTGGATCTCCTTGCAGTCCAAGGGACTCTCAAGAGTCTTCTCCAACACCACAGTTCAAAAGCATCAGTTCTTTGGCGCTCAGCCTTCTTCACAGTCCAACTCTCACATCCATACATGACTACTGGAAAAACCAGAGCCTTAACTAGATGGACCTTTGTTGGCAAGGTAACGTCTCTGCTTTTTAATATGTTACCTAGGTTGGTCATAACTTTGCTTCCAAAGAGTAAGCGTCTTTTAATTTCATGGCTGCAGTCACCATCTGCAGTGATTTTGGAGCCCCCAAAAATAAAGTCTGACACTGTTTCCCCATCTATTTGCCATGAAATCAGCAAAGTCATGTATAAGCTACAGTCATGTATGACTCTTTGGCGACCTTACCCCTGGATATTTAGCCATAGAGTCTATCTCACTGTCCTTCTTAGAAATCTGTGAGCTATTTAAAAGCCTTTTACAAATGTGTCTTCTTCTTTAATTCAGAAAGCAATTTTATCTCACTGTTTATCTCAGTGTTCATTTGCATTTCTACGGCCCCACATTATCTGTTACTGTCAGTTTTTCCAACTTGCAGAGCTATAAATGAATTTAATAAAAATAATCAAAAGAACTTCCTTGGTGGCAAAATGGATGGGAAGCTGCTTGCCAATGCAGCAGACACGGGTTCAATTCCTGGTCTGGGAAGATTCCACATGCCTCAGAGCAGCTAAGCCTGCAAGCCACAACTACTGAAACCTGCAGGCCCTACAGCCTGTGCTCTGCAATAAGAGAATCCACCCAGAAGCCCGTACACCACAGCGAAGAGCAGCCCCCACTCGCCACATCTAGAGAAAGCACGAGCCTAGCAACAGAGACTTAGTACAGACAAAAATAAAATAAGTTAAAAAAATTATAAAAATTATAAAACAAAAGCAATCAAAGATTGTACTGAACACATTATCTTCTTGGCATATCATAGTTTTACAAACTTAAAAAAGCAAAGGCGTAGTCATGAACAGAATCAAGTAACACTGAAAGGTCCCTAGACGAAGCCCAGCAGTCCTCTGAAAGGCACCCAGTAATCTCTTGCTCATTTTGGTCTACGATTTTTCCTACATTGACTGGGTCTTAGAGTTCTTTCATACTTAGGTATTGAGCACAATACCTAGTGCATGTTAGATTTTCCATGAGTGCTGATTGGTTGATAGATGAGAATTACTTTTTAAATTATTTATTTATTGTTTTTGGTTGGGTTGGGTCTCTGTTGCTGCGTGTGGCTTGCTCTAGTCATGGAGGGCAGGGACTACTCCTCCTTGCCGTGCACGGGCTTCTCATTGCAGTGGCTACTTTGTTGCAGAGCACAGGCTCTAGGTGTATGGGCTTCAGCAGTTGTAGCAAATGGGCTTAGTTGCTCCATGGCATGTGGGATCTTCCTGGACCAGGGATGGAACTTGTGTCCCCTGCATTGGCAGGTGGATTCTTATCCACTGTGCCACCAGGGAAGTCCTGATGAGAATTATTAAATGATTACAAAGCTTGTAGTAGACTGAACTTCATGACCAAAATATTTTGCATCTCTTTCATCAAGATGTAGAGTCTAATGTCCTGCTCCTTGAATCTGGAATTGTCTTGTGACTTGCTTTGGCCAGCAAAAAGTTAAAACTTCCAGAGACCCCACAGCTTCCACTTTCAGTGTCTTGGGACCTGCTGTTACCCAGTAAGAAACCCAGGCTCTTCTTCTGGAGAGCCACATGGAGGAGAACCAAGGAGCCTTGACTGAGAGTCCCAGCCAACCCTCGTGTATGTGAATGAGGCCAGCTTGGACCATCCTGGTCCTGGTGACTGTAGCCACTTGAGCAACTTCAGGCGAGGCCAGCAGAACTGCCAAGCTGAACCCAGCGAAAATTGTGACCTAATAAATGATTGCTGCTTTAAGCCTCTAGTCTTGGGTGTTTTGTTTTGTGTTGTTATTCAGTCGCTCAGTCGTGTCCGACTCTCTGCGACCCCATGGACTGCAGCACGTGAGGCTTCCCTGTCCTTCACCATCTTTTGCTGTGTAGGGATGGCTACACTGATGGAGAGGTGTCTCTGCAGTCATAGAATGTCAGCAGGGGACAGGAGACAAGTAGCAGATATAGGCTACTCCCCATGCTTGAATTTTCCTGGCTCAACTATCTTGCGCCCCAGCTGACTGGCACCCCTGTGCTGCTCCTTGACAGAAATATCACTACCTAAGTATGCTCTTTGGCTCCAAACCTTCTAGGTGTGCACAGGGCTGTTTAACAGGAGCACTGTCTGCACTGGGGGGTGGGGCTGGTGACTCATTAGAGCAAAGGAGTCCACCCTCTTCAGAAGAAGAGCGGCAGTGAGCAAGCAACTTTCTTCTAGGAACTTTACATCTAGCGAGGACATGTGTGTCCAAATTAACGTCTAAAGTTATCAATGTCGGCCTCCTTCCTGCCTCAGATGTGTCACGTGACGCTTTTACTTCCCAAACATCTTTCTGCTTAGCATGTTTCAGTCCCAGCATAGCCCAGTGAGTGAGAACAGGTGAGGAAATCCAGAGAAACCTCCAGAGCAGCTTCATTGCGGACCGGATCGCAGGCCTCCTGCTGCAGTGTATACTGACCCAGTGCTGGAGACTACCTAGAGCCAGCTCCCTGGGAAGCCCTGTGTCTCTGACGGCCCTCAGTCCAGGCTGTACATCCAGGACATGCGTGTGAACTCGTGAGATGATGTCGGTGGCAGTATGGTTTCCAGGAAGACCTCTATTCCTTTCTACTAGCCCCTTTAGCTGTGTGATCTCAGGCAGTTACTCAACCATGCTCAGTCTCAGTTTCCTTACTTGTAAAATGAGATTTAAGTTATACTATAAAATTACGGAAACTTAAAAAAACCTGTAAACAGTGGTTACATCTGAAATAAGGTAAGAGGCTGGGCATCTGGGATAGGATGAAGACTTACTCTTTTTTGCTGTTTTATTCTCTGGTTTGTTTTATCTTATTTTTAAAATTTATTTATGTTTTGGCTATATCTTGTGGCATGCGGGATCTTAATTCTCTGACCAGGGATCGAACCTGTGCCCTCTACAGTGGAAGCTTAGAGTCTTAACCATTGGACTGTCAGGGAAGCTGCTTTAATTTTCAGATTCCACATATAAGTGGTGGCTCAGACAGTAAAGAGTCTGACTGTAATGTGGGAGACTGGGGTTTGATCCCTGGGTTGGGAAGATTCCTCTGGGGAAGGGAAGAGTTACCCACTCTAGTATTCTTCCCACTCTAGTATTCTTGTCTGGAGAATTCCACAGACAGAGGAGCCTGGTGGGCTGTAGTCCATGGGGTTGCAAAGAGTCAGACACAACTGAGCAGCTAACACATGCATACGTAAATGGTAACATACAGTATTTGTGCTTCTCCATCTGACTTGTTTCACTTAGCATAATGCCCTCCAAGTCCATCCATGTTGCGGCAAATGGCAACATTTCATTCTTTTTTATGACTGAGTAGTATTCCGTGTGTGTGTGTGTGTGTGTGTGTGTGTGTGTGTGTGTACACCATATCTTCTTTATCCATTTTTCTGTTTTATTTTTAGCCATACCACATAGCTTGCGGGATCTTAGTTCCCTGACCAGGATGGAACCTGCGCCCTCGATAGTGAAAGCACCAAGACCTAACCACTGGGCCACCAGGGAGTTCCCTATCCATTCTTCTGTTGATGGACATTTTGGCTGTTAAAAATAATGCTGCTATGAACATTGGGGTGCATGTATCTTTTGAATTAGTGTTTTTGTTTTCTTTGGATATATACCCAGGGGTGGAATTCCTGTATCATATATTAAGACATCCCTGGAGGAGGAAATGGCAACTCACTTCTTGATGGCAACCCCAGTATTCTTGACTGGAGAATCCCATGGACAGATGAGCTTGGGCTACAGTCCATAGGGTTGCAAAGAGTTAGACACGACTGAAGAGACTTAGCATGTACCCGTGTTAAGACATACTTTTCATTGTATCTCTTTTTTACCATTCAAATTTGTGGTTGTGATGATTGAGTTTATGTGAACTTGACTAGGCTAAGACATACCCAGATTGGTAATAAAATTATTTCTGAGTGTGTCTGTGAGGGTATCTTTGGAAGGTATTAGTATTTGAATCAGTAGATTGAGTGAAGAAGATCCTCCTCACCAATTTGTATGAGAATCATCCAGTCTTCTGAGGGCCTGAATAGAACAAAAAGATGTAGGAAGGGTGAATTTGCTCTCTCTGCTTGAGCTGAGACGTCCACCTTCTGCCCTCAGACATTCGTTTTTCAATGGGTCCTTGCATCAAACCAGGACTGATGGGCCCAATCAGACCATTGGGCCCCAATTCTCAGGCCTGTGGACTCAGACTGAATAACACCACTGACTTTCCTGGGTCTCCAACTTGCAGACAGTAGCCTGTGAGACTTCTTGGCCTCCATAACCATGTGAACCAATTTCCATTATTCTTGTCTTGGGAATTCCCTGGTGGTCCAGTGGTTGAGACTCCATGTTTTCACTGCGTAGGGCCCAGGTTTAATCCCTGGTCAAGGAACTAAGATCCCACAGGCTGCAAGGAATGGCCAGATATAAATAAATAAATCTTGTCTTACATATCTCTCTCTATTTCCTATTAGTTGTGTTTCTCGGGAGAACTCTGACTGATAAGGTAATTGATGGGCAAATGTTATTAATTCAATAAAAATGCTAATTAACCAAGAAATAATTATTAGCTCATAATAATTCTAATTAGCCAATAAATGCGCATGAGTGCTAAGTAACTTCAGTCATGTCCAACTCTTTGTGACTCCATGGACTGTAGCCTGCCAGGCTCCTCTGTCTATGGGATTCTCCAGGCAAGAATACTGGAGTGGGTTGTCATGCCCTCCTCCAGGGGATCTTCCTGACCTGGGGATCGAGTCCAAGTCCCTTATATCTCCTGCATTGGCCGGCGGGCTCTTTACCACTAGTGCCACCTGGGAAGCCTCAGGCCAGTAAATAAATATATCTAAAAAATAAAAATAAAACTGTGTCTTTCTCCAGTGGCATACTTGAACACTCCTTCCTCTACAGGACAAAATTATTTTTAGAAAGAATCATTTTTTTTCTTGATTCATTTTTTAGCTTTAGAACAATTAGAAATTTAAAAATATTTTTAAGGGCTTTCCCTGGCAGTCTAATGGTTAAGACTTATGCTTCTACTATAGGGGTCATGGGTTAGATCCTTGATCGGGGAAGTAAGATCCCGCAAGCCGTGAGGTACAGCCAATTTTACGTATATATATATTATATACATATTATATATATATATATACACATGATATATTCAAATTCAGTATAACATTTTATGTATGAACTAAAGTTTACAACTTACCAAGCAAAATATTCTACCTTGCAGTTTGTGGTCATTATTTTAAATTTTAAACACAAATAAAATTTTGAAATGTCCACACAGAATGATGAATTGGAGTAAGCCAAACGTTGTTTCTTAATAATCACTGTGTGTCGTCATTGTCTATTTCTCATCTACCATCTAAATAAACCCAGAAGATGCATTATCACAAAGGCTGGCTGGGCAAGTTAGTTCAATCGCTCAGTTTTGTCCAACTCTTTGTGACCCGATGCACTGCAGCATGCCAGGTTTCCCTGTCCATCACCAACTCCTGGAGCTTGCTCAAATTCGTGTTCTTTGCATCAGTGATGCCATCCAACCATCTCATCCTCTGTCGTCCCCTTCTCCTCCTGCCTTCAGTCTTTCCCAGGATCAGGGTCTTTTCCAATGAGTCAGTTCTTCACATCAGGTGGTCAAAGTATTGGAGTTTCAGCTTCAGCATCAGTCCTCCCAATGAATATTCAGGACTGATTTCCTTTAGGATGGACTGGCTGGATCTCCTTGCAGTCCAAGGGACTCTCAAGAGTCTTCTCCAACACCACAGTTCAAAAGCATCAGTTCTTGGGGGCTCAGCTTTCTTTATAGTCCAACTCTCACATCCATACATGACCACTGGAAAAACCATAGCCTTGACTAGATGAACCTTTGTTGGCAAAGTAATGTCTCTGCTTTTTAATATGCTGTCTAGGTTGGTCATAACTTGTCTTCCAAGGAGTAAGCGTCTTTTAATTTCATGGCTGCAATCACCATCTGCAGTGACTTTGGAGCCCCCCAAAAGTCTGACACTGTTTCCATTGTTTCTCCATCTATTTCCCATGAAGTGATGGGACTGGATGCCATGATCTTCGTTTATTGATGTTGAGTTTTAAGCCTATTTTTTCACTTTCCTCTTTCACTTTCATCAAGAGGCTCTTCACTTTCTGCCATAAGTTTGGTGTCATAAGTTTGATATTTCTCCAGGCAATCTTGATTCCAGCTTGTGCTTCATCCAAAGGCTTGGAGAATTCTGAACTGTTACAAACTTCTCTCAAAATGAACAGGGTATTCGCTGGGTAAAGAATATTATGTTTATTGATAGATAAGTAATGAAAGTGTTCATTTGAAGTTTACAGATTTATTATCAAAATTCAACAGTCATCTTGGCAATCATTTAGCACTTGGACCAACAAAAGATTTTCTTATGAAATATTTGATCACTGACCTTATTTTATACTTTTCGGCCAGGTGGCATGACTTACAGATTCTTGTTAATAGTTCCCTGACCAGGGATGAAACCGGGGGCCCCTGGCAGTAAGGGCAAGGAGTCCTAACCACTGTGCTGCTAAGTCACTTCAGTCATGTCCGACTCTGTGCGACCCCATAGATGGCAGCCCACCAGGCTCCCCCGTCCCTGGGATTCTCCAGGCAAGAACAATGGAGTGGGTTGCCATTTCCTTCTCCAATGCATGAGAGTGAAAAGTGAAAGTGAAGTCGCTCAGTCGTATCTGACTCTTAGCGACCCCATGGACTGCAGCCCACCAGGCTCCTCCATCCATAGGATTCTCCAGGCAAGAGGACTGGGGTGGGGTGCCATTGCCTTCTCCACCTAACCACTGTACCACCTGGGAATTCCCTTACTGACCTTGTTTAGAATTGTCTACACATGAAAATAAGAAAAAACAGGCTTTTAGTCAGTTTTATTTTTTTAAATTTCTCCACTGACAACGAGCCCCCTTGATGCCTAATTCAGGGGGGATGGTCCCCACAGCTCTGCTCTCCTCACAAGGTCCTTGTTAAAGACCAAATGGATAATATCCTCTTGGGTCTCAAATTCAACTGCTTCAGAGTTCAGAGAGGCACGTCTGTAAAGGGGTGTAAGTCATAGAGCGCTGCGCAGTCTGTGGAAGACCCTGACTAGAGATGTTCACTACCAGTCTTCTTTCTTTCTTTTTTTAAGTCATGTCAGTCCTGTGAGCTAGGCAGGAAGCACCTTTTAAAATTATTATTTATTTATTCTGGCTGTGCTGGGTCTTTGCTGCTGGGCGGGCTTTTCTCTAGCTGCGGTGCCCAGGCTTCTCATTGCAGTGGCTTCTCTTGTGGTTCCCAGGCTCTAGAGCGCAGGCTCAATAGTTGCAGTGCACAGATTTAGTGGCTCCCCGGCATGTGGGATCTTCCCGGACTAGAGATCGAACCTGTGTCTCCTGTACTGGCAGGCAAATTCTTTACCACTGGACCACCAGGGAAGCCCTCAGTATCCCTTTCTGAGACAGGTCCATCTGTCCGTGGGGTGGGCTGACAGCCTATGACACCCACAACTAATAAACAGCTCGGACTTAGGTCTGGGCTGACTTCAAAACTCTTTCCACTATACCATAGTGAAAATATCTCCTTACTTTTAACTCATAGGTAGATACCGATGTATGTCCCAAGTCAGAAAAAGAAACAAGAGAAGCGGAGAGCTGAAGCAGGTGGGAGTTATATGAGAAGCGCCTACTGGCCCCTGTGATACAGGAGGAGAGAAGGTGATGGAACACAGGGACTGCGGGTGTGGCTCTGTATGAGGGAAAGGGCAGGGTTGTTCTGTCTGTGGGGTCCTCACAGTTGAACAGAGTCAGCAGCCCACCGATGGGAACATTTACAACGTGAAGTGATTTTTTAAATGATCAGAGAGATGTTTGTTGCAATTCAGTTTATGATGGCAGAAAACTAAAGTCAGTGTAAATATGCCAAACTAGGGGAATGGTTAAATAAATTGCTCTATATCCATTCAATGAGGGGATACTCTTCAATCCTCACAAATATTATTAGAGGAAGAATGTTTGACAGGGAAAGAAATTTCCATTATATATGTGATATGTGAAGAGATTATAAAACAGTGGGTACAATCTAATCTCACTTTTGTGAAATTAAAACAAGTGTGTGAAAGTTGCTCAGTTGTGTCTGACTTTTTGCGACCCATAGACTGTACACATAGTCCATGGAATTCTCCAGGCCAGAGTACTGGAGTGGGTAGCCTTTCCCTTCTCCAGGGGATCTTCCCAACCCAGGGATCGAACCCAGGTCTCCCCTACTGCAGGTGGATTCTTTACCAGCTGAGCCACAAGGCTCAAGCCCTAATAGCCACAAGCCCTATAAAAGACCTTGAAAGCTACACATCAAGGTATTAACAATAGTTATCTCTAGGTGGCGGTATTCTGAAGGTTTAAACTTTTTCTTATTTCTGTTCATCTGTGTTTTCTAATTTTCTACAGTGAACACATCTTACTTAGGTACAATAAGGAAAAACCACATTTATTTTTTAAAGCATGGTGAGAATCACTTGATAGGAATCAAAGATTGTGTTAATAGGTTAATGAAAGTGAAAGTGAAAGTCACTCAGTCGAGTCTGAGTCTTTGCTACCCCATGGACTATAGCCCCCCAGGCTCTTCTGTCCATGGGAATTCTCCAGGCAGGAATACTGGAGTGGGTTGCCATTTCTTCCTCCAGGAGATCTTCCCAGCCCAGGGATTGAACCCAGGTTTCCCTCCTTGCAGGCGGATTCTTTACGGTCTGAGCCGCCAGGGAAGCAACTGAGCTAATCTGGAAGAGAACCCAGTAAAAGGCCAATGACTTTCCACCCAGGATGAAGGAGAGTGATAGGTGTTTGTGTGTGAGGAGGGGCCGAGGTGGGGTGGGGAGGAGATGGAGGGCAGGACCAGGAAAGCTGGGATATCTTGGGTACAAAGAAGCTGTCAGGAATTGGGGCTCTGCACCTGCCATGCATATTACAAGTCCCTTGACTGCTGGACCATGGCCTTTGCCTCTCTTGCAAGGCCCTGCAGGAATGAACTTCAAGCATAGATGGACTCTGGATGTGACTTTGTCCACTGAAGTCATTTGCATTCCAAGAGGCTGTGATTCTATGAACTCTGCCCAGTGAGAAGGTTGAAAAGAGATGGAGGTGAATGTGGGTGATGGTTGTTCAGTCGCTCAGTTGTGTCGGACTCTTTGTGACCTCATGGACTGCAGCACATCTGGCTTCCCTGTCCTTCACTATCTCCTGGAATTTGCTCAGACTCTTGTCCATTGAGTTGGTGATGCCATCCAAGCATCTCATTCCTTGTTGCCCCCTTCTCCTCCTATGCTTGATCCTTCCCAGCATCAGGGTCTTTTCCAGTGAGTTGGCTCTTCACATCAGGTGGCCAAAGTATTGGAGCTTCAGGTTTAGCATCAGTCCTTCCAATGAATATTCAGGACTGATTTCCTTTAGGATTGACTGGTTTGATCTCCTTGCAGTCCAAGGGCCTCTCAAGAGTCTTCTCCAGCATCACAGTTTGAAAGCATCAGTTCTTCACTGCTCAGCCTTCTTGGCAACCCACTCCAGTATTCTTGCCTGGAGAATCCCATGGAAAGAGGAGCCCGGTGGGCTACCGTCCATAGCATTGCAAAGAGCTGGACATGACTGAAGGGACAGCATGCACGTGCAGCCTTTTTTATGGTCCAACTCGCAAATCCGTACATGACTACTGGAAGAGCCATAGCTTTGAGTAGATGGATTTTGTTGATAAAGTGATGTCTCTGCTTTTTAACATGCTGTCTGGGTTTGCCATAGCTTTTCTTTCAAAGAGTAAGCGTCTGGTGGAGCATCCGACTGTTAATAGCTTTGGCCAGATGGTGGTGCTATAAGGCAGAGAATCAGAGCAGAGCGCAGTAGTCCCGGGTTAGGCTGGAACAGCATCTGCTTCTGAAAAGCCACCAGGGGGCAGTCGACGGTTAAGAGGATGCGGCTTCCCGAGGGCCTGCTGGAGTCACCGGTGTACAATACCATTCAATAAAACGGATCATTATAACAATAAAGTGACAGGGACAAAACAGAATAATTCAAGCAGGTGCAGATCTTGAAGCTAAACGCTCAGAGAGAGCTCAGAGGACCTGTCCAGCCACTGCCCTCGCCCACCCCATCTCCCCCACACCCTCCGGGCTGTGAGCCTCCTCCCTCACCATGCCTCTTCCTTCCCCTCTCTGTTCTCCCTCCCTACCCCACGTTCACTGAGCACCTTCTGGGCACCAGAGCACTTGACCAGAGCCTGGAGAGGAAGCCAGAGCCTGACAAATCCCTTGAGGATGAGGTAGGAGGGAGCTGAGTGGGGGGATATGAGTAGCATGGGTGTGTGAAGTGTGATGGTCACTCTCGGGTCCTTGGGCTGGAAAGGGTGCCTGGTTACAAGAACTGGGGGAAGCTCAGTGTCCCTGAAGGCTGGAGAAACTGTGTCAGTCGCTCAGTAGTGCCCAGCTCTTTGCAACTCCATGGACTGCAGCCTGCCAGGCTCCTCTGTCCATGGGATTTTCCAGGCAAGGATACTGGAGTGGGTTGTCATTTCCTTCTCCAGGGGATCTTCCCGACCTAGGAATCAAACCCAGGTCTCCCGCATTGCAGGTGGATTCTTCACCATCTGAGACATCAGGAAAGCCCCTGGAGAGACCATGTAGTTTGCACATTTCTAAAACCACTGAAGGATTCCAGGTAGGTGACAGACATGATGAGATTTATTTATTTTTCGTTTCTTTGGCTGCACAGAGCAGCATGTGGGATCTTAGTTCCCTGACCAGAGATAGAACCCTCGCCCCCTGCAGTGGAAGCCTGGAATCTTAATCACTGTGCTGCTGGGGAAGTTCCATAAGATTTATTTTCAAAGAAGACAGTGCTGGCTGGCATGTCAAAGAAGGCTAATGGGTCATAGGTGGCCCCAAGAAGGCCTTTAGTTAGGGAGACCGTGTAATACAGAGACGAGATGGCTGCAGCCTGGATACCAAGTGTAGAAGAAGAGAAGGCAATAGGTTTGGATTTATTTTGGAAGTAGACTTAGTAATTCATTAGGTACAGAGGGATGGGGTAAGAGAGAAGAGGTCAAATATGATCCCCAGGTTTTGGGAGTGAGCAGTTGGATGTGTGTCACTTATTAAGCTGAGCAATAGTTAACAAGGAGCTGGTGAGGAGTTAAGATCAATAGTTCAGTTTTCGGTTTTGAATAGGTTAAATCCAAGATGTCTAAGAGAAATTCAAAAGGATGCATCAAGTAGAAAGTTCCATTGACTAGTCAGGAGCTCAGAAGGAAGATGTAGAGGATGGAGTTAAAGTCATGGCAATGGGTGAGATTACTCAAGGGAATAATACACAGGAATAAATGCAGAGGCATACCAATGTATATAGAGCAGATTAAAGGGATGAGTTGAGAAAAGAGGCTGAGGAACTACATCTGGAGGAGAACCTGGAGTGAGGTTCAAGGAAATGAGGGAAAGAGAGTGTTCCGAAAAGGAGTGTTTATGTTCGGCAGCTGAAAGCTAAGAGGTCAAGGAATAGAAGGAGTGTCAAGCATCCACTGATTTTGACAATGTGGAATTTCTTGGAACCTTGACTGCTGCAGCCCTCATGGGAGCCCTGGCTAGCCTGGAGTGGGATGAGGAGTGGGTGGGGGCAAGGGAGGGGAGAGCCTGTGGAAGGGAGCAGAGAACTCAAAAAGGGGATGTGGTCCGGGGGCCTGTCTTAAGATGCGCACCACTAGGACACATTAGAGAGTGAGAAAGAAATCTGATGGAGGAGGGAGAGGAAGGTCAGTTGATGCTATTTCAGAAGGGATGGAGTCCAGACCCTGGCTCATGCTCTTCCCTAAACATGCAGTGCCCTAACTTAGCACCGCCTTGCCATCTTGGATGGATCCTTCAAGGACCAGCTCAGATGTCAGTGCTTTTGGGACATCTGCAAGACAAAGTTTTGTCTCCATGCACTCATAGTATGTATATAGCTGGATTATAGCTTTTGTCATATATTATTGAAAACAGAGCATCTGTGACCCGGCACTGTGCCTGGCACATATATAACAGGCCTTAATAAATGACTTTGAATGGACAGCCAGATGGATGAATGGGTGAAGTGTCAGCACCCTATACCACGTGGTGAAGGAAGGGCGATGAGGGGGTTGGCACTGTTTTTTTTTTTTTTTTTCCTGCAGGAGTGGAGTCCTGACAGTTCCCAGACCCCCTCATATTATCTCTCAAGGAGCTTAAAGGATCCACCCAATGTGGATGAAGAAACAGAAATGCAGGCAATGCCCAACTCCCACCAGTCTATCCACACAGCAAGCCTGGAGGTCAGAGGTGAGGGGGGCCAGGCTGGGGTGGGGGTCAGGAGAGGTGCCTGAATTCCTTTCTCAGAGCACTTAGCAGGGTTCCTCAGGTATTTTCTAATTAAGATGAAAAGCAGCAGCAAGGGCCCTCTGGAATGTAAATGTCAGATAAGATCAGTACCCCCTCCCCTGCAGGAAGCTCCCATTTTCTTTCTTCTGGGATGAATAACACATTCTTTCCCAGGAACTAGTTTCTGCCCTCTTTAGTCCCTGCAGTTTATCCTCTTTCCTGGGGAGAGTGAATCTTTGTTTCCCAAGTGCTTTCCTTGCCCCCAACTTCAGGCCTTGCCTCCAACTTTGGGTCTCTTTGCATCTCTATGGCTTCCTCGTCTTATGTGGGGCCTGTGCCTCGGAGCCTGGAGGGGAACATCTCACGTTCATCATCATATGAACATCTCCTGGGTTTGGCCTGGGGATCACTGACCCCTGCTGTGGGCTTTTCTACCCTCCCTCTTCTTGGGGAGTAGAGCAGATGCCATCATAGAGCCCAAACACATTCATTCAAAGAAGCAATTCCAGCCAACATACGGGACCAGGCACCCCCGAAACTAAAAGAACAATCTCAGCGAGAGGTCTTAATGAGAGGGCACCAGTTATCCAGTGCCAGAGCTGTGGGGAAGGCTTCAGGGAGGAGGTGTCCTTAGTGCTGAGCCTTGATGGTCGTGTGGACCAGGAAAGAGAAGAGTAGCGGGGACAGAGAAGCGTCAGGAGGCAGCTGAGGAAGCATTGCGAGGGAGCAAAGAGTTTGAAGAGGAGACAGGCAGGCTAAGTAGGGAGACAAACACAGGGTCGTAGGAGAGATGGAATGCAAGGATAAGGAGGTCGGATTGAATGCTTTCAACAATGGGACATCACTGAAGGTATCTGTTAGGGGAGGGAGTGATGATAGGGGACAGGTGTGGATTTACAGATTAGAGAGGTAAGGGTCCCAGAGTAGAGAGGTAAGGGTCCCATGCACTCTTATCTCCCCCACTCCTCAGCCTCTGCTGTTGCTGTTGTCCCAGCAGGCCCAGGAGTGTTTGGAGTAAAGGTCCAGGAGGCGTGGGGCTGAGACACGTGCCCCCATCTCTCAACCCAGGGATTCTCCAGACCTTGGGTCTCCACTGTATGAATGCTTCTGTCCACAATGGAGCTTCCCTGCCTCCTGGGTGGCACAGGACAGGGTGAATTATTCTGGACCAGAGGGCCTGGCACTTTATGGGGAAGGGTTTAGTTCCCTGGTACCACCTGACTTCTGCATAGCACACTCCAACCTCAGTCCACTGGGAGGGAGGCGGAAAAGTGGGGATGGGGAATGGAGAAATGGAGGGCAGAAATTCAAGAGCAAGGTGGTAGATGGTTTGGGCTAGCTTACTGGGTTCAGGGGTATATCCCAGAGGCTCAGTCTAATCACAGAGGCTCCCCAGAATATCTCCTTTCTCTCTTGTGACCCCAGACCCATGCCTTGTTGACTTCTGGGGGTCAACTGCAATACACATGCTTTGCTTCTCTGGGAGTTACAAGTGAAGTGGAAGTAGCTCAGTCGTGTCCAACTCCTCTTTGCGAGGCCATGGACTATGCAGTCCATGGAATTCTCCAGGCCAGAATACTGCAGTGGGTAGCCCTTCTCTTCTCCATGGGATCTTCCCAACTCAGGGATCGAACCCAGGCCTCCAGCATTGCAGACGGATTCTTTACCAGCTGAGCTACAAGGGAAGACCATTCACAGGGAGTTACAAAGACCAGGTCTAATTTCTCTTCTCCTGAATGACAGGCCCTCAGATCATAGAAAGCAGAAGGGAACTCAGAGGACACTGAAGACTAACCTACATTTTGTCAGTGAGGAAAATGACCCAGAGGGGAAAGAGCCACATTAGAGTGGCCTGGTGAGTCAGCCTGGCCCAACCCACATCTCCTGACACCGCCCAGGGCGCTTTTCTTACCTCCCAAGCTTTCTTTTCTCCACCCCAAACTCTCCTCTCCCTGGAGATCTTACTTTGATCTTCACTTTTAATTGTGTGTGCACATCCTATCTCTCCTTGAGTTCACCCTGTAACTTACACAGTTTTGCCCGCAGGGGCCTAGCAATACAGGATGGTCCAGGAAGACTTCACTGGGTGAAGGAACACTTCGAGTAGTCCTTACCCTCTGAGTTCCTTCAGTTTCAGTTCGTTTCGTCCCCAGCCGGAGCTCCTCCAATGTGGGTTCACTTAAACGATGAAGAAACCCAGGTGAGGAGATGAGGGAATTGCTCAAGGTCGGACTGCTGAAAAGGTGAGGCCACGGCTGCTGGGCAGCAGGTATGCCCTCGGGCCGCCTCGTAGTTGTTAAAGTATGAAATCATTGCATTTGTGTCTCAGTTGGGAAATAGTCACCACCTGAGCGGTCCCTGTCCCAGCCCCCACTCTGTCTTGTCTTCCTGGGGTCCCTGCCCATCATCAACTATAAGGTGTTCAGGCTTGGAATCTGTTCACTCTAAATTTAAGCCTGGGCTGATACAACAACTCCACAACCACTGAACCCAACCCTGAGGTCCCGATGACTCCCGGAATTCAGAATCTTTTAGATTTTAGAAAGGAAATGTAGTCCATGTAATGTTTAAGGAAAATCGCAGTGGGGGTTGAGTTGGCCCCTGGAATCATGAAATCAGATACTTTACTATTTCAGCAGGGAGATGTAGGAACATTCCTCCCAGGTGAGATATATAAAACCTAGACACAGCCTCATGTCAGGGTTTCAGGTAAGTAAATTACAAAAAAACTTCTAGGGACTTCCTGGCAGTTTAGTGGTTAAGACTTCACACTTCCGCGGCAGGGAGTGTGGGTTTGATCCCAGGTCAAGGAACTAAGATCCCACATGCCATACAGCCAAGCAAAACAAAACAGAATTCTGGTCTTCAGAGTTTTCTGGAATTTGAAACTGTTGGTTAAGGGCTTGAACACTATGATACTGCCTTTTAAGGATGATTTTTCGTTACTTGGTAGGAGCTTGAACGAGCCAAGGAAGTTGCTAGGAAAGGCTAAGGAGAGGTGATAGAGGCCTGGGAGTGGGTGGCAAATGAGAGATAGCTCCAGGGGACCCCAAGAAGACTTTGCTTTGACCAGGGCTGTCACAGTCCAGCCACCCTTAGCCCTGCCACTGGAGGGATCTGAGAGCTCTGAGAAGCAGAGAGATCTGAGAGCTCTGAGAAGCTGGGGCTGGTGCCAGAGAGGCCCAAGGAAGCACTAAGGTGGACAGCAGGCCTTAGCTGTCTCTTGCTCAGACCCTGGCTGAGCAGAGCCATGTTCAGCAGGCAGGATGTCGCCTCCTTAGTTAGGTCTGAGATTTTGAGGCAGCTGGGAGGCTGGCATCCTAGACAGCAGCTGCAGGGACAAGACCTTTTTGTCTGTGCTTTTGGCTCAGCTCAGCCCTAAGGTATGCTCCTGTCAGCCTCAGGTTATCTCCCTAGAGATGGGCTGACTGCCTGACACCTGGCATTCTCCTACCCATGCTCTCTTGCCATTGCCATAACCAAGAGCAGATGCAGGTTCTCTGGGATGCTAGGAACAAGTGTTTATTGAATGCCTGTTACGAGAACACCTTCCCTGATGGCTTAGATGGTAAGGGATCTGCCTGCCGTGGGGGAGACCTGGGCTCGAGCCCTGGGGTGGGGAGAATGCCATGGACAGAGCAGCTGGGGGGCACTATGTGCGAGTGTTAGCGTCGCTGTCATGGTTGACCTTGGGGACTGTGTTCTCATTATTCTCTCATCTGGATTGCACACTGCTCCCAGTGCACAAGCCCTGGCATCCCTCAGAGCCCACTTCTGCATGAATCGCAATCACCATCTTTGCTCCTAATGCCTGTCGCGTTTACTGCCCTGCCATTCCCTGACTTTGAATTCAGCTCATGACTTTTCTCATATCCTTGTCCCATACTTTGTTGACTGAATTTTTATTTGAGCACTCTATTGTTTGGAATCAGTTAGGGCTAAGGTCTCCACCAGGAGTTCAGGCTATCTGAAAAATAGGAACCTGCCCTTCCTTTCTTGAACACGTGTGGAATGCAGGATCGACCCCAGGGGAGAACTACCCAGCCCTTCAAAGGAGAGGTGGAAAATGGTGTCTGGGGCCAATAAACATTTGCTCTGCGCATTCCTAAAAGACAGCAAGATTTATAGTTTTAGCACGTCCCATTACAAAGGCTATTTACCTGACTGGGGGAGGCTGTATAATTTCTGTACCTGGAAATTTAAAAATACGGTAACTATATTACATGAGCTTACTATTCAACCCACATACTTTAATATTCATTCGATAGCTTTTGTAATACAGAGGATTTTCTTCTGGCTAGAATGGCTTAGGTTGGGGCCTGTTGGAAAGTCTGAGGTTTCCTAACAGTGTGTGGCTGTGAAGTGGGGCCACAGACTGAGGAAGTTTAACCATTCTCCCAATGGGTTCTATTTCTTTGCACAAAGAGAGTTTACAGAGGGAGAAAGATGATTTTTTTTTTTTTGGCCATGCCACAAGGCTCCGTGGGGTCTTGGTTCCCTGACTAGGGATTCAACCCAGCCCTGGGCAGTGAGAGCACAGAGTCTTAACCACTTGGCTGCCAAGAAATTCCCAAAAGATGACTGTGGACAACTTCAAAAATCTCCTTACTTGACCCCTGGGTCGGGAAGATCCCTGGAGAAGAGAATGGCAACCCACTCCAGTATTCTTGCCTGGAAAATTCCATGGACAGAGGAGCCTGGTGGGCTACAGTCCACGGGGTCTCACAGAGTCGGAGACGACTGAGGGACTAACACTTTCACGCTCCTTATTAATCCTTCCCTTGAGTGTTCTGCTTATAGTGTCCCATCTTGATAGGTTATTCACTCATTTATTTGTTCATTCATTCACTCATTCTTTCAAGTGCAAATGAGGAGGACTCTCCTGCTGGTTCAGTGGCTAAGATTCTGAGCTCCCAGTGGAGGGAGCTGAGTTCCATCCCTGGTCTGGGAACTAGTCCCCACATGTTGCAAATAAGACCCAGTGCAGTCAAATAAATTAATTTAAAAAAAACTAATGAGAGTTGAGCTTTAAGCCAACTTTTTCATTCTCCTCTTTCACTTTCATCAAGAGGCTGTTTAGTTCCTCTTCACTTTCTGCCATAAGGGTAGTGTCATCTGCATATCTGAGGTTATTGATATTTCTCCCAAGCAATTTTGATTCCAGCTTGTGCTTCTTCCAGCCCAGGGTTTCTCATGATGTACTCTGCATAAAAGTTAAATAAGCAGGGTGACAATATACAGCCTGGACATACTCCTTTACCTATTTGGAACCAGTCTGTTGTTCCATGTCCAGTTCTAACTGTTGCTTCCTGACCTGCATATAGGTTTCTCAAGAGGCAGGTCAGGTAGTCTGGTATTCCCATCTCTTTCAGAATTTTCCAGTTTATTATGATCCACACAGTCAAAGGCTTTGGTATAGTCAATAAAGCAGAAATAGATGTTTTTCTGGAACTCTCTTGCTTTTTCCATGATCCAGCGGATGTTGGCAATTTGATCTCTGGTTACTCTGCCTTTTCTAAAACCAGCTTGAACATCTGGAAGTTCATGGTTCACGTATTGCTGAAGCCTAGCTTGGAGAATTTTGAGCATTACTTTGCTAGCATGTGAGATGAGTGCAATTGTGTGGTAGTTTGAGCATTCTTTGGCATTGCCTTTCTTTGAAATTGGAATGAAAACTGACCTTTTCCAGTCCTGTGAACACTGCTAAGTTTTCCAAATTTGCTGGCATATCGAGTGCAGCACTTTCACAGCATCATCTTTCAGGATTTGAAATAGCTCAGCTGGAATTCCATCACCTCCACTAGCTTTGTTCGTAGTGATGCTTTCTAAGGCCCACTTGACTTCATATTCCAGGATGTCTGGCTCTAGGTGAGTGATCACACCATCGTGATTATTTGAGTCGTAAAGATCTTTTTTGTACAATTCTTCTGTGTATGCTTGCCACCTCTTCTTAATATCTTCTGCTTCTGTTAGGTCCATACCATTTCTGTCCTTTATTGAGCCCATCTTTGCATGAAATGTTCCCTTGGTATCTTTAATTTTCTTGAAGAGATCTCTAGTCTTCCCCATTCTGTTGTTTCCCTCTATTTCTTTGCATTGATTGCTGAGGAAGGTTTTCTTATCTCTCCTTGTTATTTTTTGTAACTCTAAATTCAGATGCTTATATCTTTCCTTTTCTCCTTTGCTTTTCACTTCTCTTCTTTTCACAGCTATTTGTAAGGCCTCCTCAGACAGCCATTTTGCTTTTTGCATTTCTTTTCCATGGGGATGGTCTTGATCCCTGTCTCCTGTACAATGTCACGAACCTCATTCCATAGTTCATCAGGCACTTTGTCTATTAGATCTAGTCCCTTAAATCTATTTCTCACTTCCGCTGAAGGGATTTGATTTAGGTCATACCTGAATGGTGTAGTGGTTTTCCCCGCTTTATTCTGTCTCAAAAACAAAGACACCTGACTGTTTATAGATGACTTGCCGTCTGCTGGAACTCTGCCAAGTCTCAGGGGTACAGGAGTGAGCAAGACAGCCTAGTCTCTGCCCACAGGGAGCTTTCGGTGTAGAACTTCGCTGTGCAATACAGTAGTCTTAGCCACTAGCCACTACTATGACTATTTAAATTTAAATTAATTGAAATTAAACATAGTAAAAATAAATTTCCTCAGTCACATTAGCTATACTTCAAATGCTCAGTAGGCCCTACGGAGTTAATGACTCACATACTGGACAGATATAGTATACTTCCTTTACTGCAGAAAGTAAAAGTTCTTTTGAATGCTATCTAGAGGCAGAAAGAGGAAGAGGGATGGGTAAGACAGATGGGTCATATATCCAGATCCAGATATGTCATCAAAATGACAGAATGAAGTGCTTTAGATTGTGGCTTTTAAACTTTTTTATTGATTAAAATTCACAGTAATATGTATACATACATACACACATATATATTTATAAAACAGATCTCTCTCTTCACATTAAGAGTTTCATGAAACAGTATAACAGTATCCACCCTTACCACATGGGATGCACTCCAATTTAGTTTATTTTACCCTATTCTATGAATTTTGTTAAAAAATTATATGTATATGCTGGTTAGACAGCTCTTCTGCTCATACTCCTTCATTTGAAAAATACTGCCTGGGTGAGGTGATGGGGAAGAGAAGAGAAGAGTAGAGTGATGCGAGAGTGAAGAAGGCTTCCTGGAAGAGATTGTAGTGGCTTTGGAAGAAGAGGGAAAGGAGGAGTTAGTCTGGCAAAGTGAATTAACTTGTGGTGGAGGACTTGGGCCACAAGAGGCTGTAATTCATTCCCCAAACCTAGGTGGCTTCAAAGTCTCTTCCTGCTCTCCTCCCTCCCCTCGCGGGCTCCCAAGCCCTTTCATCTGGCCTTGAGTGTAAATCATTAGCTCTAGCAGGGGACACAAAACAGCACTCTAACACAGGTATGTGTGGGAAAGGCCTGGAGGAAAGTCAACAATATAAATGAATGTCTTCAGATCCTGGGGGGTTGGCTGGTGAAAAGAGCTCAGCCACTTTGGTAGGGACCTGCTGACCCTACTGCCTGGGCTGAGATAGGGGGGAACTCCGTCTGCTTTAGGCCCAGGGCATTGAATCCCTAGAAGTTTACCCTAAATCCCTCCTGTTGCAGCACCAGCCACTTCTTCATGTTCTGGTCAGGGCCTTTGGGAGAAGCAGCTTCCCAAGAGCTGAGGATCACTAAAACCATTCATTCATTCAAATTCTTTGTATGTTCTTAGGTAGAGCAGTGCTTTCCCAGCTTAGTCCCAAGCAGAGGGAGTCCAAGGCCAACAGTGGAGCTAAATCTGTACACAGTGCTTGGGGCTCCCTCTACACAGGTTAGGAGAATAATAATCACTCACAGATGGCTCAGACAGTAAAGAATCTGCCTGCAATGCGGGAGACCTGGGTTCAATCCCTGGGTTGGGAAGATTCCCTGGAGAAGGAAATAGCAACCCATTCCAGTATTCTTGCCTAGAGAATTCAATGGACAGAGGAGCTTGGTGAGATACAGTCCATGGGGTCGAAAAGAGTCGAATATGACTGAGCAACTAACACTTTCACTTTCACAGATAATATCTCACTGAGTAAATATCTCACTGAGAAGGGAGTTCTGTGTAATTCTAGCGGGCAGAGCTGTGTCTTGAAGGTTACAAGAAGGTAGATTTCAGCCCAGTATCAGTGGCAATAATACTCTAGTAACTAGAGTACCCAATGGGGGCACTATCTTCCTTTTAACTTTTTTTTTTTTTTTTTAATATTAGAGTATAGCCAGCTAAAAAAGTTGTGATAGTTTCAGACGGACAGCAAAGCGACTCCGCCATACATATACGTGCATCCATTCTCCCCCAAACTCCCCTCCCATCCAGGCTGCCACACAACATTGAGCAGAGTTCGCTGTGCTATGCAATAGATCCTTATTGGTTATCCATTTTAAATATAGTGATGTGTGCATGTCCATCCCAGACTCCCTAAATATCCCTTAAAGGGGCACTATCTTAAGTCACTTACAGGCTATCTTTAAAAACATTTTCTTTTTTTTTTATTGAAGTATAGTTGATTTCTAATATTATATTAGTTTTAGGTGTACAGCAAAGTGATTTCAGATACAGGCTATCTTTAAAAAAATTATTTATTTCTTTTTGGCTGTTCAGTGTCTTCACTGATGCACGCAGGCTTTCTCTAATTGTGGTGAGCAGGCGCTACTGACTAGTTGTGGTCCTTGGCTCCTCACTGCAGTGACTTCTCTTATTGCAGAGCATGGGCTCTGGGGTACACAGGCTTCAGTAGTTTCAGCTCTCTGGCTCTGGAGTGTGGCTCAGTAGTTGTGGCACACAGGCTTAGTTGCCCCACTGAATGTGGGATCTTCCCGGACCAGGGATTGAACCCGTGTCCCATGCACTGGCGGATTCTTAACCACTGGACTATGGGGGAAGTCCTTTACAAGCTATCTTAAAGTCTTCACACACAGGACAGATGTCAGGAGGGCCACAAGGAAGATTCCTACCCTGAGAGACCAAATTTGAACCTTTGTTACTTCTGAGGACAAAGCAGACCCAAATCTCTAATCTCCTGGAGCCAACATGGCTGGGAGGTGGGAAGAATGGGAAGTCAGGCACTGAGTGGCCTGGGCCACCTCCTAAAACCCTGGGACTGTAAAATGTGTGGAATTCTAGGGAACATCATGACTCACTTCCACCTGTATTATTTCAAGTAATCCTTATAGCCACCCATGAAGTAGTTAGGGCAGGGCAGGCCAGTGTCTACACCTAATGAATGTGTGCTCAAGAAAGCAATATCTTTATTTCACTCATGAAAAAACTAAGGCCCCGAGGGTGGCTGACTCAGGGTCACAGAGGTAGTGACAGGGCTGGGACAAGGATTTGGATTTCTTTTGCCATGGCATATGGGATTTCAGATTCCTGACTAGGTTCAAGGATTGAACCTGGGCTCCTGCAGTAGGTGCGAAGTCTTTAACCTCTGGACCACCAGGGAAGTCCCAGGGATTCAGAGTTTAGAACTTCCCTGCTTTTCACACCCCAGTGGGTGACCCAGCCCAGGCGGAGTTGGAAAATCTTTCTCCTTACCCCTCTTCACCAAGGAGATCTGAGACTTTCCCCAGGGTGGGGAGATGGGAGAGGGACCTGGGCCAGAGTGAGGAGACTCACTAGGTGGGAGGAGTCTGTGCACCACCCTTCTGATTCCTTGTGACCAGTCGGCATAAGCAGATTGTGGCAGAGAGGGAAAGAGCAGGGGAGGGCGATAATGGAGACTGAAGAGAAGGGGGAATTCTAGTGCTCACCTGCTTATCATAATATCCAGCCTTAGATAGCACTTACTATAGGTTAGACGTTGTACAGGAGGCAGTGACCAAAACCATCCCAGAGAAAAAGAAATGAAAGAAGGCAAAATGGTTGTCTGAGGAATCTTTCCAAATAGCTGAGAAAAGAAGAGAAGTGAAAGACAGTGGAGAAAGGGAAAGATACACCCATCTGAGTGCAGAGTTCCAGAGATTAGCAAGGAGAAATAAGAAAGCCTTCTCAAGTGAACAATGCAAAGAAATAGAGGAAAACAATAGAATGGGAAAGACTAGAGATCTCTTCAAGAAAATTAGAGATACCAAGGGAACATTTCATGCAAAGATGGGCTCAATAAAGGACAGAAACGGTATGGACCTAACAGAAGCAGAAGATATTAAGAAGAGGTGTCAACAATACACAGAAGAATATACACAAAAAGGTCTTAATGATCCGGACAAGGGCTTTCCTGGTGGCTCAGAGGTAAAGAATCTGACTGCAATGTAGGAGACCCGGATTCATTCCTGGGTCAGGAAGATCCCTTGGAAAAGGGAATGGCTACCCACTGCAATATTCTTGCCTGGAGAGTCCCAAGGACAGAGGAGCCTGGAAGGTTACAGTCCATGGGGTCAGATAACCATGATGGTGTGGTCATTCAACTATAGTCGAACATCCTGGAGTGTGAAGTCAAGTGAGCCTTAGGAAGCATCACTACGAACAAAGCTAGGGGAGGTGATGGAATTCCAGCATAGCTATTTCAAGTCCTAAAAGATAATGCTGTTAATGTATTGTGCTCAATATGTCAGCAAATCTGGAAAACTCAGCACTGGCCACAGGACTGGAAAAGGTCAGTTTTCATTCCAATCCCAAAGAAAGACAATGCCAAAGAATGTTCAAACTACTGTACAATTGTGCTCGTTTCACATGCAAGCAAAGTAATGTTGAAAATCCTTCAAGCTAGGCTTTAGCAGTACGTGAACCAAGAACCTGCAGATGTACAAAGCTGGATTTAGAAAAGGTAGAGGAACCAGAGATCAAACTGTCAACATCTTCTGGATCATAGAAAAAACAAGGGAATTCCAAAAAACATCTACTTCTGCTTCACTGACTATGCTAAAGCCTTTGACTGTGTGGATCACAGCAAACTGTGGAAAATTCTTCAAGAGATGGGAATACGGGACAACCTTACCTGCCTCCTGAGAAACCTGTATGCAGATCAAGAAGCTACTTAGACCTGGACATGGAACAATGGACTGGTTCAAAATTGGGAAAAGAGTATGACAAGGCTGTATATTGTCACCCTGCTTATTTAACTTATATGCAGAGTACATCATGAGAAATGCTGGACTGGATGGATGAATCACAAGCTGGGGAGAAATATCAACAACCTCAGATACAAAGACGACACCACTCTAATGGCAGAAAGGGAAGAGGAACTAAAGAGCCTCTTGATGAGGGTGAAAGAGGAGAGTGAAAAACCTGGCTTAAAACTCAACATTCGAAAAACTAAGATCATGGCATCTGGTCCCATCATTTCATGGTAAATAGATGGGGAAAAAGTGGAAACAGTGGCAGATTTTATTTTCTTGGGCTCCAAAATCACTGTGGATGGTGACCACAGCCACGAAATTAAAGAAGCTTGCTCTTTGGAAGGAATGCTATGACAAACCTAGACAGCATATTAAAAAGCAGACAAAGCTATGGTTTTTCCAGTTGTCATGTATGGATGTGAGAGTTAGACTATAAAGAAGGCTAAGCACTGAAGAATCGATGCTTTAAAACTGCGCTGGAGAAGACTCTAGAGAGTCCCTTGGACAGCAGGGAAATCAAACCAGTCAATCCTGAAGGAAAGCAACTCTGAATATTCATTGGAAGGACTGATGCTGAAGCTGAAGCTCCAATACTTTGGCCACCCGCTGCAAAGAGCTGACTTGGAAAAGACCCTGATGCTGGGAAAGATTGAGGGTACGACGAGAAGAGGGTGACAGAGGATGAGATGGCTGGATGGCATCACCCACCGACTCAATGGACAAGAGTCTGAGCAAACTCCAGGAGATAGAGAAGGACAGGGAAGCCAGGTGTGCTGCAGGCCATGGCGTCGCAAAGTTGGACACGACTGAGCGACTGAACTGAACTGAACAACCCCAAGAAGCAGGCACTACCCGTAGCTCTATTTTAGGAACAAGAAAACTAAGGCACTGATAGGTAAGGAATCTGTCCCAGGGTCACCCAGTCTGTGAGTGGTTTTCCTGGGATTTGAGGCTGGGCTGTCTAGTGAGGGGGCTGCCACCCCTGGGTCCAGAAGCCATCTTCCCTCCCTAGTTCCCTCAGTGGGCACCTGGCCAACCCACTGCCCTGGCACCCAGCGGGCCCTACTCAAACCAGATCACATCCAAGACCTCCTCCAGGGCTGCAGTCCTTGTGAGTGGAGCTGAAGGGCAAAGAGGAAATGTGAGAAATGTGAGAAATATGAGAACAAAAAGCAGCTTTGTGTCGGGGTGGGATTCCCCTTAAAGCCACAGCAAAGGTGGAACGGATGGGGGTGCTGAGAAGGACGCAGAGACGGCGCCAGAGCATGGAGCCGCGGGCAATGCGGGGGTGGGGACCGGCGGGCAGGAAGCCGGACCCTAAATCTCAAAAATTCTCCTTAAAGGACTCTGTGGAGCTGGCGGAGCTGCTTCTCAGCTCAGCGCTGCCCGTCTCGGCTCGTTTCCCGAGCAAACCGCGTGGGGAAGCTGCACTTCGGCCCGCACCCTCCTTTTCCCACTGCGTCCCCACACCCTTGGCTCTGCCTCTCCTATCCCCAGTCCCCAGTGGCGTCAGCAGGGGGCGCCTGGGTGTCTGCAGCCCCAAGGGCTCAGGGCTGTCCCGCCTGTCCCAGGCCCGTGGTCTCTGCAAATCTGCGTTCGTGCCCGGGGCAGGGCCTCTGTATCCCCAGAACCCCTCAGTTGGGTCTCCTGGTTTCCAGTTTGTTCTGGAACTTCAGGTAGCACCCAGGGCGAGTCCCGGGGCACCTGCAACGCCTCAGTCTCCTAAGATAAGAAGGAGGAGCACTTTCCTATCATAACACATAGAACTCAGGGGGTGGGGGGGGGAATCTCAGGCGTGTGTGTGTTGAGCGCGTATATGTTTAAGGTAAGGATCGAGTATTAAAAAGTAATCTTAAGGTTATTTTTTGAGAGAATAAATGAGAAACATTTTACAAACTCATTTTTAAGAAATTAAATTTTTATTTTGAGATAATTGTAGACACATGCAGTTGGAAATAACACAGAGAAATCCCATGCACTCTTTACCCAGTTTTCCCCAAGGGTAGCCTCTTGCAAAACTGTAGTACTATAGATCACAGACAAGGCTTTGATCTCGATGAAGTAAAGATACAAGACATTTCCATCACCATAAGGATCTCTGGTGTTATCTTTGTATGGCCACACACTTTGCTCTGGCCCCATTTCCTTCTTAACATCCATGCCCCTCCTCCAACCACTAAATCACTAAGTTGTTCCCCATTTTTATAATTTTGTTATTTGGAGAATGAAATAGACATGGAATCATACAATATGTGACATTTGGGACTGACTTTTCTCAGCATAATTCCTTGGAGATTCCTTGGGCTATCGCATATAGCTGAGAAATATTCCACTGCAAGGATGTGGTACTGTTATTTAACCATTTACTTGTTGAAGGACATCTATATTGTTTCTAGTTTTTAGCTATTTTAAGAATACAGTTGCAGAACTTCCCTGGTGGTTCCAATGACTAAGACTCTGCTCTCACAATGCAGGGGGCCTGGGTTCATTCTCTGGTCGGGGAACTAAACTCTATATGCCTCAACTAAAAGATCCTGTGTGTCACAGCTAATAAATAAATCTTTACAGATAAGTTAATTCAAGTTTTTTTTACAAAGGATAAAGTTGCTTTTCCAGTACAGATTCTTTTTGTGAAGATTAAGTTTTTGTTTCTCTAGGATCAATGTCTAGGAGTGCAAGGCTGCATTGTGTGTGAGATTTTTAAGAAACTGCCAAACTGGATTTCAGAGTTGTGCTATTTTCCATCCCTGCCAGCAATGTATGAGTGTTGCAGTTTTTCCACATCCACTCTAGCATTTGGTGTTGTCCATTTAAAAATTTTTAGTCGGCCTAATTGGTGTGTAGTGATATCTTGTTGTGATTTTAGCTTGCATCTCCCCAGTAGTGGTATTGAACATCTTTTCATATGCTTGTTTGCCATCTGTATATCCTCTTCAGGGAACTGTTTCTTAAAATTTTAACCCATTTTCTAATTGGATTGTTTATTTTTTACTGTTGAGCTTTAAGAATTCTTTATATGTTCTAGACAGTAGTACCTAGGAGATGTATGGTTTCCAACTAAGTTCTCCTAGTCTGTTGTTTGTCTTTTCATCCTCTGAACAGCTTTTTTCACAGAGCAAACATTTTTAATTTTGATGAAGTCATATTTAACAATTTTTCCCTTCTAAGGCGCTTGCTGTTAATGTCAAGTTTAAGAGCTCTGCCTAGCCCTGGATCTCAAATATTTTCTCCTATATTTTTTTTTCCCTTAGAGTTTTTTAGTATTGTGTTTTACATTTAAGTTTGTGATCAATTTTGAGTTAATTTTAGTATAAGGTGTAAGACATAGGTTGAGATGGTGGTGGTTGTTTTTCATTTGTGATTGTCCAGTTGCTCCAGTACTGCTTGTTGAAAAGGCTAGTTTTTCCTCCATTGAATTGCTCTTTTCCTTTTGTCAAAAAGTGGGGATATTTGTGTGAATCTATTCCTGGGTTCTGTATGTCATTCCAGTGATCGGTATGTCTGTCTCTCCACCAGTACTACACAGTCTTGATTACTGTAGTGAAATAATGTGTTCACATCATGTGGACTGATTTTTCCTACTTTCATGTAATTGTTTTAGCTATTCTTGTTTCTTTGCCTTTCCATATACATTATATTTTTATTTTAAAAAGCTTTTCTTACTTTACTATAGAGGAAAAAATAGTCTCGTGACTATAAAAAGATTGCAAAGATGTTAAAACTAATAATATCAGCTTCATTGGTTTGTTGTGAGGATTAAATGTGTGGGTTTTTGTTGGGAAGTCGTATCTGAGTCTTTGAGACCCCCATGGACTGTAGCCCGCCAGGCTCCTCTGTCCGTGGGATTTCCCAGGCAAGAATATTTGGAGTGGGATGTAAATTTTAGAATAATCTTGTCTCTACACACACACACACACACACACACACACAATCCCATTTCATTGTTGATGTTGGCAATTTGTTTCTTCTCTCTCTTTTGATTTGTCGATTTTGTCCATCTTTTCAAAGAAGTTGTTCTTTTAAAAAAATTTTTATTTATGTACTTATTTTTGGCTGGCTCTTCATTGCTACAGGGAGGACGGGGGTGCTGCGATTCATGGGGTCGTAAAGAGTCGGACACGACTGAGTGACCAAACTGAACTGAACTGAACTCATTGCTACACACAGACTTTCTCTAGTTGCGGCGAACAGGGCTACTTTCTGGTTGCAGTGCTCAGGCTTCTCACTGTGGCCTACAGGCTTCGGTGCTTCACAGCACGTGGGGTCTTCCCAGATCAAGGATCGAACCCATATCTCCTGCTTTGGCAGGTGGATTCTTTACTACTGAACCACCAGGGAAGCCCCTCAAAGAAGCAGTTCTTGGGACTTCACTGGTGATCCAGTGGATAAGAATCTTCCTGCCAGTGCAGGAGACGTGGGTTCGATACCTGGTTGGAAAGGATTCCACATGCCTTGGGGTGAGTAAGCAACTAGTGAAGCCTGTGTACTTAAAGCCAGTGCTCTGCAACAGGAGAAGCCACTGCAATGAGAAGCCTGTGTATTGCAATGAAGAGGAGCTCCTGACCCCCACTACTAGGGAAAGCCCTATGTAGCAAGGAAGACCCAGAGCAGCCAAAAAAATGTCCTTTTTTTCATTATTTTCTCTATTGCTTTTCTGTTTTCAGTGTCACTGTTTTCAAATTTTCTTCTTTTTAAATTTCCTTCTTTCTGCTTGCTTATGGTTTATTTTGCTGTTCTTTTTCTATATTCTTGAAATGGGAGCTGAGCATGAATTCCCCTCTTAACATTGCTTCATCTGTATCCTACCATTTTTGAGATACTGTATTCTAATTTTCATTCAGTTCATTGTAGTTTTAAATTTCTTTTGAGACTTCTTTGACTCATGGGTTACTTAGAAGTGTGTTTCATTTCTAAGTGTTTGGAGATTTTTCTCTTATCTTTAAGCTGTTGTTTTCTAGTTTGATTCCATTGTGGTCAAATAAAACATTTTATGTGATTTAAATTCTTTTCAATTTTCTGAGGTTAGTGCTGTGGCCCAGGATATAGCCTGTCTCAGTATATGTCCAGTGGGCACTTGAAAAGAATGTGTATTCTGCTGTTGGTGGTGGTGAACTGTTTTATAAATGACAGTGAAGTGTTATTGGTTGATAGTGTTTTTGAGTTCCTCTTTAGCTTTGCTGATTTTCTGTCTAGTTGTTCTATCAGCTAGTAAGAAAGAGGTGTTGAAATCTCCAACTATAATTGTAGATTTTTCTGTTTCTCCTTTCATTTCAATCAATTTTTTTACTTCACATATTTTACAACTCTGTTGTTAAGTGCATACACGTTAGGATTACTGTGTCTTCCTGGTGGATTGAATTCATATCATTATATAGTGTCTCCGCTGCTGCTGCTGCTGCTAAGTCACTTCAGTCGTGTCCGACTCTGTGTGACCCCATAGACGGCAGCCCACCAGGCTCCCCCGTCCCTGGGATTCTCCAGGCAAGAACACTGGAGTAGGTTGCCATTTCCTTCTCCAATGCATGAAAGTGAAAAGTGAAAGGGAAGTCGCTCAGTCGTTTCTGGCTTCTAGCAACCCCATGGACTGTAGCCTACCAGGCTCCTCTGTCCATGGGATTTTCCAGACAAGAGTACTGGAGTGGGGTGCCATCGCCTTCTCCGATATAGTGTCTCTATCTCTGGCAATTTTCTTTGCTCTGAAGTTTACTGTATCATATTTATACTGCCACTTCTGCTTTCTCTTGATTGATATTCCATTACATAGCTTCTTTTTTCATTCTTTTACTTTTTATACCCTTGATTTTTAAAAATTTGATACATTTTCATGTCAATATTCTAAATAGATTTAACAACTCATTAGATTTAATAATCCATTAAACAATTGTTCAAAAATGTATTCAACCAAGTCCTTATTGTTGGGCATATAGATTATTTCCAAGTTCAGGACATTGTAAAATTTTGCAAAATTTCTAATATTTTTATGTCCTTGATTTGAAGTGAATTTCTTTTTAAAAATTTTTATTTTTAATTAGACAATAATTACTTTACAATATCATGATGGTTTTTGCCATACATCAACATGGCTCAGCCATAGGTACACATACGTCCCCTGCCTCTTGAAGCCCCCTGTCCCACCACTGTAGCTTGTCACAGAGCCCTGGCTTTGGGTTCCTTGCTTCATACAACAAACTGCCACTGGCTATCTGTTTCACATATGGTAATGTATATGTTTCAATGCTCTTCTCTCAAATCATCCCACCCTCTCCTTCTTCCACTGTGTCTAAAGTCTGTTCTTTATATCTGTGTCTCCTTTGCTGCCCTGCATGTAGGATCATCAATACTATCTTTCTAGATTTCATATATATGCATTAATTTACTGTATTTACCTTTCTCTTTCTGACTTACTTCACTCTGTTTAGAAATGAATTTCTTATAGACACATTTGTAACAAAAAAAGATGTTTTTTTGTTATAAAAACTGCCCAATTATTTTAGAACTGGAACCATGTGACAAGGTAATTACTGCTAAAGGTTCCCGAAAGTCAGACCATTTTGATTATTACACTGACCTTGTTGCCTTTTAAGGTAACCAAACCCACTTTGCCTCTGGTGGTCAGCTGCTGCCTCTGACCTCTCCATACTGGTGTCCGTCATTGCTATGGAAATCAGGAAGCCCATTTCCATAGCAGCCTGTCCATCTTCATTCCTGAGTGCAGAGAAAAATCAGCACAGCCCTTTTAAAGAATGATGTACTTCTCTCATCAGTATATTTCTCAGTGCCTCAGTGAAGGACGTTTCCCTTAGGCTCTCTTGGGGGAATTATTTAGGGGTGAGTGAATGGATTGTACATGATAAATCCCCTTTAACATTCCTGTCTAAGTCTTTGGATTTCTTTTTCTGTGTTATACAATAGGATTTCTCATATTACAGCTTCATTCCTTGTGTACCACTCCTGAATCCAGGTTTTAACAAATTAACGAAAGAGATAAAAATCATTCCTAACTGCTGGAGTTAGCACACTGAGTTTGGAATCTCTGAACTCATATTAAAAAATTCAGCCCAGGGAATCCCCCGGGCAGTCCATTGGTTAGGACTCTATGCTTTCACTGCTGAAGGCCGGGTTCAATCCCTGGTTGGGAGCTAAGATCCCGCAAGCCATGCAGTGGGGCAAAAAAAAAAAAAAAAAATTCAACCCAATTCTAAACCTGTGCTCCTTCCTCTCTGCTTTAGGATCTTTAGAATCCTACTCTATACACTGTGCTTCATAAACTAGTAAATGTTTGCAATTTTTGTGAGTTTTCTCCTCTGGGGTCAGATTTTGTGTTGTCCCTCTAGTTGTGTGTCTGAGCCGTGTCAGGCAGATTGACTGCTGCAAGTGAGGCTTTTACAGAGTTTCCAAGTAAGACAAAACCAGCCTCATTAAACAGAGAAAGAGGGGCTGCCTCTGCCAGCCAGTGAGATTTAGCAGGGCCTGGGCATTCAGCATCCTCAGATATATCCCAAAGCCCCTTTGCCTATTCTTAGGATTCCTCCTTAATCTCTTGGCTTTTCCCATAAGACCTGGCAAGGTTGTGATTTCAACGTAAGTAATCCAACAACCTGCAGAATCAGGCTTCAGTTGCATCAGCCCCATGGCTACAGGAGTTAAGAGATTCATTTAGGAAGTCTTTCTTAGGATCAGCCTGGTCCCCTTAAGCCAAGAATTTAAAAGGTCAAGCTTGCCATTTCCTTTCCTTAAGCTCATTAGTACAGCAAAAGCAGTCAGACCACACCAGAGTCCTTGATCTCCTTTTCCTTTCCTGCATTAGGAGGGAAAGCCATGGTGCTGACCCTCTGTACAAACTGGGTCTGACTCTCAACCTTGCCTGCCCATTGGAATCACCTAGGGGCTCTTTGGGGCTTCCTAGGTGGCTCAATGGAAAAGAATCCATCCTCCAATGCAGTAGACTCAGGAGATGTGGGTTTGATCCCTGGGTTGGGAAGATACCCTGGAGGAAGAAATGACAACCCATTCCAATATTCTTGCCTGGAGAATCCCATGGACAGAGGAGCCTGGTGGGCTACAGTTCATAGGGTCCCAAAGAGTCAACACGACTGAGCAACTGAGCATGCACACCAGACTCTTAACATTTGCCTTGAGTCCTGTGCCCCAACCTCAGAACAACTGAGTTAGAATATCTGGAGATGGGACCTGGCCTTGGTATTGTTTATGAATCTCACCAGGTAATTCAAATGTGCATCCAAGGGCTGGGACTCCAACCCCCACTCTCCCCCTACCCCACCCAAACCCCAGGTTTAAGTTGTAATCCACAGAGGAAAGAGTTTGGGACTGGGAATCTGGAAATGTAGTTTCCTGTGTTAAGCTTCTTGCTCTGTGGCTTCAGACCTGTCACACGATCTCTGTGAACCTCAGTGCCCACCTCTCTGGGCCAGAGCCTGTAATAACCACTGCCTCGCATACCTCACAGGATTTTAATGAGGATCAAATGTGTGAGCGCCCTGGGAACTGTAAGACATTGTCCAACGGGAGGGCTAGTTATACCAGATGTCTCATTTCAGGTTACTTTGATCATTTGCCTCAGTTGCAAGCACTGCTCGGGCTCTACCAGGGACTTTCTGCTTCACCCTTGGGCAGGTGTGTGTGTGTGTGTGTGTGTTAGTCACTCAGTCATGTCCAACTCTTTGTGACCTCCTGGACTCTAGCCCACTAGGATCCTCTGTCCATGGAATTCTCCAGGCAAGAATACTGGAGTGGGTTGCCATTCCTTTCTCCAGGGGATCTTCCTGACCCAGGGACTGAACCCAGGTCTCTTGCATTGCCGGTGGATTCTTTACCATCTGAGGCACCAGAGAACCAGGTACACATCCCATACTGTTTGCTGGGGTCAGTCTAGTCTCAGGCCTGTCTACTCGCTGTCCCACATAAGTCTCTTTGTTTTAGAGGCCTGAGAAAAGCTAGATTCCTCTTGACTAAATTTCAGTGAGGTGATTTTCCTGGTGGTCTAGAGGTTAAGACTCTGTGCTTTTACTGCAAGGGCACAGGTTTGACCCCTGGTGCAGGAACTCAGACCCCACATCCTGTGCAGCGGGGTCCCCCCCGAATTCCAGTGATGGCCCGCCCGCGCAGCAGAACACGTTGTGGGGGGCTCATCAGACTTCTGGGGCACCTGTGTGGTCAGAGGGGTCACTTGCCATGTGGTACTTACACGTCTGGAAAACGGTGGAGAGGACTGCACCAGACTACTACCTCAATGGCCTTCCTATAACAAATCTCAGAAAGTAAAGCTCAACCATCTTGCCCCAAGGTTTCATTTCCTGTAGACTCCTGCAAAGATTATCGTGGGGGGATGATAGCGGTTGGGGAAGAAGAAGTCGGATAAGTGATTGTTATTTTATGCAGGGAAGGTAGGTTTAAGAAGGGTGAGAAACACCTCACTAGGGCACCTTGCTTTCAGGAAGGATGTTTTGAAGGACCCAGGTGACCTGCAGAAGCTCCCAGATGACCTCTCCTTGTGACTCAGGAAGAGTGACCCTTGCTGTGCTCATTTCACCCACCCTCTGACTCATCTTCTCTTGGGGAGCCTACTGCGGTAAAGATACCCAATCCCTTCCTCTGGGGGCTTCCCTGTGCCCTCGGGGCTGCCTGTCCTGGCGCCATGTCCTCTGGGCCTCTCAAGGACAAAGGGGCTCCAACAGTACTATTTTTAGCTTTTCTTCAAGGACTTTCATGTTTTTAGAGATTGCAAAATAAACACATTGTATTTCTTAAGTAAAAACTCAGTTTTCCATTTTAGTCAGAGATTCATTATCCTGGGGTCATCACATTTGCACTTTCCTGACTACAGTCTTCCTGGCTTGCTCTTTCTGGCCTATAACACTTAACTTCTTGCTAACATGCTGTATTGCAGTTAGTATCTGCTTCCTGTCACCAGAATATAAACTCCATGACGATAGATATTTTGTCTATTTTGTTCACTGAAAATCCCTAGTGCCTAGAAGACAGGCTGGTACATGGTAGGTGCTCAGTAAGTACGTGTTGAAAGAATAAAAACATGCACATCCTTTCGATCATTAGGCTGTGAGACCCACGAGGAAGGGGCGATACCCACTTTGTTTACCACATATATGCTGACAGGGCCTGGCACAAAGTAGGCACTGCATAAATGTTCAGGTCAGTTCAGTTCAGTAGCTCAGTTGTGTCCGACTCTTTGCGACCCCATGAATCGCAGCACACCAGGCCTCCCTGTCAATCACCATCTCCCGGAGTTCACTCAGACTCACATCCATTGAGTCCGTGGTGCCATCCAGCCATCTCATCCTCGGTCGTCCCCTTCTCCTCCTGCCCCCAATCCCTCCCAGCATCAGAGTCTTTTCCAATGAGTCAACTCTTTGCATGAGGTGGCCAAAGTACTGGAGCTTCAGCTTTAGCATCATTCCTTCCAAAGAAATCCCAGGGCTGATCTCCGTCAGAATGGACTGGTTGGATCTCCTTGCAGTCCAAGGGACTCTCAAGAGTCTTCTCCAACACCACAGTTCAAAAGCATCAATTCTTCGGCGCTCAGCCTTCTTCACAATCCAACTCTCACATCCATACATGACCACTGGAAAAACCATAGCCTTGACTAGATGGACCTTAGTTGGCAAAGTAATGTCTCTGCTTTTGAATATGCTATCTAGGTTGGTCATAACTTTTCTTCCAAGGAGTAAGCGTCTTTTAATTTCATGGCTGCAGTCACTATCTGCAGTGATTTTGGAGCCCCCAAAAATAAAGTCTGACACTGTTTCTACTGTTTCCCCATCTATTTCCCATGAAGTGATGGGACCGGATGCCATGATCTTCGTTTTCTGAATGTTGAGCTTTAAGCCAACTTTTTTGCTCTCCTCTTTCACTTTCATCAAGAGGCTTTTTAGCTCCTCTTCACTTTCTGCCATAAGGGTGGTGTCATCTGCATATCTGAGGTTACTGATATTTCTCCCGGCAATCTTGATTCCAGCTTGTGTTTCTTCCAGTCCAGCGTTTCTCATGATGTACTCTGCATAAAAGTTAAATAAGCAGGGTGACAATATACAGCCTTGACGTACTCCTTTTCCTATTTGGAACCAGTCTGTTGTTCCATGTATGGTTCTAACTGTTGCTTCCTGACCTGCATACAGATTTCTCAAGAGGCAGGTTAGATGGTCTGGTATTCCCATCTCTTTCAGAATTTTCCACAGTTTATTGTGATCCACACGTCAAAGGCTTTGGTATAGTCAATAAAGCAGAAATAGATGTTTTTCTGGAACTCTCTTGCTTTTTCCATGATCCAGCGGATGTTGGCAATTTGATCTCTGGTTCCTCTGC